>NC_142751.1:15470008-15840008 GCF_051943395.1 Hippocampus bargibanti
ATTGCGCAACTGTATAAATAAACTGTATAATAATCCTAATAAGACGTTACATTTTAATTGATCCATGAAATATTTGTACGATTGTGTCAAAATGCTTCCCTCGCTATCCAGATGAACGCGTCATGTTCTGCTCCAAGTTGTCGAAAGCCATTTTTGGAAAGTGGCCAGTTTCAGAAGGTCCCGCCCCCTTTTTCGTGATGTCACGCCAAGACGTTTTGCCTCGCTCGAGAATCAAAACATTAGCTTCAGATTGGGAGAAAATGCTTTCTTGTTATGAATATGTGAATAGTCAAATAGTTCTGAAGAGGAAAGCATACATGTTTGCCATCGAATAAAGAAGTCATTCGGGGTCATTTTGAAGCATCTGGGGAGGGGAAATGTAGTACCCAAAAAAGGCAGAAGATGGCGACAAAGCTCCGTGCAAATGAGCTTATTTGTCTCCTGCGAATTTTTGTCAGCGAATACCAAATAGTAGTCCTCACCATGGCGTTATTTATGTGTTTTCCTTCCAATTTTGCCATCAACACAAAGTTTTCATACCAAACAAAGTACCCAAAATGCATTGTGTGTCGCTTTCTTGGTCAGGGGCGTTCCTTCCGTGACGTCACGTACAAACTCGTCACCAACTCAAAAACAAGACTTCCGGAATATTCAGGGCTATAAATCTCGCTGTATGCGATGGAATCTTTGTCAAATACGCTCAGTAGAAGTCATTTGAAGCCATTTCACAAATTATGGACACAACTTGTCCGGAGGTGTCGGTTGTCCTTTAAGAAAACCAAGATGAGATCATAAGAAAATACAAATAAAAAGAATTGTCCCAGCGAGGGTATTGAGGCAACACCTGACGACTTTTCTTCTTTCAGTCCGCTAAGAGGAAAGTGTGGGGGGGGGGGGGGTTTATGTTTGATGGGTGGTTCTGGAATGAAAAGGCTTTATTTAATGAGGGCAATGAAGACATGCATCCAATGAGCCCCCGAGTTAAATCAGCCTTGCAAAATGGAGCTTTGCTGCGCTTTCTTTTATTTGTCTCTTCATCTTTGTTGCTCGCTAATGCATTCGCGCTCGCACTTCACCGCCTTTCGCTTTCAATGTTGACACTTATTACGCCCACGTATTCATTTATTTCCGAATAATTAATACATTCATTAATGTTTAGTTCACTTATTTAGTTTTTTAATTCATCCATCAATTTATTTATTTATGTAGTTATGTAGGAATAATTAATTAATTAACTGACTTTAGTTATTTATTTATCCATTTATTTATGCATTTATTTTTCTTATGATAATAATAATGATAATCATGATAATAATGATTATATTTAGTTATCTCTTAGTATTTATTAGTATTTATTTTTCTTATAATAATTATTATTATTATAATAATGATTTTATTTATTGATTAATGTCCATTTATTTATTTATTTTTCTTAATATATATTTTCATAATAATAATAATGATAATGATCATAATAACAATAATGATCATAATAATAATAATGATCAATTATGCTAATGATCATAATTCTAATAATTATATTTAGTTATACAGTAAAGTCTCGTTATATCGATATCGGATATATCGATAGTCCCGGTTATATCGATATTTTTTTGGACTCCCTTGAATATCGATATAACGAGACTTTACTGTATGTCCATTTATTTATTTTTCTTATAACACTACTACTACTACTACTACTACTACTACTACTACTACTACTACTAATAATAATAATTTAGCCTGAATGGGGGCTCTGAGCGAGAGGTATGGTCCACCCTGGACTGGTCGCGTGCAGATTTGCTGACCGCATATGGACAAACTAGTATTCACACACACACACACACACACACACACACACGTTTACACTAATGGATCATTTTCCTCTCTAGGTAGAGGTTTGGCCATGTTTACAAAATAAAAATAATAATCATAGTAAAAAAAAAAATGAGCGTATTAAATACCATCTCCCAATTTCTTATTTTTACTGGATACATTTTTCAACCACCCTGGAGCTCACCAAGCTTTTTATGTATTTTTTTTTTTTCTCTTGAGCAATTTGCCAACTCCAGTGCAAGTGCAGTAGCGTGTGGTGATGGATGATGGCTGCTTTGGCCTTTGTGTTGTATTCCGGCCTCCGGGAAGGGCGAGGATGGATATATATATATATATATAAATATATATATATATATATATATGTATATGTGTATGTGTATATATGTGTATATGTATATTTGTATAAATGTTGCTCGATAGCCACCCCTCAGCTTGATGTAAGCGGGCACGAGCGTGACTCGCCTTTGCCTTCTTCTGCTCAGCGCTTATTCGGCGCTGCGCGAGCTAGCGGCAGATTGGCCATTCCTTTTCCATTGGCATTGATCCCCCCGGTGAAAATGAATGTACGGCGGTCTGGTAATTAAATTGGAAACGAAAAAGAAGAAAGGCGGCCGATATCTGAACATTCAAAGTAATGACTTTTGAGGTTCCGCAGAGCGGAGGATGCCACGGATAAAGTGGAAATGCAGAGAAAGGATTCCGTTTGGGAGAAAGGCTACAAAGCATGAGGGGTCAGCAAAGCCGGCTACAAAAACCTGTGTGTCATTCTAATTCGAAATACAGTGATACCTTGGCTTACGAACTTAATTGGTTCCAAGACGGAGTGTGTAAGGCGAGAAATGTGTATCCCAAAAATTAATTTCCCACAGGAAACCATTAAAATGAGAATAATCTGTTCCCAGGTCCCCATAAAACATAATTTTCTACTAAATAAGACTTAAAACTACACAGAATATACCTTATTTATATATAATAAATGCACTATGGTATTCTAATTAAAGAAATAAACTGTACTGTATAATAAAGTGGTTTTATTGACCTTTGTGATGGTCATTGATGGCTTGATGGAATGGAGTGGCCGCTTTCATCAGCATTAAACACTTGATGAGGAACGTAACCTTCTTTCACCATCTTGAGGAATGATCCCTTGGAGGTGCTTTCTCTGCCATCATTTGACCTTGTTCCCCATCAATTATGTTCTGTTTAGCTGGGTTGATAGCTTTTTGCATCAAGTGTACAGGTTATTTGTGGAGCCTGATTGATTGGATATTTTAACCTTGCAGTCTACACTCTGCCTTTGAACTATCAAAGTTGAAACGAGTCCAAATTTCACTGTTTTCTATCCATTTTCTCTCTCTCTCTGTCATCTGCCTGTCTCTTTAATGTTTACCCCCCCTACTCACTGCTGCTGTCTTGACCAATCACGTGGCTTTAACCGAAGACTGGGGGCGGGGAATAGAGGACAAAAAAAAGTCGACAGCCATTTTCTTGTTAGGAGAACGGGCTCGTTCGTTAACGACACATCACTCATTGTGGTAGCTCCGTGTGTATTCCGAAAAATAGTCTGTATGCCAAGGTTTCATAAATTTAATGTTCGTAAACTGAAAAGTTCGTAAACCAAGGGTTTCGTAAAGTGAGGTATCAGTACATTGTCCCTTTAATCTCTCAAGCTAATGACAACAACGTCCATCCTGATATTCTTCATTGCCAAAGACGCTTTCATATGGAGATGCGATTCAATTACGCTGTGGTGAGCTCATTAGATGGCCATTTACATTTTTTGACAATTTTTTTTTCGAATGTATTTTTTTCTTTTTTGTGCTCCGCCCCCTCCGGAAAGCTCCGAACACGATTCCGGCTGCAATCACAAGATTCTGATGACCTGACATATTATCCCATTGCCCCCTTCTGACACTTCTGCTGCTTTACATTCATAGACACTTTGCGGCTTCGTGTGGTTTTGGAATGGGTGGAGACGCTTAATCAAGTTGGTCAAAGGTCAAATAATATTTCAAAGGTCGGCACCGTCAAAGTTTGTGACCTTATAGCCTTTTGAAAAATGAAGGTTGTAATAATAATGATCATGCATTTCATTTATAAGTGCCTTTCAAAACTCTCAAGGTCACTTTACAGTCACAGGATGAGTTTTTCAGTGGGTGAGCAGCGGCAGCCACACACGGCAGTGTTCACTCAAACCAGAAGTAACTCAAATAGGTAGAAATCTAGCCAGCTAGCTAACAGATAGCCAATAGATAGCTATTAGATAGCTATTTGATATCCAGCTATATAGATAGTAGATAGCGAGGGAATAGATAGCTAATACCTAGCGAATAGATGACTAATAGCAATGTAGCTATGTAGCTAATAGATACAGTACCTAGCTAAATAGCTAGCTAGCTAGCCAGCTAGATAAAAAGATAGCCAGCTAATAGATTTTCAAGACGTCTTAAATGAGGTCAATATCCCGATGTGTTCTGGTCTGAAGATCATGTTAATAATGCCCAACGGATACGCTATCTATCCCGCGTTATCCACCGCGGGATTAAAGTTCTCAAGACTCTAAAAAAAAGTTGTTTGCAGTTAAACTTAAAAGCAGCATCCATTATTTATCTCGTGGCTTTTAAGATGAGCTCTCCGTGGCTAAACTTTTACAATGAGTGACTGTTTTAGGTTAGCCCCCTTTTTTTTAAAAAGGAAAACAATGAATCTAATCGAGGGAGAATTCAAAAGAAAAGTGCGTATCTGTCAATCATAATAATACTAATATAATAAGTTTCATTTATAAGCACATTTCAAAACTCACAAGGTATTAACTCAAACAGATAGATAGAAAGCTCGCTAGATAGCTAATAGCTCGGCCCCATTTCAAGCTCAGACAACTCCAGACCCATGTAACTTAGGAATTAACTCGTTTCCTGATGAATGAAGACAGTCTAATAATAATACTAATAATAATAATAATAAGACATATATGACATATAAGACAATAATAAGAAGTCGTAAAATTCAACATTCTGCTGGTCCTGTCAATCATCCGTCTGTTCGCAATGTCGGGTTCGGTTTGCGGCGTCTGGTTGGCGAGATTTTTGGTGAAGCGAGTCGTCGGTTCGTCGCCGATGATCGTCACCTTCCTTCGAGCGCCTTTGTCGCTTTGTGTTCATCATCAAAGGATGAATGAGCCGCGGTTGGAAAGTCGCTGAGATAAGGTACGCGCATTAATATTCGGGGATTAAAACACACGCTGTGATTCAATTTGCTTGCAGCTCTTCTCTTAAAAAATGATATTTTTCATCATTTTTTTCTCTTCGAATAGAATAGAAAGTGTGTGTATGTGGAGGCTAATCTAATTTTGCAGGTACGGCTTTACGGGGTTTTTCATTGAGGATCAGAATTGCGCTGCGAAGGATTCAGCATTGGATTTCGGGATGCTTTTTTGTTGTTTTTCAATACTGACAGCTGCTTTGTGCTAGCATGATGCTAGGCTGCTTAAATATGACGTATGGAGACCGTCGGAGGAGATTGTTAGCCAAATTCCTGCAGATTATAATAATAATAATTAACTGAGAAGTAACTCAAATACATAGCAAGCTAGCTAGCTAGCTAATAGACAGCTAATAGCTAGCTAGCCATTTAGCTCCGCTAGCTAGACAGCTCAAAGATGTTGAGCTAGATAGCCAGCTAGCTAGATAGATAGTGACTAGATATGAAATACATAACAATAAGAAATAATACATTTTATTTATAAGCGCCTTTCAAAACACTCAAGGTCCCTTTGCAGTCACAGGACACGTTTTTCTGTGGGTGAGTAGCGGCAGCCACACGCACCAGCGTTCACTCAACCCGGAAGTAGCTCAAATACATAGAAAGCTAGCTAGCTAGCTAATAGAATGCTAGATAGCTAATAGATAGCTAGATAGCTAATATGTTTCCCGACTCAAATAGCTAGCTAGATAGATAGCTAATAGATAGGTAGCTAATATGTTTACTGACATTGACATTGATTGTGGGACGAATAAAGGTATTCTGATTCTGATTCTGACTCCAATAGCTAGCTAGATAGATAGCTAATAGATAGTTAGTTATATAGCTAATATGTTTCCTGACCCACAATGCTGCAGGGTGACTCGTCACAGGATTCTCCAAACAGATTAGAGAGTCAAGATTAAATCGATCAATCGCTGACACCGACGCAGAGAAGGGAGAGACCGAGTGGTGGTGGGGGGGGGGGGGGGGGGGGCAATTACTGAACAAACAAATGAATAAGTATCAATTCTTCTGGACACCCGCGGTGGCTTGGAAGAAGCCCCGATGTGTTCAAGAAAGCATCATTCGGCAGTGAGCTCTGAAGGAAGCCTCACAGCAGAAGTATTGAGAGAGAACCCCCCCCCCCCCCCAAACCCCCCCTGCTGTCTACGCTGACAAATGACGCGCTTTGGGGATAGCCTGCTGGAAATATGCTGACAGGGGGGGGGGGGGGTAAAGCACTTTGCAGAACCCCTGCAATATTTACGCATTGTGTACCATGGGTGCGGCAGTTACAATGCTAATAATAAGAATGAACGCAGCAGCAAAGATATGAAAGGAAGAGGAAAGGAAAGAAAGAAGTAGAAAAACAAAATACAGGAACGGCTGGAAAGGCAACTACCCTCGCTGCGCCATTTTGAAGTTAAAAAAAAAGAAAAAACTAAATATTCACCTTCCATGCTAATGTCCTTTAGCTTGTAGCATGTGAATAAAAATGAATTCACCTTCTATGCTAATGTTCGTTAGCATGTAGCATGTGCATAAAAATTAATTCACCTTCTGTGCTAATGTAGCATGTACTTCAATTCCAATTCATATATTTATTTATGTATTTATTTATTCGGCTGTTTGTTTATTTTTTTTTATTTGGCTGTTTGTTTATTTATTCTTACGTTTATTTATTTCTATTCATTTAGATGTATTTTTATTTATGTATTTATTTAATTATTTATTTATTTGGCTGTTTATTTGTTTTTTATTCATTTATATATTTATGTATGTATTTATTTATTTACCTCCTCTGCTCTTTGTTTTATTAATTTATACATGTATTTATTTGTATTTATTTATGTGTGTTTATTTATGTTTTTTATTTATTTATACAATTATTTCTTTATTTGTTGTTGTTTACTACAAATGTTAATTTTTGGTTTAGGATAGTTAATCTTGTATTGATGCATTGAAAACTTATGAAAGTATATTACGGCCATATATTTAGCACATTTAAACAGTATTATTGTCATGCATGTGTCATGCTACCAATAGCACAAGTGTGAAGTTCAAATTAGCAACGATTACCCAAAGTTAGCGAAAGCGCTAGCTCACAGACGCTACAGAAAATGGCTGGCGGGATGCGCGGTGAAAACAAACAGCGGCAATAAAAGCGTCGCTGTGGTATTTGTTAGCGACTGACGAGATAAAAGAAAGAAAGACGAGCCCTTACGCCTTGTTGTCTTGTGATCATCGACTCTAGCGTTGTCGGAAGCCGTCACGCGTTTGACGGTAGCCTCGACGCCGGGCTAAATGAAAACACAACCGCGTCTAATTAGCTAGGCGGCAGGTGCGAGCTTGATGCTTGTCTTCTCCGGGCTGCTCGTAAATATTGACCATTGTAGATTGCGTACGGCGTAGCTAGCGCAGCAGGGGGGTGTTAGCTAACCGTACGGAGACGGTCGCTGGTACGCGGCGTGTTTTGAACTCCCTCGGCGTGGCTGTGTTTGCGCCTCCGTTATTTTCTTTGGTGTTGACGTGCTGGTTTCTACGCGTATCTAAGTGAGTTTTCCCTTTTAGGAACGTGGAACAAACAGTGGGAAATGTTTTTTTTTTTCCTTCTTCTTCTTCTCTTTTGTTTATCTGCGAGACGGGGACTGCAGTTTCTGTGATGTAGTGCCATGGGAGTGGATTTTATTTTTATTTTTTTCTCAAGAGAGGAAAGACAGCCAGAATTGAATAGAAGTACAGGACAGACGGCTGGAAAAATAAAAGTTAATGGGGAAAAGAGACGATAAACATGCAAAGTGACATTTTATCAACATTGCACGAGCTCCGTGAGTTTAATGTGCAAACTTGACTTAAAGGACAACCGACACCATTTCTTTGTTTCCTAACGGGCATCAGGAAAACGTTTTATAGCATCTAAAATAGCCAAAACACGCAGGCTGATATTTTTAGCCAAATGCAAAACCAATAAAAATGAGTTAAAGTGTCCCAAAACTGCCACAAAATGAGCTAGAAAACTGGGGAGATTCAGAAAGTCCCGCCCCCTTGTTTGTGACATCACTATTGGTCACACACTGCCTTGCTCCAGAATCAAAACAATGGCTTCAGATTGGGAGAAGATGCTTTCTTGTTACTCATCCAGTTATGAATATGATTCAAATAGTTCCGAAGAGGAAAGCATAAATGTTTGCAATCGAATAAAGAAGTCGTTCTGTATCATTATGAGGCGTCTGGACTCCAATGTAGCGTCCCAGAAAATGCACACATAGGTGCCCAAATTCCGTTGGAAATGGGCGGTAAATGGATAGATACTTTTCTGAAGTGTCCAAAAATATTTTTGGCAACCCGTGGTCTTCCCTCTTGTTGCCCCCCCCCCACCCCCACCTTCCATGCAATCATAATAATCACACTTCAGTTTTCTTCTTTTGATGTTTGTCGATCAATAGGTGCACAGCGCATTTGTCCCCCATATGCGTTAGTATTCGTCTCACGTTTGTTTGGGTGTCCGGCAAGCCGAGCACGGCTCTTAAAAGAGAAGCACTTTGTTGATGAGAAACAGATCAATATCTAAGCAGCCTCTTATCGTCCGCATTCAAACTGGCAAAGCCTTGAAAAATTCTCCCCTGCAACGATAACCACCTCCGCTAAACACAGACGGGGCCCCGTTGCGTAAACGCAGAGCGAGATCGGCGTTTACGGTGATCGTGGAATCAAAACGCAGCTTCAAGGGAGGCTAAAAGACAAAGAGTAAGCAAAAGTTTGTCATCAGCAGCAGAAGATAAAATGTGATTCGACACAAAAATGTTGGTTGACTTTTTCTCGGCTCAGACCGAGCATTGTGATAAAAATCAATGATTGACAATGTAAACACTGAATGTAAACTCTCGGAAATTGGTAATTATGCAAAACGGCAATGTTTCAGTGTGGGCGAGGAAAGGAAATGAAGCGTAGCGAAAGAAATGCTAATCAACAATTTAAAAAAAAGGAATGTGCGTGATCCGAGATTCGAAACTGAAGGGCGAGAATAGCCATAGAAATGCTGCCCCCTCCTGGAAGGGATGAAGCATTAAAGGACAACCGACACCATTTCCTAACTGACATCATAAAAACGTTTGATAGCATCTAAAATAGCCAAAAGACGCAGGCTGATATTTTTAGTCAAATGCAAAGCACCAATAAAAACGACTTCAAGTGTCCACGTTTATAACGCGCACCCAAACTTTTGAATTCTTTTTTCGGTTGTGTTATACTCGAATAAATACGCTACTTAATTGGATTTTTGATTTACAGACTTGGTTAATTAGTTATCAGATGAAATGCTTGAAAACACCCTTTTTATTTCTGACCGCCGTATAATTTAGCAGTGCAAAGTTGTTTCAGGCTTGATAATGAAAAATAGCAAAAGGGAAACTTGTTTAATCATACAGTTGCAAATTAAATGGACTCTTTTTAACAATTTAATAGATCTCCTATGCGGGCCCAAATGGAAAAAAAAACAATGAGGTTTGCATTTTGCAAAAGGAAATGGCCGTTTTCCAGAGTCGATTGATTTGACTGCATAAAATTGCGTATAAATACCAAGCCATTGATCACCTTTCTCCTTGCTACGTTTGAGCCATCCATTCCCGTTGGATAAGTTACATTTGTGCAAGGGGGGGGAGGGGAAAAAAACAAAACATCCCCAGTTTATGGAACAGGTGAGCTAGGAATTGTGTACTTATTTATGAGGCAAGTCTTCCTCCATTGAATCTGTGTTTGTTTCATCATCCGTCACTGTCACGCTGTTTGTTTGAGTCATTTTCAAGGCTAGTATTTTTTTTCAGGGGGGGGGGGTGGTAGTAGTCACATTGCAAAGCTCTCTGAGGTAGGGGTGAAGTTCAATTTGGATCGTTCGTACAATAGACTGCTTAGGCAACATAGGATTAGTTATGCTGATGTGGTGATACCAGGGCAAATTGGGCAATCGGGACAATAGAAGCTATCAGTGTCGCCGCAGGGATTAGTAGTTTTACTATTAGAGAGTAGTTTGCTGACGAAGCTTCTTGAATGGGAAGCGAAACGTCCGACACCTTGAAAGAAGTACAGATGACGGCTGAAGAAACCTTTTCATCGATGGACCATTGCTGTACGACTGAGAGCTTACACAGACGTAAAGCTCTCTAAGGTAATCGAGGGTATTAAATGGCTCGGCGTAGTTAAAAGTGTTGCCTTTGATTAGCCATTTGGGCGCTTTTACACGCCAGCCAAATTGCTCTTGCAGCACATTCTGCAGCATTTTGTTGGAGAGGCTTCATCTCGTAGCTCAAAACAACCGATGCCTCACTTGCGAGTACTCCCCCACGCCGCCGTTCACCTCCTGTCTCCACGGGCTGAACCGGCATTAAAAAGTCCATTGGCGTCCCCCAATGTGTCTTTCAACAGGAAGGCTTGCCTGTGCAGGCGCTGTTGCTTGGGAACCCTCCGGTGGGTTTACATGGTGCAGATTGAGCGGAGGGGAAACTGCAGGAGACGGCTGGAAGGCTTCACAACTATTTCCTGATAGTTTTCTTTTCTTTTCCTTTCTTTTCTTGTCCATTCACACGATGAATGTTGCCAATTTTTGAAGCAGAATTTAAAATATGTCTTCATCAAATGACCATGGTTTTTCTAGATATTTAATCTTAGCACAGGAAACCTTGCCTCGTCAGATTTTACCCTACATACATAAATACATACATAAATATATGAATAAATGTTAAAATAACAAAAATAATAATAAAATAAATAATACATAAAAATTAAAACATTACAACATTAACAGATTAACACATTAGCTGACTTTGACTTTGACTTTGACATTAACACATTAAACCCTTAAAACACTAAAACTTTAAAATATTAGAACATTAAAACATTAAAACATTAAAAGATAAAAACATTAAAAATTAAATATTAAATATTACAAATAAAAAAATATATTGAAAAAAAATAAACTAAACATTAAAACAAAAACAATTAAGAAATAAAACATTCCAAAAGATACATAAAAATAAAATAAAAAGTACCGAATAGAGTTAAAATGTCCCATTGTGCGGCCATTTTTCCCCCTCAGCTTGTAAGCAAAATTTAAATCCATAAAGTGCATGCGCCAGTGTGCTTATCTCAACTGTTTGGCAGACAGTGAACATTTCTTTCTCAAAGAGTCTCCAAGTTGTTAATTCGCTGTGCCATTTTGACTAAGTGGGATAAGAAACGAGGACCCAAAATGCTGAAGGCAAGACTTGGTAAACAAAGTGATGAGGTCACGCGCGAGCGTCAGAGTCTTCTGCCTGCATCCTGGCCTGTTGCCAGTAGCCATCAATCCTCTCCTCGCAAGACTTTTACCACCTGGATTTAGCACGGGAAATGAGGGGGTTAACCTATCTTCACAAATCATTTCCTTTTCCATTTGCAGAAGCGGTCCGCCAGCCAACATGATTAACAAGTCCAGTAGCTACTGACACGGAATCCAAGGCTAACTCGCGGCTGCAAATCAAACCGCCGTCGCCTGCGTTATTCATAACGACCCTCGCCGTGTCATCAGATCAGGCAAAATCTGCCAACGACATTTGTTTTTGACTGCTTTCCAACCTTAAAGAGGGATTTTGGTTTGATCTGTGTCATAGGAACTTTGTAACTAGGACAGTGTGTCACATCCAACGAAGCGTCTGGGCCAATCGGGGAAAAACATAATCTGTTGAGCTCGGCGCGCTTGATCCAGCGCCGACGACCTGCTCGCCTCTCTTGACATTGAGCCACGTTTTGGGCATCTTTCAAATCACGAGGCATCAACCGCTAAAGTGTCATCACTCAGCGGGTTTTCTGCCGGATGTATTTTAATACAAGAAGAGTTAGAAGAAAACACGCGGTATGATTACGGCTTCACCGAAAACCCAAATGAGTTCCGATCTTTGGTGTTCATCAATTCATGCTTATCATTTCTGGAGCTTTGTCATTCACCCTAGACATGAATTACTGACGCATATTATTTTATTGAATCGGTCTGTAATTAGGTTCTGCCCCGGGTTCCTGTTTATCATGCATAAAGCTTTCAAGGCAATGGCTCGTTCTCATTATTTGTGCCCTTGCTGAGAAATAAGTCTTTATTTTTTTTCAAACAGGGAGAATAGATAAAGAAGGTGTAAGATTTTAAGTACTTGGGGTCATCTGTCCAGAGCAGTGCAGCGTGTGGAAAAGATGTGAAGAAGCGTGTCAACATCAGTGTGTCAGGTGTGATGTGTGATAGAAGGGTTTCAGAGACCAGCCATGATGTTTGGACTGGAGACAGTGCCACTGAAGAAAAGACAGGAAGCAGAGCTGGAGGTAGCAGAGCTGAAGATGTTGAGGTTTTCTTTGGGAGTGACCAGGTTGGATAGGATCAGGAATGAGTACATTAGAGGGACAACTCATATTAGAGGCTTTGGAGAGAAAGTCAGAGAAGCCAGACTGAGATGGTTTGGACATGTCCTGAGGAGAGAGAGTGACTATATCGGGAGAAGAATGCTGAGCCTTGAACTGCCAGGCAGGAGACCGAGAGGAAGACCTAAGAGGAGGTTTATGGATGTTGTCAAAGAGGACATGAAGGTAGCTTGTGTGAGAGAAGAGGATGCACAAAACCGGGTTAGATGGAGGACATTGATTCGCTGTGGCGACCCCTGAAGGGAAAAGCCGAAAGGAAAAGAAGAAGTCCTCAGACCTGAATGGAATTTAATACAGATGCAGAAGGTTAACATATTTATTCTCTAATTGATCCACGGAGATGCCCGTTTGGCTCCATTGCTGTCAAACACAAAGGCCAAAGAGTCTTTAAATCGTGTCCAGACCAGCGTGAACTCTTCACTAGTCTGCTGGTCTTTGTACGTCTTCTTTTAATGAATCTTGTTTCACAGTCTTTTCACTTGCTGATCTGAAGCACGATGGCCGATGAGGAAACATTGACGTGGATTGGCAAAAAATAATCATAATAATAATAATTCATGGAGAATAACAATGAACTGCAAATGAATTCCAAACCAAACAAACATAACATTTGCACCGGCAGTCAATTAGATTCAGACGGATTGCGATCAGGGTGGCAAAGTCGATGCAAGAGTTGAAATGTTCAAGTACCGCCGCTCGAGATAATGATCTTTTTTCTGAATGACTATTTAACATTTTCCGATGGATTTGACAAACGCTATAATTGCCTCGAGTCTATGCATGTCAATATTAGAGTAGCGGTGAATGGCTCCTTACAAGCTTGTGTGTTTCACTTTGACTTATGATGATACTTTCATTTCAAGCTTTAGAAAAAAATACTCTTTCACCTAAAGGGGTCCGTAAAAGTGTTTGCGTGTCTGTCACGTATTATTTTTAATATCCGTTGTAGACGTCTGTGTCAGCTCTCAGTCGTACAGGAGTGGCGGTGCCGGACTCTGCTATGCTAGGCAGAGTCCGGCACGCCACGTCTGGACAGTCCGGGATACATATATAGGGCCGAAACTACCGGTAAGACTTTAGTTTGCTGAAGAAGCATCTTGGATAAGAAGCGAAAGGTCCGACACCTTCAAAGAAGTACAGATGACGGCTGAAGAAACTTTTTCACAGATATCCGTTGTAGAGTTTCAGTTTGCTGGAACAAAAGAGCAAAGAAATAACATCCCCATGCTATGCTATCTTTTGTCTGTTCTAGTCATGGACAGCAAAGCCATCCCGGAGGGCCTGCAGAGGTACGCCCCAGTGCCGATCTATCTGCCTGTCAGCTACCGGATCCTTAATGCCGAGTCAGCTTTCTTCCTCCAGGAGGCCAACCAGGATTTAATGAGGAATTGCAGCCTACGGGCCCGTACAGAGTCCTTCTTCATCCACCAGGCTCGACAGATGCCCTACGTCAACGCAAGCTACGGCCCGCTGTCCGTCCAGCAGCCGATCCCGCTGGAGATGCTGCAGACTCAACCGGGGCCTTTCGGTTTGTCCACTTTCTCCACGGTGCCAACATCCCCGTCCCTGACGCCGCTCTTCACGTTTAACTGGAAGGTTCATACGTACGTCATCAACGAGAGGATTCACCCCAGCTGGCCAAAGGTCCAAGTGTTGTTCTACATCGCGGGGAGGGACTGGGATGATTACAGCGCCATCCAAAAGCTGCCTTGCATCAGGATGTTTGCCTTCCACGAAACTCAAGAGGTGCGCGGGACTTGCAGGCTGAAAGGCGAACTGGGGATTTGCGTTGCCGAGCTGGAGCCTCTGGCGAGCTGGTTCAGCCCACCGACCGTCAGGCCGGGTCGGCACAGGATGTCCGAGCAGACCCAAGGCACTCCCGTGGAACTGTATTACACGGTTCAAAGCGGCGACACCGGCGATTGCAACGCCGAGGACTCCTCGCGGAGAGGCAGCGCTATTCGTACGGAGCAGCGCGGTCCCGGAGGATATTCCGCGGGGCACACCCCCATGCAACGCATCGGGAGTGTCCGACTCTTTCAGCCACTCTCGGAACTAAAACTGGACGGTGACTTTTTGGTCATGGTGCCGTCCAAACCCATCCGTCAGAGAGAAAGTTTATCCGCCTTTCTGGCTCTATCGACTCTTTCCACCGTGCACATCTTCACCCTCAGGTAAGCGATTCTCCTTCTTGTATAGAATACAGACAAGATTTTAGTTGGACGCCATCAATCCAAAACTCATTGAGTCAACATGTGGCTTCCCGTCGATCGGTACGTCGCGAACGCTTCGATCGATGGCTTTGACTTTCTGTCACAGTCGTGATTTGGTGTGTCGGAATTGCAACAGTCGGATCCTCCAAAGTAATTACAGCGTTTAATCATCACGTCAACCGAGCTCAGTGACATTTGCAGTTTTCAAAGCGTTATCGTCGCGTGAAATGTTATGATTGTGACTCGTTTTGTCGATGCTGATGGTGACTCAAAAAATGACTCGTGGCGATGGTCCTCAGTTATATTTGATTCGTGACACGTTTTTGTGAGTGTTGGTCTGATACGGGTTGAAGGATAAACTCTGTTGTTCCTAGGGTTGAGGTTCCGGTTCGCTTCAGCAGCGTTTTCAGAATAATTCCGTTATTGACTAGTGGCCGATTCATACTCTTGTCTGACTTTAGCTTTGATGTTGCCGAAAAAGTTGTTAAATTGTTGTTTAGCCCAAAAAATGTTTTTAGGCTACATTAGGTGTGTTTCGCTAGGTTGACCCTGAACCGTTTTACTCTGCACTATGGCTTTTGAAAAATATTGCATTGCGCTTCATCCGAATGCTCGGCAGTTGGCAAAATTTGTGGATTACAGTGTCGCATTAGAGATTAGAAGATGTGTGTATGTGCGTGATGAGCTTTTCATTTTCCGCGACACGATCTTACATGGCGGGTTTTGTTGCCATGACACTGCCACGATCCCCACCCGGGATGTGTTTATTTGGGCCGGCCGGTAATGTAGCTTTGAAAACCAAGAGACGATGGCAGGCTAACAAATAGTTCCAACGTGTTGTAATGATTTGTTTTGACTGGCCAACGCCGTCATGGTCGCTTTGTACAATTTGTGACGATTGTTTTACCGTTGTCTGTTTGAAAGCGATTCCACACCGTAGCGGCCGCCATTGATCCGCCAAGCCTGGTCTCGTATGAAATATGACTCAGAAAGACTTTAATTGCTTTGCCTTGTTTGATGCCAATGAAGGCGTACGGAATATATCCGCCGGGCTTTCTGTATTCCTGACATCTAAATGATGAAAGATGAAACCGTTAGCGTCCTCAAAGCGGTGCTGTGACACGGTGCCTTGGCAATTTGTCAACCGTGAAGCGAGCGGGAATCCCCACCCAACGCACCCCACCGCCCCCCAAAAAAACACCTCATTGCTTTTTTTCTCTCTCGCTCCTGTGATGTTAGCGTTCACTGCGCCTGAATCACACTTTCCACAATGCGTCTGCAAATTGGAATTGAAGATCTGTATTTTGGTGTGCGTAGTACCCAGCGACAGTAGGGATCTATAAAGGGCCGAAACTACCAGTAAGACTTTAGTTTGCTGACGAAGCTTCTTGGTTAAGAAGCGAAACGTCCGACACCTTCAAAGAAGTACAAATGATGGATGAAGAAACCTTTTCATGGATAGTACCCTTCGGTGGTTTTTTCGAAGCTATCCTTCATAAATATTCCCAAACTACTTTTATTAGTAGCCAAAATAGTCACCTTCGAATTGTAGACCGCAGTTGACGGAACCGGACTGCAGGTTTACCAAAGTCGACAATCGCACATCTGGATGATCCAATATTAATTAATTCTGACTTTTACACAAGAGAGTCATGCAACTGCAGCTACTGTTATAGCTTCTTTTCTATATGTTTATCATGTGGTGCACAACTGGATATGAAAACAAAATTGGACATTCATCAAAGGTGCGCCTTATACTCCAAAGCGACTTATCGTCCGGAAAATTCTGTCATTTTTATTCATAGTGCAGTGTAATAATAAAGCCGAATCCTGACTTTGAGTAAAATAATAGTCCTCCATGTCAAGCTTGTACTGTGTGGTCGAACTCTCCACGATGAGGTGGTTCAGCCGCCGTGATTTGTCAAGTATGTTTTTTTTTCTCACATACTCTACTTCACACAATGCGACTTGTGTGGGTGTGACCGTAGACGGACGACTCATCATACAAGTAGCTGCGGTGTGCCCCCCCCCCATCCCCCATCGTCTCCCCCAGCAGCAGCGAGGGCATCATTAAGCATTTAGCCAATGTTGTCTGGACCTGATCCCATCTCAGCCCAATTATTTTTTCACTCCCACTGATGCATCTCAACCTCCAGCACAGTCACGTCTAACTTGTGATTACATAAATAAATAACTACACAAATAAAGAAAAAAATAAATATATAGATACATGAATAATGAATAATAAACAATAAACAATAAAAATAATACATAATACATAATACTTAATACTTAATAAATAACAAACAATACACAATAAACAGTACATAATAAACAATACATAATACATAATAAATACATATTTTTTGCACATGTCTGGCAGTGAATGAGTTAAATGTTACAATAGATAATAAATAAATAGATTCACAAATAAATACATACATACATGCATGCATGCATGCATGCATGCACATCAGAACGTGCACGCTCTTTTCTGATAACTTGTCCAAGAAGGTGTCATGCAGCGACAGCATCATCGTCAGGTAAAATAAATTAATCCAATTAAAAAAATCACAACCCTCAGTACAGTGACTCTCCAATTTATGAGCTGCTTTGTGCCAACTGTAAAGTCAACGGTGTGTTTATCACGCTAAAGGCTCCCATGGGAATGTGGAATTCCGGACGATTCCGTGCCTCATTAGCCTCGGGGAGAAATGGCGTAACAGGTTGGGAAGGCTTCCCCAAGCCATTCCTCATCCCACATGCAAATGAAAACACCATTTCCTCCTGAACAAATTAACGGGCTTTTCGTATCGTAAATTTCCCCAGCTGGAATGTAATTTTTGACTAAACAATGCAACGTGTTTCTTCACATTGCCCCCCCGGGGGAAGTCTTTTTTGTTTTTTTGCCAATGAATGCAAATAAAGAGCTAATCTTGGAACGCTGAAGGTATTCAGGTATTTGTTGCTGTGCTAGCGTAGAACAGTTAGCGTCAGGCACGAGATTGCTTAGCTAGCTTTCGGCGGGGATGCGAAAAACAATTTTGGCGAGGCTAAATAAAATGTGATTTTTGGGCAAAGCGTCTTCCAAGTTGCCATGTAGCGGAGCTAAGCTAACCGCTAACCCCATTTTGTGGCAGTCAGTAAATAATCTGATCAGTGTCGTGACCAAAGTCTTCATTGCCGCTTTTCGCACCCTCGTCTCGGATTAACTCACTTGGTTCCTTGAAACGTAACTCAAATAGAATAGCAAGACAAATAGATAGAAAGGTAGCTAGCAAGCCAATAGATAGCTAATAGCTAGCTAGATAGCTATTGTACAGTATTACAGAAAAGACAAAGAGAATACAGAAAATTCCAGATTAGCCAGCTACCCGAATAGAAAGAAAGCAAGCTAGCTAGCTGGGTCGCTATCGAGCATTTGCAAAAAAACAGCATTTGCAATCAGCAATTAGCAGTTTGAAACCCCGCGGGGGTTTCAAACGCGCTGACTATTGTAGACTCTGCGCCGGACTCCGCTACCACCGAAGCAATCACGCCTTGCCCGCGGCAAGTAATTTGAATCTTTGTATTTTTCTACCGTAATGATTTTCCGTCGCGTTTTTTTTTTCACGGAATTTGCTGTGAAATGGATTTATGTTTTTGGTGTGCCGGGGCAAAAATCTATTGCTTTGCCGTTACCCTGCAGCCTGTCTTCTTTTTCTTATTTGCTCCATCGTCCTTTGGAAAATAAAAGCTGCCTGTCTCAGAGGTATGTTAGGTAGCGTTCACTTAGAATAGCTACAAAGTCAGAGGTCACCATTTTATTCGGACTGTCTTCCACCATCGTTTTAAAAGCACAAGTGAGACACACTGTTCAATTCCTGTTCTAAACTCCCGTGGAAGAATTTTTGAAACCTCAACTAGCTTTCTGCCATCCTGCACATTTGATCATGGTCGGATTTGTGGCAATACTCGATTTTATTTTGACGGTCTCGAACTTTTACCTGCCGTCTTAACTGAGTCTTTTCTAGATGAAAGAAGAGAATCAAAGCCTCCTTTTCACCAGTGGATCAGAGACATCATGGTGGAAAATGCACCTCTTGCTACAAGCTAAATGTCGAAAGCAAACACGAAGCTGTAGCATCCATTGACGAAAAGAGATTGTCTCACATCTTCTCTTCCACATGCTGTAAATCGCTTCAATTCCAAGCCGCGACCAATACACTTAAGCGCTGTACCTTGCGAAAATTCTCCAAAACTATAATGGTCATCTCATAAATGACCGTATATGGGAACAAGGCCCATTTTTTTTCCCCCACTCTGCTCGTTTGAGCTTGTGCATTGCGCGCCGCCGGTATTGAACGGAGTGCTGCCAGACCTGACGATTACGTTGCGGTAGAATAAACTCGACTGGCAAGTTTGCGCTCCGTTTCTCCTCCAGACAATCACAAGCTCGTCCTTTCTATTTTTATCCATTTTGTTTATCCTCCGTGTTTCTCATAAGGATTTACTTTGATTAGTTTGATCACCCCCCTAGCCCCCACCTCCAACTTGACAGCTGCTACGCCAACTCCGAAATCGTGCATATTTTAGCGCGAGACTTGAGGCGAAGAAATAAAGGGGGGGGGGGGGGCGACGGGAAGGAAATGATGAAATGTTGTGCTTGTCATCTCGACTTTTTTCAAAATAAATATCTTTGCATTGACACTAATCCCGAAAACAAACGCAGACACCCGTCCCATCTCGCCCCAACCGCACACCCCTGAGGAAGTGACACTTTTTAAAAAAATGTGTCCACTTCAGTGCCAGGGTTTTTGTCATTTTCACTCATATTGCAAGACCCACAGAATATTGAGTTTTAGGACGACATAAACATTCAATGCAGCATAAGTAACCTTAGACTCTCTTCTTTATCAGAAAGAAATAGTTAATTCCTAAGTTAAATGGGACTGGAGTTATGTGAGCTTGAAATGGGGGCATCTGTTCAAAATACAATGCAATACAGACACTCCCCGACAACAATACATACGAACATTTTTGTAGTAACATACATGTCGTGTTCTCTGCAGTTGTACATGTACATATCAAATGCTGCTCCCTCTCGTGGAAGGGAAAAACATTGCCAGAGGTCTGACCAGCGCTTTATTGGCAGAAAAGACATATTTCAATCCTGCAATTGCTGGTCCAGCCAAATTTCCACCACACGATCGCTGGAGTCTCGACGGGGTGCTTGTAGAGCAAAATACCTTCCAGCCACTCCGCCAACAGATGTCGTCGCGGGTACTTAGCTTGTTTGTGCCATGGCGGCGCATATGCTTAACTTTCACTTGGTGCCCTTCTGCGTCCGCGACGACACCCGCGTTTGCTTCATTGCCGGAATTAATGACGCCAACGCTCGCCAACGTCTTTTACCTCAATCATTTCTGGTCTGCAGGGGTTATCCGCTGCCATTCCGCACGCCGGGGCTGAAACCAAAACATTAGCGTGAATGACCTGTTCAAGGTTAAAGCACAGATAGTCCGTAGTACCCTCACTTTTACGCCAACCAGAAATGTGCCATTTGTTTGGGTATTAGAACGAAAGCTCGTCGCGACGCAATTATAGCTAATAAACTCTCCGAAAAGGTCAAATGCAGTCTCGTTCTCCCCATTTGTAAAGCGAAGCACTTATCCTAATGACTCAAACAACGCTAGGGTGCGCTCGTTTTGAAATTCACTGTCAGTCCAGTCCACCCTCTGCAGTGCAGTCAAATGGCGTGTAGGGACCACAGGGGTCCTGCAGGCACGCATGGACACCACACCGCCTCAGGGAGCGATCGATGAAGGGATCTCGATCAACATCCAGCGGCGGTTGAGGTTTCGACGGTCCTGCTGTGTGATTGTGGTAGAAGTGAGCGCCAAATTTTGTCTGGTCCACGTTAGCATCACGGGCGCTAGGATCGATGCTAATCTGCACCTTGCGTCCAACCGCATCTTTACAAATTGACTCTAATCTGGCGCACTCGCATCCTGCGATTAAACTGTTTGGCCCTCTTGTACAACCGTCCAAATATGGGATTGCAAAGGGATTATATGGTCAGCCCGACAGTACCGATGTCGAATTTTCTGTCTTGGATCTACGATTCTCAAATGAGGGGACTTGACCTAAAAATATAAATTAAAACAACAACAAGGAGGGGTCACGTGATTGGTTTCGAGGGTCCTGGCATACAATATTTTGAAATTGCGAATGAAAGATTTTGCACTGTGACTTTCAAAACTCTCAAGGACACTTTACAGTGAGCAGCGGCAGCCATTCGCGCCAGCGTTCACTCTACCCGGAAGTAACCTTTGTGTAAATGTGAGAATTTTGAATATTTCTTTGTGTAATAAAAAATAAATGAGAAAAACAGCTGATAAAAAGAGAAAAACAGATTTTCATTGTTTTTTTAATCTTCAAGGGGGCGACAGGACAGTAGCATCGCTAGCATCGAGATTTAAGAACAACAACAACAAAATATGTTTTATCCAGATACATTTTTTCAAGCATCGCATAGTTGATTTCAAATTTCTGTCTAAATCCAGATGACTTTATTTGCCTCCAATTGCCACAAAAAAAGATGTTTGCTCTTCCGTGACCTCATTCCTTCACATAATCTACAGAAATTAAAAATGATTTTCCTAGCAGCCATCATAAAACTGAAACTATATTAAAAAAATAAATAATCAAAGTTTGTCGCAAATACACTGAACTAAAAAGCCATCGTGATGACACACTTGAAAAAAATATATACTATATATAAAAGTGGTAATCTGAAATCCTCCAAATCCCATAACATCAAATAGGATCATCACATTCTAAATGTAGGCCACTAGACTGATCATCTACTTACATGTATTAAAAATACACATATATAAATATATTATATATTTTTTTTTCTTCCATTTTCACATGCCTTATGATCACAGCCAAGATTAGGGTGTTTCACTGTCACACCCATTTGTGTCATCATCCCATTGGACTGAGAAAACACACACACACACACACACACACACACACACACACACACACACACACACACACACACACGCACACGCACACGCACACACACGCATTCCAGTTTCAATGTTTTTGTGAGGTCCGGATAACTCCAGATAAGGAGTGAGGACCACCGTTGCTGATAAGTTTAGAACACCGACACCATGAAAGAAGTACAGATGATGGCTGAAGAAAAGTTTTCATCGATGGACCACTCCTGATCAATCAAAGCAAAATTCTTATCTCACAATTGTTGTTTTGTTTTGTGCAGAAGCACTAATTGAAAAATAACAACAACACGATGATAAGGAGCCTCCCCAACTCTGCGTCAATGTTTATATTTTGCGCGTGCCGCCCTGAGTCACTTCATTTCTAATTGTTTGTATTCCATTTTGTTTCCCATAGCGTACGCTACATTAATATTAACGCGCCCGGCGCATATTTCAATCGGGAATTCCGAGAACCACGCCTGCGAGCAAGGTGATTTGCCAACTTATTATTTATAATAATAATAATCATACATTTCATTTCTAAGTGCCTTTCAGAACTCTTAAGGTCGCTTTACAGTCACTGGATACGTTTTTCTATGAGTGAGCAGTGGCAGCATTCACTCAACCCGGAAGTAACTCAAATAGATAGAAAGCTAGCCAGGTAACAGATAGCTATAAATAGATAGTTAGCTAGATAATTAGCCAGCCAGCCAGACCACTAATAGATAGCTATAGCTGTGTGTCATGACGGAAGGAACTGTCGCTTCCGACAATCTCAACCCGTCGATGCAGGAAGTCACGGAATTTAACACCCCGTGCTTAGCTCGCCGTGTCGCCGCAGAGGAATGTTTTTGCAGACAGTAACATGGATATCCATTTTTCATGAACCTCCCCCCCTTGTCTTTCCACCAATCGCTCTCTATGGCATCATAGTCGCGCAATGACACGTCCTGTCGAACGCAGCTAGCTAACTCTGCTTATGACCTGTAACCCCGGCGTCGCAATACCAACACGCCATTCCTTGTAGATAGTGAACAAAAACTTGTCAAGGTCTTTGGATTGTTCTCAAGAAGGTCAAACTCGGTATTGGACTGTCATGGTAAAGAAGGATTGACTGGACGATGGACAATGCCATCTTTACGTGGGTCACAGATATAACAGAGAATTTGGTATTTGTTATTATTTTTTTTCAAAATAAAACCTAGTTCAGACTCAGAAATCAATAAAACAGAAGTATTGTAAGTTATTTCGTCTTTTTGGGCAGCCTAATGACCCACGGACCGGTACTGAGGGTTTGGGTACCGCTGCTATCTAAAATTGATGAACCAATTGTTGGTTAATCCATCTCGCCGGGGCAAAACGGAAGTTCCGCTTGACAGAAACGTAAACGTGATTTGCAGACTCGTGGCTTGTATGAGCTCAGTCTCATTTTTGCTTCCAGTTTCCGTCACTGCGTTATAGGCATTGAGTCAGAATTGGGCTTTCCCCTGTCCAGTGTAAAATGGTGTAATGACACAGACGCTATTTGCTGGTTCAATTGTCCATCTTTTTGTTCTTACAGATCGTTATTTTTGGCAGTAGATCCGTATCCTTTTTGATTACTCTCTTCCAAAAGCCATCTTCTTCAATAAACCCAACACTTCAGACCATTGATGCGTCTGACTCATCAGCTAACGGCTTAGTTAAAACAAAACTTCAGCTCTTTTAAAAGATCGGAACCCCCCATGGAGTCCTTCGCCAATTGACGATTTTGTCGTTGATAAGGTGGTAGCAAGCTTTGAAGAGGGCCGGCGGCCGGCAATCAGTGCACTCCCTCCCTCTTCCCACACCGACGACGACAAGCTTGATCACGTCCGTCATGAACCGTGAGCGACACACGAGTTATTATTGCCTCTGTCGCTTGGATACCATCAAAGAAACGCTGCTTGATCGCAGACGTACGACATGAAGATTGCCGTTAAATCGTTTGTACCCATTAATGTCGGGTTTCTTGTGTTACTTCTGTGGCTTTTGCCGTTCCCGTGGAACGGCAGACTCGAATGATTTCAAAGTGATACGCAACGGTCTTCTACTACTGATGCTTGGGCCTATAGTCATCAAGTATTCCATGCCAAATACAGTTGGGGATACGGCTCAAACCCCCTTTGACCCCCCACAAAGACTGTAAATCTGTGTAGAATTGTCGCCCTATCAACTATATCGTAAGGTTTTCTTTCAAACTCACAAGATGTATCATAGTAAATTTTTGGGCTCTGAGTCTCTGGTATCAAACGTCACACTCTGCTTTTGGCTTCTATCCGATGACCTATTAACGGCGCTTAGCCGCCCAATAGACGTGTCAACTTAAACTTCACCAGAAGCTGGAAAAAAAACCCTAGATGGTGTGTGTGAAAGAAGCTTCCAAGACCGTGTCACAGAATACTTGACAGACTCTGAATATGATTTGGTTTTGAACCGAGTGAACTGGTCGTCTCTCCAGGGTGAAGCTGAAAGACGGCGTGGCATTTCTAGGTGCCAGAGCCAGTAACCCGGTTTTGTGGACGGTGAATCAAGATGTCAGAAGCGAAGGTCACGGAATTGTCACCCTGCACTGCCGAAGAAAGGAGAACGGCTTCAGTCAAAGGTACGTCTCGCTTGACCTCCTCCCGGGCCTTTAGAATCGATACAAACCGGAGATATTCCAATGTCAAAACTTCCATTTTTGAGCAGCTGCAACTGAAATGAAGCTCAGACACCGCGTTTCTAAAAAGAATCATCACTCATCACATCACAGAAAGTTTACACTCTGCTTCATGCATGTGTTTACGCAATGCATCTGAGTTTATTCTTCTCGTGACGTCCGTAGTCACCCCGTTTGCTAGATTTTCCTCACGCCGCGCTAACAATAACGTAGCTTGAGGCTACGCGTGTTGTGGAAAACATCCTCATCACTCCTCGCCACCACCAGACGAGGAGATGCAACCCGAGGCAAACAGCCGTTGTTTAACCTAGTAACGATGTGTCCATAAAGCTGCTTTATTTCATACCCGAGAGTCATTAGGAAGCTCAATCATTGACGGAACAACCGCGAGCCAAGATTGAACAAGAAAGAAGTTCAATACTTAATGCGCTACGGTTGGCCGGCGAGGTCAAGCGAGAGTCTGCCGCTGTTCTTTCCTGATTGCGCCGTGCCGAACTTAAATGGCCAGTGACTGCGTTACAATCAATGGCGGCGTCAGGCGGGGCCAATCGCCTCCTTCGGGTTAAATGAAAGGTCGCTGTAGTGCAATCAGGTGCAGATTGTGGAGAAGTCCTTCTGCCGCCGCCGGATGCGTGAACGTTAATTACTTTCACGCTGCTCTTATTCATGCACCTTCGCAACATGTCGACGAGATATTTTTTTGGTCTCCAATGCTGATAAAGCAACTTTGAATTTATTTCATAGAATAAGACTTATTCATTCCTTTTCCTGGATTGCTTGGATCAAAATTACTTTTCCGTCAATCAACGAAATACGTCTCTGTAAGCTCTCAGTGGTCCATCGATGAAAAGGTTTCTTCTGCCGTCATCTGTACTTCAAATCGTTCTTTCAGAGTTTGTACGTTCTCCCCGGGGAGGCCGGAGCGGGACTCAAACTCACAACCTTTGCAATGTGAAGCCAGCGTGCTTACCACTTAACCACCGAGCTGTCCGAGGTTGGATATTGACCCCTTTAAAGGGTGACAATCACATCTGATCTGAGAGCATGCTAACTGAAAATAGGGATATTTGCTTCCCTAGTTAGCCGCTAGCTTGCATCTATCTGTTATCGCCTTGTCACTTGCGCTCAAAGAGTTCTTCGGCACATTAGTTGAAGACGGCTTGCGAATGTCAGCAGATTGGAAAAACGGGGCAGTTTGGCCATTGAAAAAAAAGAAATCGAATAACAATTCCATGACAAGTTGTCAACGAACAAAGTAGATGCCAAAGCTAGCTTTGAAACGTCAACTGTGAGCCTGCGATTCCGCCGGCTGATTCATGGCAAGATGAAGTGGATCACAGGATCTACGTGGAAGGGCAATCCGGGGTGGGCAATAAAGCTGCCTTATCAAACGAGAGCAGACTCCCTGGCCAATCTCCACTTTGTCTGTGGGCAAATCCCCCACTTGCGCTAGCGCTAGCTTTGGCTGCAGATAAAGGGCAAGTGAGGAGGCAGCGAACAGCTTTGATCGGCTTTGATTGGACTTAAAAAATAAATACATCAATCAATAGCAAGTTCTACAAGAAATACGCACAGAAACGGGACAATCTGCTTTTTAAATCACCGCCGAGTAAGTAGAAAGTGAGTTTGCTTTTGTCAACACTGCTCTTTCGTCAATCTCATTGCCTGAGTCAATATTGGACATAATAATAATAATAATAAAAACTACAACAGCAACAATAATAATAATAATAATAATAATGATACATTTCATTTATCAGCGCCTTTCAAAACTCTCAAGGTCACTTTACAGTCACAGGACAAGTTTTTCTTTGCGTGAGCAGCGGCAGCCACACGCGCTAGCGTTCACTCAACCCGGAAGTACAGTAACTCAAACAGATAGAAAGCTAGCTAGCTAGCTAATATATAGCCAGTAGATAGCTAATAGCTAGATCGCTAGCTAGTTAATAGATAGCGAATAGACATCTAGCTAGCTGGCTATTCGCTAGTTAGATCGCTAGCCATCGTTGCTTTCAGTGTTTTTTTTTTTTTTTTTCTCAGCCTCCATCTACGTATCGGTCAAGCCACCATTGTGCCCCAGGAGAGCAAAAAAAAAATACATCCTTTAGCCGCGCCCGTACCAAGTTGCACTTCATCAAACGTCGCTCCTCCATTGTTCCAAACACAAGTTTCTTGGCGGAGGTCATCATTTACTCAATGGCTGAAGGCAACTGCGTCAGAAGTCCAAGTTTGTGAAGGAAAAATGAAAATAATCATGTATTTTTTGCAAGACTCGGCCGTGTCCCAGCTGGGCACAATCAAGTAGGAGTAATTAAAACAGCTGCAATTTGCAAATGAGCCACAAAAGTGGCAGAAAGTCGTGCTCAGAAAAGCAAGAGAGAACAGAACGCTGAAACAAGAAAACGCACTGAAGGTTGAATGGACACTCTGTAATTAGCTTCCTTGATTCAAGATGCTCACTTAGACGCTTGTTTGATTCACATCCCTTGTTTTTTTCCCTTCCAAAAGGGGGCAGAATTTGCCTTTTTCAATATTATATTAATAGCATATTACCTTTCTGGCCGGCTAGCTGGCTACCTAGCTGGCTACCTAGCTGGCTATATATTTGCTATCTATTTGCTATCTATTAGCTCTCTGGCTAGCTAGCTATCTAGCTGGCTATCTATTACCTATCTACGAGCTAGGTAGCTGGCTATCTATTACTTATCTACGAGCTATCTGATTGGTAGATAACTAGCTGGTTATCTATTATTTCTCTATTAGCTAGCTAACTTTCTATCTATTTGAGTTATAAAGGGTTGAGTGAACGCTGGCGCGTGTGGCTGCCGCTGCTCACCTACAGAAAAATGTATCCGGTGACTGTTAAGTGACCTCGAGAGTTTTGAAAGGCACTTATAAATTAAATTGATTATTATTATTATTATTATTATTATTCATTTGTCATATCCAAAAATTATCGTATTTTCCGCATTATAAGGCACAACTTCAATGAATGGCCTATTTTTAAATTGTTTTCTTATGTAGATCGTACGCATAAAATACAAGTTACAACCACAGCTGTGGTTATGTTAGGCCTCCACTAGATGGAACTACATAAAGGCAATACAATGCAATGCAATACAATACAATACAATACAATACAATACAATACAATGCGGCACTATTTTTCAAGAGCGTTCAGAACCGCTGCAGCTTGTGTTGGTCTGTCACTGACTTTTATCCTCCTCTGCTATCTCCTACCGGGCGTTTCTTTATTTCTTTTTTTTTTTTGTTGCCGTGACAGTTTGAAATATATCACCCAGTAATTGGATGTAAACCTGTTCCAGTTTGAAAGGCTTCTTTTACCTTGTTTGTGTTATGTCATCGAGCTATCAAACCAACCCAAAAAACTATCTTTGTTGTCGTTGGTCTTCGCACATCTTTTTCTCACTGCTTCCTCCTCATTTTCCCCCTGGTTTCATTTGTTCTGCTAACCTCTTTTTCTTATCTCTCCATGTCGCGTTCCACTTAATCCATTTTTGCTCCTGTGTTCCCTCATCTATCCATCCTCCATCTTACTTCCTCACTCCATTTTCGACTATCACCTCATTTCTACCTCATTGGACTTTTTTTACTTTAGCTTCTACATCTTCTTATTGTCCCTTTTGCCTCTTTTATTAACATCTAAATTCTTTTTTCTTCTCACTTTCTCCCCAGGGGGGAGACGACGGGTTACCAGCGAGTCTTGCAGGTGGATCTGGAGGTAAACGGGCTGATGGTACCCGAGGGCGGTCGAGAGGTGACTTGGCAGGTGGAATATCCGCTCACCCGCAACCAGACAAGCGAGGTTCAGACAATCCTCCGCCTGGCACCGCAAGATCTGGGCGGCATCGTCCCACTAGCAATGGTAAGCGGAGAGCTAAAACGCTAATCATTAGATTAGCATTCGTAGCATCCCCCCCCCCCCCAAAAAAAAAATCACCTCATTTGAAATTCAATCAACGTAAGCTAGCTCTTCCGCAATTTAATTAGACCTCATTAGCAAATAGCCCAACATTTGCTAAACAAGAGGATGAATCGAGAGCCTTTATCAAGAATCATTAGACCTCAATCAAACGTTAGCCGCAAAAGATTGATGTCATCATCGGGATCGACCGAAGCAACGATGACCACGTCTTTAACAGGCGCTCGTGTCGTCTGCAAGCTTAAAGGACAAACGACACCATTTTTTGTGTCCTAACTGACATCAGAAAAACGACGTTTTAAAGCATCTAAAATAGCCAAAACACGCAGGATGATATTTTTAGTCAAATGCAAAACACCAAGAAAAATGACTTCAAGTGTCGCAAAACGCACACAATACACTCAGTAAAAGTCATTTGAAGTGATTTTACAAATTATGGAGATAATTTGTCCGAGGCGTCGGTTGTCCTTTAAAGAACCCGATAAGCCCAAAGGGGGAACGCTACTCTTGCACATCATTTACACACTTGGACATTTGATATAATGGCAGCTTTACATCACTTTGAAAAAAGAAAGATCAAAGTAGAAATGGCGGAGCAGAGAATTAGCTTGCATGCTAAGTGCCCTCAAATCGACATCCGGCGACCTTTGTTTTGGTTGCTTTGCCACTTAGAGCTTAATGAAATCCACTTGTGCTTACACATGGCTTTATTTTACCTCCTTATCTTTCGTACGTTAATTCAAAAACATTAATTCTCACTTTTTTTCGTGGGGGTTCAAGCGCACTAAGCTTGTTTCTTGATAATCCTAAACAAGCAACGTCTGGAAAGGGAAGAGACGGAGACAAAGAGAGCAAACGAGGGCACTTGTAAGCTTCGGTTTTTCTCGCACAGGATTTAGTTTAGGTTACGGGCGTCAAAAGTGCAAAAGCATTAGCGTTAGCTTCTTGATGTTGTTTTATTAGCTGTAAACTTGCTGACAGTCAAGTCAACCCCAATTAATTGAATCTGTAGACATTTTATCCCTCCCCAAAACAAAAATCGCCATTTTTTTTTTTTCGCAGGACACCGAAATCCTGAACACAGCCGTGCTCACCGGGCGAACAGTCGCCGTGCCCGTAAAGGTTGTCACCGTGGGAACAGACGGAGCGGTATCGGACGTCACCGAGTCGGTGGAATGCAGGTCGACCGATGAGCAAGTCATTAAGGTGAATGGCGGCTGGGGTTTTTTGTGTACTTTGGACGCTATCGTTGCTAACATCACAACGCAGTCGTCATATGCCCTCATCAATGTCCCGCCACAACCTTTCCATGAGCTCTTCTAGAAATTGTTTTATTTGTTTTTCTAGACAAACAGTCAGCGTAGCAAAGTGCTACATTGCACACAATGACGCTGACCTTGGCGTCTGATTTAACAATCTAGCTTGCATCGATTTCAATTCTGCCGCTTCATCCATTGCATTGTTACTCCGAGGGACTGAATGTCGAATTGCCATCGTCAGACTGACGTCCCCCAGATTTGACACGCTCACAATTCTAACAATCCACCGTGTTTTTCAAATTTCAAAATGATGAAAGTCCTTGGCTGGAAGCACAATCGTCAATCTGTCAGGTGCTCGTCATCCGAAGAGGTTCTTGTCACTTTGATTCTTCCCTGCTGTGAGGAAGTCTGTCAAATAATTTATGCAAAGGCGCAAACCTGACTGACAATCTTGGCGGCGATGTTGGTGACAAAAAGGGGGGGAAAACGAAATTAACAGACAGATCTGCAAAAAACAAAATGCGTCCAATGCAGTGCCAGGGTTTTTGTCATTTTCACTCAAATTGCAAGACCCACAAAATATTGAGTTCGAGGACTACATAAACATTCAAGACAGCGTTAGAAACCTTAGACTCTCTTCTTTCATCAGAATAAAAGATTTAATTCCCAAGTAATATGGGTCTGGAGTTATATGAGCTTGAAATGGGGGCAGATGTACAAAAAACAATGCATACATATTGGTTCATATAGCGCTTTAACAACAGCTGAAGCTGGAACAAAGTGCTAACATGCTAACATGGACAAAACGCAAATGCTGGAACCTCGTGGAAGGGAAAAAACATTGCCAGAGGTCTGACCACCGCTTATCGGCACCCCCCGTAAGAAAACCAAAACCCGAACAAATTCGGAACTGCCGCTCCATGTCATATTTTCAATTCCCGAATAAATCCGGCTATGGTAGTGAGTGAGTTAAGTACAGGTAACATCCGACGTACGACCGAGTTTCGTTCCTACCAAACGGTTATAAGTCAAAATGGTCGTAAGTCGAAATCCATTCAAAATGTTGAATAGAGACTTGGAGGCTAAATGACTCGCACCCCTCCCCCTCTCTGGTGCCATCACGCAGTCGATTGCTGTGCGAGCGTGAGATGCTGGCTGGCCAAAATTGTCGTACACGTTTCCAGCCTGCTAGCACGTTGCGATGCCAGGTGTAGAATTAACATTTTTGGAGGTCGTGGTCGTAAGTATGGGTGGTCGTAAATGGAGCCGGTCGTAAGTCGGATGTTTCCTGTATTTGATTTGGCGGATTTGCGGAGGATTTTTGGTGTTTTTGAGCGGTCGATGAGCACCTGCGGCGTTGTTTCTTGGATGCGTCGTGACTGGAAGAAAATGAGGCAACATCCGCCAATTTGGTTGTCGTTCAAATTCATCCCGTCGCTCACCAATTTAGCTTGAGCTTATGTTTTTTTTTCTCCTTCCAGTGGGATCGAACGCGTCTGTTTTATTGCCCAGCTCCATCTGCTGTGTTGGACCATCATCTCGCTTCTTGCAATAATTTGATCTTGCAAAAAATATTCATGTCCAAGTTGTGAGCAGGACTTGTGTTAGCTTGACGCACAAGCTAACACAAGTCTTAGTGGCAGCCATGTGTGAGGATTTGATCATAAAAAGAGTGTGTTTTTCTTCCCTGCTTGTGTCGGATTGAAGGTGTCGGAGAGATGCGACTACGTCTTTGTGAATGGCAAAGAGACGCGAGGAAAGAGGAAGGTGATGCTCAACTTCACTTATAGCTTCCTTAGCGCGCAGTTGGAGATGAACGTGTGGATGCCCCGCCTCCCTCTACTCATCCACGTGGCCGACCCGGAACTCAATCAAGTCAAAGGCTGGAGGGTTCCTCCCGCTACGGGACCACCGAGGTGAGGCTTGTGACCCAGACGATTGGCTTTCCGGATTCTCTCAAAACTCATTTGAGGAGTCAAGGTGAATCTGAGAAATGTGAATTGCAGAGCGCCCCACTAGGAGGCACGCTAACACAAATGCAGATACCCCCCTGCCCCCCTCGGTCCCCTGCCCTCCCTTTGCCCACGGCTGAGCAGGGATTACAATTTAGCACCGCAGAGGCATCGGAGTCCACGTTTTGAAGAAAAACGCTGAAACGGATCAGGACGTGTCGTATATGGACTGTGGGATCGGTTACTCGACATGGCCCTCCCCCACGCTCAACCTTATTCTATTCTATTCTAACGCATCATATTGTATTGTATTGTCTCATATATTCTATTATATTCTATTCTATTTTTTATATGATATTATATTATATATTATTTTATGTTATATTATGTTATGTGATGTGATGTGCTATGCTATGCTATACTATACTATGCTATGCTATGCTATGCTATGCTATGCTATGATATACATGATTATATTATGTTATGTTATATGATGTGGTATGATATTATATATATATATTATACAATATATTATAAAATATATTCTATTCTACTCTATGATGTGATATGATATGATATGATATGCATGATTAGATTATGTTATATGATATGGTATGATATTATATATTATATATTATATAATATATTATACAATATATTATACAATATATTATACAATCTATGCTGTGCTATGCTATGCTATTATAGTATACAGGTAAGATCCGACTTACGATGTACTATACGTACTCCTGCTTCAGATACGACCTCAAGGAGTACGGCGACGTAGCCGAAGATCGTATGGAGAACTCCTGCGTGGCTCAATACCAAAGCACCACGCTGCAAGTTCTTACGCATTTCGTGTCCGAAAGCGACAAAGTTGACGACACCGGCGACGAGCAAAGCCGCCACGACTTCCTGTTGGGCAGCGACTGGCAGGTGGATGTGACGCAACTGGTGAAGGATTCCCTCAAGGTGGATGACCCAAAGATTGCGCAACTGTGGGAGGGCCAAGTGGTCATTGGACGAAGCGCCGGGGTGACCAAAATACAGGTACAATTTCTCAAGCGCCAACAACTACAAAACAACACAACATAGACATTTTAATGGGTTGTCCTTTCCATCAAGTGATCGATTTGTAACCTGGCCAATGAAGGACTTTACCAAGTCGTAAATTCCGCCCAAGCCCAGATCTCCTCCATGAAGATGACAGTTTAAGGTCACTTTACGGTCTCATGATCAGTTTTTCTGTGGGTGAGCAGCGGCAGCCACACGCCACAACCTGTAAGCAGAATAGCTTGAAAGCTAGCTAATAGATAGCTATCTAGCTATATAGCAAATAGATAGCCAGCCAGATAGCTAGCTAGCAAGACAGCCAGCCAGATAGCTAGCAAGATTGCTGGATAGCACTCATTGACTGGCAGACGCTGTGCAAAAATGTCTCCACTCCAGTGCCAGGGTTTTTGTCACTGTCGCTCGAATTGCAGGACCAACAGAATATTGACTTGACAAAAACATTCAATATGGCGTTACAAACCGTAGACACTCTTCGGAAAAAAAAAAAAAGTTAATTCCTAAATGGGTCTGGAAGTTATATGAGCTTGAAATGAGGGCGGCTGCCCAACATACAATGCAAAACAGACACTCCCCAACTTACAAATGAGTTACATTCCGAACGGTTGTTCGTAAGGTGAATTTGTTCGTAAGTTGCTTCAGTGCTATATTTGGTACAGGTTGTACAGACTGAGCCTAGATTTTCTGTGCTTCCATTGCGGGCCTTCTAAGCATGAACCTTTTAAATATGATCTGTCGATTATCGATCATATTTAAAAAAAAAAAAAAAAAAAAAATCCGTGTCTTGCAGGTGTTGTCTCCTCTGACATCCCTGATCCTGGCTGAGAGGACAATCCGGGTGCGAGATGATAAAGTGAGCGTGACGGAGCTCGGCGCGCAGTTGGTTTCCGGCCTGTCGCTGTCCCTTCATCTCAGCCCGGGGAGTAACAGCGCCATTGTCGCCACGGCAACCACACAGGAAGTCATGGAAGCGAGCCAGCAGGTATTACAAGTACACGTAGCGTATTCCGCGTTGCTAGCGAGACGCTAAGGCCTTGATACGCAAATCCAAGTCATGGTGATAATTAAAAGCCGTGTTCTTTTGATTTTTATTCCCATGATGACTTTATTAATATTGGGACTCCTTCGTCTTTGATTTGCATATACAAGCAGCCAACGTCTTTGTTATTCTGGTAATTATCATTTCAAATGGCAACTGGTTTTTTTTCCCCCTTGAGAGAAAATATGACTTGTCTTTGGGAGATATTTTGCCAATTTTCCTTCGTGTGTCTCGGATTAATTAGGATGTACTTGCAATTCCCCAAAAAATATTATACAGTCCATATATAATTGTATATTTTTTTTGTATATTATTTTCCAGAGTTATTTTCAGAGGTTGTTTGCATACTGGGTTACTGAAGCCTTGCTGAGGGTTTAGAGAATGAGTTTGTGCGTCATCTGGTTCATCCTGCGCTGTTATTTCCAAAGTCTTGATGTGATTTAGTATTATTTATGATTATTAATTATTTTCCTGCAGATTTACAGTCATTTTAACCCTGACTACTTGTTGACGAAAAGTTTTCTTCAGCCGTCATCTGTACTTCTTTGAAGGTGTCGGACGTTTCGCTTCTTATCCAAGAGGCTTCGTCAGCTAACTACAATTTTGCTGGTAGCTATGGCCCTATATATTACTACGACTGTCCAGGGTCGGCGGTGCCAGTGCATCTATTTTCTTTCGCTAAGATTTTACATAGAAAATAGATGGTTTGAAAGGGGAGTAAAAGAAGCTATTTTCATAAAACAGCAAAACCCTTCACTAAATCGCCATGGTGGGGTGAGGTTAAATTTGGATCATGCTTACAACACACTTCTGAGAGCGTTACCACATAGGCTTAGTTATGCTGATGAGTTGATACCAGAGCAAATGGGGCAATCGGGCCAGTCGTAGATTGTCTAAGGTTGGGGGGAACAGAGGACCATTTCCTGAGGCTACTCTGATTACTTCTATTGTCCTGACTGATTATGGTCTACGGCTGGCCTGATTGCCCCATTTGCTCTGATATCACCTCATCAGCATAACTAAGCCTATGGGGTAACGATCTCAGGCGTGTGTTGTGAGCACCGCCACGTGTGGACAGTAGGGATATATATATAGGGCCGAAACTACCAGTAAGACTTTAGTTTGCTGACGAAGCTTCTTGGATGGGAAGCGAAACATCCGACACCTTGAAAGAAGTACAGATGACGACTGAAGAAACCTTTTCATCGATGCACCACTCCTGTACCACTGAGAGCTTACACAGATGTTAACTCTTTCTCCATTTTTCTTTGTGATCGCCCTAGGAGTCCTTCATTAGCGCCTGGCTGGAGTTTAGCGATGGCTCAATGACCCCACTTGAGAATTATAACCCGGCCCATTTCACCCTGACGGCCACCTCGCTGGACGAGAAGGTGGTCGCCGTGCGGCGCAATCCGTCTCGGAGGTGGCCGGTCACGGTGGCAAAGGGCGAAGGTCAAGGATTGCTCGTCCGCGTGGAAATGAGCATGGCGGAGATGTGCCTGAACGGAAAGAAGCACGGAGGCTTGGCCGCCGGGACGGCCAACGTTCAGGTGAGGTTCGGGGGACCCGAGGAGCTCCATAAACGTTCGGGAGAACGCCGTACGCCACCCGACGCACCTTATTACGGCGGTTCGGTGTCCCACGCGGAAACGGGGCTCGTTAACCGCGGAGCGACGACCGTCAGGGTCAACGGTGGCCGATTGTCCGCGGGCACCGGGGAAAAAATCCAAAGTGAATTTTCTTCGGATTATCCGGAGCAAATGGAGCATCCGCGAAGCCGCAGTTCCGATGACGATCTGCCCGCCCGAAGAGCCATGACGGACCTGGAGATCGGAATGTACGCCCTGTTGGGGGTCTTCTGCTTGGCCATCCTGGTCTTCCTCATCAACTGCATCTCTTACACGTACAAGTACCGAAGCAAGCAGCCGTCCTCGGAGGCTGCGGAGACCGTGCCGCATTCCCACCACTGGGTTTGGTTGGGTCAAGAGGAAGGACGCTGCCTGCAGCAGGATCAACCCGAGGAAGGGAGCCGACTCATAAACGGAAGCGCCCGGCGCGGGAACGCCAACGCCGGAGGATGTCGAGATCCTCGAAGTGAATCGTTAAACTCGCCCACCACCAAGAGAAAGAGGGTGACATTTACCACCTTTTCCAACATCAAAGCCACCAACGGTTGTCCCGTTTTGAGTCCGTTAGCGTTCATGCAAAGCAGTGACATCAAGTGGGTTTGTCCTGATATCGAGCTTGGCGACGCCAAGGATCTGAGGAACTATATGGAAAAGTTGAACGAAAACGCCGTCAAGAACGTCGCCTAGAAGAAGAAGAACGTCGCGGTGAAAATGTTCATGAAACTCACCCGAATGACTTCATGAATGAAGAAGGGAAGGAAGTCCAAGGAAGTCGAGCTAACGTCGCGCAACGAACTTTGGACCCGCGACGGAGGCGAGAAAAAGGGACGAGCGATGAGTTTCCTCAAAAAGACCAAATGTGAACGTGACGGCGTTGCTTAAAGGACAACCGACACCATTTTTTTCTTTCCTAACGGACATCAGAAAAACGTTTTATAGCATCTAAAAGAGCCAAAACACGCAGGATGATATTTTTAGTCAAATGCAAAACACCAAGAAAAATGACTTCAAGTGTCCCAAAACTACTTCAAAATGACCCCGGAAATGGCAACTTACAGAAGGTCCCGCCCCCTTGTTCGTGACGTCACGCCAGGATACTCCTTCACAAACTGCCTCGCTCCAGAATCAAAACAATGGCTTCAGATTGGGAGAGGATGCTTTCTTGTTACTCATCCACTTATCAATAGGATTCAAATAGTTCTGAAGAGGAAAGCATAAATGTTTGCAATCGATTAAAGAAATCCTTCCGTGTCATTTTGAGGCGTCCCAGAAAATGCACGAGATGGCGCCAAAGCTCCGTTGGAAATGGGCTGATTTGTCTGCTGTGAATTTGTGTCAACTAGTATCAAATAGCAGTCTTGGTGCAACACACAACGATTCACCATGGCGTTATTTATGTGTTTTCTAATTTCAAAGTCAGCTTTCTTGTCAAATATGCTAATATGTATGACATACAACACAGATGAAATGACTGTCCTCTCAGACCCAGCATGCAAGGCACTTAGAATGACTTTAACAAACATAATAAATATGAAAAAGCCAATTTGCCGGGAGCCAAGTTTTCAGACCAAACAAAGTACCCAAAATGCATTTTGTGTCGCTTTCTCGGTCAGGGGCGTTCCCTCCGTGACGTCACGGTAGGCATCGTCATGAACTCGAAAACAAGACTTCCTTAATATTCAGCGCGAGTCTTAAAAGGTAAAACAAAGCTATATGCCGTGTAATCTCTGTCAAATACACTCAGTCGAAGTCGTTTCAAGTGATTTTACACTTACTTGTCCGGCCAGAGGCGTCGGTTGTCCTTTAAAGTGCGACATAAACCAATATGTTATGTGTTGCATTGTATTTTGGACAGCTGCCCTCATTTCGAGCTCAGATAACTCCAGACTCATATAATTTAGGAATTAACTCTTTTTTTCTGAGAGTCGAAGGTTTCTTACCCTCCTTGAATTTTTTATGGTCCTCTATTTTCTATTTCCTTTCACCTCATTTAAATCTAACGAAGTAACAATGTCTCATTTTTTTTATCTATAACTGTTTTTTATGATCTTTTTTTATCTTGTGGTCATCTTGACTTGTTTTTTTTCTTCTCTGTCATCTCACTTTGTGTAAATATTCTGTTAATCTCAGATACAAGTTTTCATCGCTGTGTATAAGGTTGTCTGACAGTGTTATCTACACCCCCACCTAAAAAAAAGAGTACATTATATGTTATTTCTGCTTCAGAGCTCCTCCTATAGGTGTTTTTTTTAATCTCTTTTTACCTTTTTAGCCCAGTTATCGCACTTGTTTACAAACCTTTGCTTAGGATGTCTATCAAGTTCTGCTCCAGTGGAAATATCCTGCTTCCATGCTTCCTCTGCAAAATATTTCTTTCCTGTTGCTCAAGTGTGTGTGTTTGTGTTTGGAGTTATGTATGGATCAGAAATGATTGCCTTGTTTTATTATTATGATGATTATTTTTTTGTTTACATCCCGCCCGTATTGAGGATTAAAAAAGTTGCATTGAGATCAGCGTTTCTCACTGTAATTTTGAAACTCTCTTTTGACTCAAGTGACAGTATTTTGATTGTTGATATCATTTGGAGCTTCCTTTGCAAGACAAAGTGTTTATTTTGTGTTGCAGTTATTTATGAATTATTATTAATTTTTTTCTGAAACATCAAAAAAATATCACATACTTTCTTTCGTCCCATTTAGCTTTGTTTATCTTTTTTTCCTCTCTTCACTTCTTTTTATTTATCTAGCTATCCAGCTAGCCGTCTATCTAGCTGGCTACCTAGCTAGCTAGCTAGCTATTTGCTGTCTATTAGCTATATGGGTGGCTAGCTAGCTATTTAGCTGGTGATTTATTAGCTATATAGCTGTCTGCGTGGCTGGCTACTAGCTAGCTAGCTATTAATAATAATAATACATTTCATTTAGAAGTGCCTTTCAAAACTCTCTAGGTCACTTTACAGTCACAGGATCAGTTTTTGTGTGCTAGCAGAATTAGCAATATTTATTTAATTATATTTATTTTTTCCCCCTTTCTTGGGAATTTAGTAATGTGGATTGTTTGGGGGGGTCCTGGAATTCAAGTGAATTTTTGCATGTGTGGTAATGAATTAATCAATTAGCAATATTCATTTATTTCTGTATGTATTTGTTTTTTTGATTACTTTTGTTCTCGTTTTTTTTTTTTTTTTTTGGCCCTTTCTAGGGAATTTAGTCAAATGTATGTATTTATTTTTTAAACTTCAGTGTGGCATGGCTCTCGAAGAAACTTGCACCCGTAAACCGGATGCCTGTTATCAATTATACGTCTGCTTTTCCTGCCACGACATTTTCAAACGATCCCCTTCAGCGCATCACCGGGCCGTGAATAATTCACCGGCAGCATCCCGACCAGCTTGACGGAGACACGATGCACTTGCGAGATGAAGACACCTTGATGTGGAGTTATTGCCGGTGGCCATGTTTGATATAAATTAAGACTCCCAAAGATTGTCGAGCAGATGTTGTGTGCGCAGTCGGGATGTTCTTTAAAAGATCACCGAGTGGAGTCCGTACAGTGTGTGTGATACCCAAAAAATGTATAAAAGTACAGACATATTAAAACGTGAGTTTACCTTTAGGACTTTATTGTACATAATGATATAAATACGTGCAAGAAAATATACCTGTACAATAATACAAACTTTACAAAGTACCGTATTTTCCGCGCTATAAGGCGTGCCCAAAAGCCTTCATGTGGACCTTATAATCCGGTGCGCTTTATACATCTGACTTACGACCGAGTTCCGTTCCGACAAAACGGCCGTAAGTCAAGAATTGAAAGTATGATGTGGAGCGCCATTCCCAAATGTGTTCGGTAGTTCCGATAAAGCGTGAGTCAGACCTCGAGCAATGTTTTTTTCCCCTTCCATGAGGGGGCAGCATTTCCCTTTTGTCCCGGTTCATTCTCTGAAGCTAAATTCAATGTATACTCTTAATCAAATCACAAGTGTCATACAATCTACATCTTCCGTTTGACGGTCTACATAGCATATTGCATTAGGTGTTAGCATCACGCTAGCCAACTTTTGTTACAATTACAGGTAACATCCGACTTACGACCGAGATCCGTTCCGACCAAGCGGTCGTAAGTCAAAATCCATTCAAAATGTTGAATAGAGACTCAGAGGCTAAACGACTGGCAAACTCCCCCCTCTGGTGCCATCACACGGTCGATTGCTGTGCGAGCGTGAGATGCTGGCTGGCTGGCCAAAATTGTTGTCCACGTTGCCTGCCTGCTAGCGTGTTGCGGTGCGAGGCGTAGAATTTAATTTTTTAAAATAGGGTCTGGAGTTCGTGGTCGTAAGTAAGGGTGGTTGTAAGTTGAGCTGGCCGTCAGTCGAATGTTACCTGTATATGGAAAAATATTTTTAAATGTCATTCATTAAAGGTGTACTATATAATCCGGTACATTTGATCGATGGAAAAGTTGAAAAATATGTCATTCAATAATCCGATGCGCTTTATAGTCTGGAAAATACGGTAATACTGTTTTTACGTTATATACTTTCAATGTATAATTGTTTTGGGCCATTATAGTGGCTCAACTGAATTATGACTTGATCCTTAAATCCCATTTGGCAGTAATTAAATCATCAAATCCCACTGATTGATCACGCCGCCACAGCTCATTAATCCGAATCATTGACGATGGGGCTTTCGTGCCGGTGACTCCGCCCACCGTTTAAAAAGCTTTTCGAACAATGTGTGTGTGAGTGAAAGTAAATGTCAACAAATATTGTACATCTGCCGGTTAGTTTTGGATGAGATCACGTGACAGTTTTTTCTTTCAAAATGATCGTATGTGAGATACAAAAGGCGTCTCGACCTATTTGCATGTCCATATAAAATTGTCCTGACCTATTTACATATCCATATAAAATCAAATATGCATTGCTTTTTCATTCATCGAGACAAGTCGTTCAGACAATAAGCATTGCCGACAATATAATCAGTGTCGCTGGGGAAAAACAAAAAAAGGGGTGGGTGTGGGGGGTAACCTCACCCTCCAAGTTAATTATAAAACCCAGTGAAGATTATATTTGCATAGCATACTTTCATTTCCATAAATATTTGCTGGGTGTTGCGGTGGCAGAAAAACTAACATGACAAATGTTGCATCTTTTCTCTGCTCAGTCGTGCAAAGTCCACAGGAGGTTTCGGGAGTCTAAAAACAAGTCTAATAATAACAATAATAATAATTATCTTACATTATTTTTTTAAAATCCCCAGTATACTACATCTGTCCTGACATACCAGAAGTTTTTTGCTTATAAATCAGTTATTCTTCAATGAGATGGATACAACACCGCCGATTTCTTATTTCATAGAAATTTATGTTTTAGGGGACCTGGGAACGGATTATTCTCATTTTAATGGTTTCTTATGGGAAAGAAATGTTTGGAAGACGAACTTTTCACCTTACACACTGGGAACCAACCAGCCGTAGTTAAGTACATTTGTTTGTGCTTATTTATTTATTTATTTATTCATTTATGTGTTTATTTATGTTTGTCTATGTGTTCATTTGTTTGTTTATACATATATATGTATTAATTTATGTATTTATGTATGTATCTGTTTGTTAATATATATTTATGTATTTATTTATAGGTTTGTTTATTCATTCTAATAATGAAATAACTTCCGGGTTGAGTTAACGCTGGCGCATGTGGCTGCCGCTGCTCACCCACAGAAAAAATATCCTGTGACTGTAAAGTGTCCTGGAGAGTTTTGAAAGCCGCTTAGAAATGAACTTTTTTATTATTATTATTATTATTTCTTTGCACAGAAGGACATTATTGTGATGGATTGGCCTGGCAATTCACCAGACTTGAACCCGATCAATTTGATGCCAAAATAACAGGGCGGAGCAATTAATTTTCACAAGGGTGTAAGTATATAAACAGCCATTTAGCATTTAGAGCAGCCATCTGCCTGTAAATGATTCTGTGGACTTGGTGGAAGCCCCCCGAAAACTCATTGGGGCTGCCCGAGAGGTTTGACGATAGGCCACGGCATTTCTGCTAGTGGCATTTGTGACTCGTGAGGGGGGACCTGCTGCTGGTCAGTCCAAGTCAAGCCCGCACCGTTCTTCTTTAGCGCAGCCAAGTGTTTGATGTCCAGCGTAGTGAAGGTGGTGAATTGGACCTGATTCCTCTTACTGGTGGGCGAATGGAGAGGCTCGTTACGGTGAGGTCTGGCCAGCAAGGTGGCCGAACGGTTCGGCATAGGGTCCACGACGGTTCTTTGGAGCTGCTGTTGGGAACCGGTTCTGCTACGTCCCAGGGTGGCAGTTCTTTCAGGAATACTGGCGGCAGGGACCGCGGGGGGGAGAGTTTTTTCCATGCCGCGGTGACCCTTGGCGTCCGCAGAGCGGCGGGTCAGCGTTGACCCACGAGCCGGTGCGCCCGAAGCTGCACGTTGCGGATGGTTACTCACTAGCCACACCCAGTCATGCTTATGATCCTTTGCGTCCCCGTTGGGTGTCGGTCCGGCTTGTATAGGGGTCTTGTCGTTGCGGAAACAGAGTCGATAGGAGGCGCAGTTCAGTAAAAAGCCCAAGATCGCTATACACAACACGCCCACCAAGGAATAGATGCCGATTTCCAAGTCGGACATGGAGCGGAATGTACGTATGAGGTCGCCCTCAATGACTTTGGGGGATTTGGTTTTGGGAGGCTCTTTCTTGTGTGAAACATCTGCTTTCGCGATGTCTTTGTTTGGGGGTGAATTTGGATTGTCAAGCATGTTGCCAATGCCTCTCTTTCGGCCGTCTTTACCAAAATCGCGAGTGGTTGTGTTAGCAGGTCTGGCAGTGGTAGGTGATCTTGCGACCTCGACATCTGGAGTGGGATTGTCCATTAATGTTGAACTTTGTGTCGTTTTGCTAGTCCCTGCAGTCCAAGCGATACGCGACTGCACAGTTCTGGTCAACGACCCAGTCACGACGGTCGTTTCTGGTCCTATCCTGAAGCCTTCTTGATCTGAATCTGTGACTACTAGCTGTGACGTCGCTGTTGTTTTAAGCTCAGCCGCCATTTCCGAAGCACCTTTGTAATAATCGCCACTGTTGTCTTTCCCAAAGTTGTCTAAAGCTCGGATCCCACCCCGGAGGTTCATCCGTAGTAAACCCGTCCCGACTGCCAGCTTGCTCTTCCTCTTCGATTTCTGGCATTCCTCGCAGATCCTCAACTCCACTTTAACTACCGCTCCTTGACCGTGGCCTTCACTTCGCGCCACAACAAACGTGGACTGCGGCGTGCGGCGAACAGTAGCCACAGATTCATCTGGGGTGGAGACTGTTAAGGAGTAGATATTGCGCTCAAAAACCGCCAAGGGGACGACGGCGCCGTCGCTGAATTGGACCCAGCAACTGACGGCGGCTTCCTGGCGTTGGGGAAGAAAACAAAAAACTAGGTAATAACTGAGCTTTGGACCTTGATTTTTCTTTGATTCGCTACAGGAAAGAAGCAACGGTTCCGGAACTTGTTCGAATGCAGAATGTTTGGGTGTGCCACCCAGCTAGCCAGTCATTGGCCCAGAATACTAAAGAGCTGATCCTAATGTTTTGACATCGATACACGACGGCCTATTCCTTGTAGCTAATACGAGACAGCGGGGAGCCACAGAAATAGCCTATATTTCTGATTTGAATACATTATGAATCACCCGGGGTCCGTCGTTATCATCTTTCCATCGCGGACGCGGTTTGTCGGTCATCTGTGGCTCTGTGTTTCGAACACTTTATCATCGACATGGGCGGAGGAGTACAGTGAGCCGTTGCTCCTGCGGCAATAGACTGCCTAATTGCTGCCACGACGCACGCGTCACAAGCTGGTTTGAAAATGGGCACCCGGCCACGGCTCGATCTGCCGGCGAGCTTTCAAACAGCACGTTAGCCGTCGCTTATCGTCGTGACTGTGACTGCGGCGTGTTCACATCCCGTGAGATAAAAGTGCAAACATAAGTGATTCGACATCCCCCAAAGGACGTTGTCACAACAGGCTACCCGGCGAGTGCTTATTTGCGTTTCAATTCTTGATTTCAGAGGACTTTAATGACAGTGCTGGAAAAATGTGAATAATGCATGACAGGTTTAAAGTGCGCCGAATGTTACGTTGATCATTCCTCTGCTTGCGAATGATGATGGCTATTACGAGGAATAGGGTCATTTCTTTTTTTCAGTTTTGCATTTGACTTATGGACCTTGAAATGCTGGCTAAAGCTTTTTGACGACCTTCACAGATGATAAAACTACAGTGATTTGGTCACAAAAAAATCTAGTCTCAATGTGACCCCAGAAACTGATGGTCCCCAGACTTTATTGGCTGACGCACATCGGGATGAGATTTTCTGTAGCCACGGGGTAGCTGGGTACAAACCTGAATCATCTGTCAAATACAAGATGGGCACGTAGAAAAAACAACCACTCAGGCTTAAAATCGATATTTTGGACTTTGGATAGCCACACGCAGCCCACCCAAGAACACAAACATCACGCAAACCCTCCCCGCTGGAAAATGAAAAGTGGGATTCAAACCGAGAGACAATTTTATGCTTGGAGTGTCCGAATTTTCCAGTTCCTTGCCTGTTTGAGCCGTGTGGTGGTCTCACGGGTAGTTGCCATGGCAACAATAGCGCCACCGCTTCCAGGGCTGGCCTGCAGGGACAGCGAGAGTCCAGACACCAAGTGTACTCCCAACTCTGTCACGCTTACTTTCTCATCCACCACTCTGATGGCCTTCTCGGCAAGGACTGATGATGTGAGGGGAGAGATCACCTGCGGAAAGTAATAAATATCACATTTGAAAAAGAAATGACAGTCCACGTTATGGATTTGTTGCATAAAACCTGGTATGTCTCACTTGAACTGTCGTAGTACCCGCGGTTCGACCCTGCAGGACCTCTCCATCTTGAACACGGGCCACGTTTGGATCTGCCACTTTTAGAGAAGAGCGCACTAGATTGGTCACGTCCACCTAAACAACCAACCACAGAAAATTTTCAAATTAAAATGTGATTTTTCCCATTCAGGCCACCTTGCTTATATCCTTTTTAAATGTGCAATGGATTGCCCCGGGTTACATTCTGAAGACTGCTACCCAAACATTGTCGAAATCTACTATCCACTGTCCGCTTCAGCTCAATAGTTTTACCTGCCAATCGGGACCCAGGAAATAATCAACGGGTTTCGCCCCTGTGATCAAATCTGGCGGTGCGTCCGTGTCAGCCTCGAAGGGCGTCAGCACTCTGAGTGTGGTGTGCTGATACTGAAGCATGCAACCTCTGCCCTTGCGCATCTCCTCCTCCTCTTCGCTATTCCACGTCGGCCTGAAAGACGGCAAACGGGTTCGTATTGTCATGGGATGGTTGATGGAACTGACCGACACGAGGGAACGGTTAGGAAACAAAAAATGTTGTTGTCCTTTAAGTTACTACCTGACTCTGCTTCATTCACACGAGCATTCGGTACGCAGCGACCTGAACCAATTTTTCTTTGTCATCTGGCATAGAAATGTTTGTATTTTTGAATTTTTGGGACCTGGTTGTAGTCGACTGCAAAGTATCGAGTGATCCAGGAAGTGAAGAGCAACCCAAATATTCAATCGGCACACTGTACAATGCAAACGGGTCACCAAACAAGCGTTATCGTTCGTATTGAGTGCAAAACAACGACTATACGGACGAGGATTGATCCGATAACTTTTATCTAGGGGGCATATGTACTTCCTCTGCATCCTGGCCATGAACGCCCCACATGAATATTTTTTGACGGTCTAGTACCGCATGTGGACTAGTTCAAACAAAGTTTGAACTCAGAGGGTCAATGTTGTGGGAGTTCTTCAGGATCAGCAGAGCGAGGGTTAAGCACAAGAGCAGAATAAAACTACTCCAGTAAAATATAAAAATTAATAAATAGATGAATAAATTGCCCTACTTAGGATTGCCGCTGGTAATGGGGACTCTCCAGCCTTTGATTTGGTTGAGCTCAGCGTCCGCCACGTCGATACGAAGCGGCAAGCGAGGCGTCCATACGCTTATTTCCAGTTGCGCGCTGAGGAAACCGTACGTGAAGTTAATCATCACCCGACTCTTCCCTCTCGACTCCTTGCCGGTGACGAATACAAAATCGCAGCGCTCGGACACCTATCAAAACAAAAGTAGGAATATAAAGACATTACTTTAGTGCTTCCAAACTGTTTTGGCGGCATTTTTAGACGCAGCTTTTCTCTGCTCAAGCATAACGAAAGATGCGCCATAAGAAAACTCTGTGGACTATTGAGGACAGCCATTTTGAACACGGCCGTCCTCCATACCCCACTGATTGTACAATCAGCTTGCACAGAAACAAACCCATCGATTCTGCCTTCAGGTGGATTGCGTATCAATAATTGAAGGTACCAAATACAATTCTTATTGCATACCCAGAACTAAATGTCGCAGTGGTTTCTCCCGCTCCATCGATCAACTTCTATTCACTTGCTTATATCCGTCGTTACCAAGTGTCCTTATCTCTATCGTTGCCAAATATCATCCAAGAAATTACACACCGGAGTCTTGATTCAACTGCGACGTAATGTAAATCAGCCCGATCTTACGACCGCAAAAACTCTTGGTTGGTAGCATTGGCGTGGCGGCCATTAAGCGCAATGAGGTGCAAGGCGGCAGTTGGTGTGTTTTATTTAAGATTGGAGGCCTATCTCCTCCGCCGCCGCCTCACTTATCTTAACAAACCAGTGGGCTCCACGGAGGTAATTGGGAGGGCACCAGACTGGAGAATAGTCTGTAGCGCCAGCAGAGAGGGAAGATAAAAGAGGCAGGCGGAATTAAAAAATGAGGAAACAGCAGAGAGGGGGTATGACTTTTTGAGCGAAGTCAACTTCTTGGATTCCTTCTTACCTTGAGCACTTCTTTGTCGGTGGACCTGCAGCTGGCTAGACCGCTTATATCGGAGACGGAACCGTCTGCGTCCACGGCGAACGTTTTCACGGGTACTTTAACCACTTTGCCCGTCAGTCCGGCGGTGTTCAAAATATCTTTGCTCTAGAGAGGGATGGAGAAATGAGTATCGAAATGAATGAATACATCACGGAACTGCTTACGAAGCTTATTAAACGTTCAGTTCTTAAACGTTAGGGCGAAGCGTCTCTGAAAAGTGATGACGATAATCTGGAAAGTTGCCCCTGATAGTCGTTGGCATTGGACGGATGAGCGTCCAGCTCTTGTAACACCAAATGCGAAAAAAACAACCTTTACAGTTTTGAGTCATCAAATGATGTGTCATCATTTCACAGAAATTCAAGGATATTGCGTAAAGTAGTAGTTTTCTTTTATATTGAGGCTAATGTAACCATTTAAATGGAGGTAGCACGTTGCAATTTAGATCACAATCTTAGCCATGTGTGTACACCTGGATGACAAACCATGTGTAATACAATGTTATTCATGAATCCACTACCTTATCCAAAATCCCAACACTATTAAATTTTTAATTTCCGGAAGTTGTTCGCCACTTTACGCGTCAAGATTATCGATGCTTCTCACCCGCTAGGGTTCATATGAGCCTTTGTAAGTTGTCCTTTAAGAAAAGCTGATCTGGATTTAGTTTGCAACTTTTGACCAGTCCCATTCGACGTGGATTTACGGCCACTTTCCGTTTTAAGACGATCTCTGCCCGTTTTAATTTATTTTAAACGGTGTGTCTAAGAAGCTAAGGCTGATCAGCAATTTTTTGTTCATTTGTTTTTTTTTTTTTTTTATTGGACTGAAGTATCAAGCGGCACTGGGCAGATGTTGCCCGCCTGCTTTAAAATCCGAGCTTGTTCGGTTTGACAGCTGCTGACCCCCCCCCCAAAAAAAAAAAAAGACATGGTCTATTAGAGCCCATGACACTGACCCAAACATAAGCCAGTGGATCAGGGCTAGGACAAAAAAATCAGGAAAGCAACGTCAGTGCAATAGGCAGTGTGGTTTTTAGAGCACTAGAGTTCAAAACCGATGTCACCTCATTTGCAAATGTTGGATTACATTTTCTGCCATGTCCTTTCGGATCGGCCTGTTATTTCATTTCTGACAAACCAAAGGCATGCAAACACTTCTTACCATAACCAGAGGGGCGAGTCCCACGTAGTCTTTCTGTGCTGTGTAGATCCGCATCTGGCCCACATCCCTAATGTTCCCCGGTTGATCCAGTCTCCAGGAGATGGTGTGAGTCTCAACCAGTTCAGGGACATCTTTTGCCACAAGGTCCAATTGGAGAACTTCCAGAAGATTCTTGCTGTAGAGAGTCATGTTCAAACGGATGCTAGATACTTGTGACTGGGTTTTAAAACCATTGCCAGTGTGTTCTACAAAAATAAACCCCAAATTGTGAATCCGCCGATGTTGGATAAGGTTAAACAAGTCAACATCTGCGACATTTTTAACACCACTCAAGCGAAATACGTTTGAACCGTCGGCGGATTTTGCGTTCATCAACTCACGCCGTTTCTTGTACGATAAGCCTTTTTTATAAGGTGATATATATCTTCTGGAATAATTGCTGCTTGGCTAAAACTGGTCTTCATGTCTGCGCCAGTAAGCGTGTGTGAGATTGGGAAACAGGAACATGGAACGGCGGTGGGAGGGTTGCCCCCTTTTTCCTGGAAATCCTTAGATTAGGTCGGAGATGTCAAACCCTCATATTACTTGAGAGTCGAATGTGTGTGCGGGTGTTTAAGGAATGGGAGGGGAGGGTTGTTCTGGTGAGCCCGGAACATCGGACACAGCTTGGAATATCTCGTCCTTTCTAATCCACCCCACACCCCCACCCGCCCCCCTTTTGGAACGTGCAAGCGCTTTAGCCTGGATAACGGATCCGTGATTATGGATGATTACGGATAAGTGGGTCGGACTGGACGGTGGGTGGTCGACCCGCTCGGTCCGCCAGGGTGGGAGGTTGCCGGACGGAGATGCGCGTTGTGGAACGGGAGGCGCTAACGTCAACATATATTGTGATATAGTTCATCATAAAGCGTGTGAAATGAGACGTACTTTATAGGAGTCAATGGTGTCATCATCATAACGCTATTGATTTTTCAGACATAGTCAGTAATTACCAGTCAACGTGAAAATAATAAACAAAATAGATCCCCAAACAATCATTCAAGATGTCACCAATCCGATTTACTTCGTTATCGATTCTGATTGGGTGAAAGAAAGAAATCATCCGTTTTTCAGAACCCGATCAGCAAAGTCTTTATGTTGACATTATCATTATTTTTAGCCATAAAATTGATTAAGGGTCCGAACGTTAACAAAAGTTCACGAAAATTTGCATCACGTCGGGATTTGTGAAGGTGTTGATAAGGTCGCCGTACGCAAGTAACCAATAAATCTAAACAATATAAAAACTGCTTACTGTACTATGCGCCAATGCCCCCAATGTGTCTCGGGTTGCGACATCCCTCTATAACTACTCACACCCTCATATCTTTCTTTTATAGCCGATATCGTAAAAGGTACGTGTATTATATATGCTTCGATCGTACCCTGCGCTAACCTTTCACACTAACTTGATGCCATACGTGAAGACGCAATCCAAATGTAGTGCACTAACCTCTTTGGCGCAACTGCAAGCTTCCTCCTACAGACGATAGAGACGGTGTTCGGGATGACGACTCTGCCGGGCTCTGCTTTGACATCCCACAGTGTCGGGTCACTGGGCCGGACGGCACGAAACGACAGTGCCGGCTTGAAGGTCGCGCTGCAGTAAATAAATAAAGACCAATATGTGAGGGACAGGAACAGGAAATGTGAGGAACACGAACAAATGACTAGAATAGGCTGCGGCGGTCAAAACGAGGCTGTTCCAGATGGTCCAGATTTTTGGGCGGACTCAAATGGAATTGTTTTTTTTGTGATTGCCGAAAAAAACTCTGCATTTGCAATTATTTCCCTCGAAATAAGAAGTTTTAACTTTTGCATGGTCTATCTGACACTCCGAATGTTTTTGCACTGAAACAGTCATAAAGGGAACAATCAATTAACTGAGAGGCTGGGTCAAGGGCACAGACAAACTACAGTTCGGTTATAACGCTGAAATGGACATATAAACGCTTGACATTTCAGAGCACGCCAGACGAGGGCTGAGATCAATTTGAGAATCAATATGCGGCGCGGGCACTGGGAAAAGTTTAGGAAAAATGACATACAGTTGTATACTGCAAATGTGCTGCATATAGCACTTTAATGCAGTGTGTCCGACATACAAATTGTTTTTTTCATGATCGGATGTATGCCAGCAAATATAACTTTAATATGTAATTGAAATTTTTCAGGAACTGTGCCTCTGTGCGACTGAAGACTTTCAATTCTGTCACATCTCCAAAACTTTTTAGACTATAACGGGAATAAAATGGGCCAAAGGTGTCTGAGAAGATTGATCCAGATAGCAAACCCTGACTGTGTAACCGCAGCTGTCCTTGGGCAGTCGGCGGGGCACACCCTGAACTGATTGTCAGCCAATCGCAGTGTTTGTTAAATTGTTTTCATTTCAATTTTCCATCTTGATGACTCAAAATTTCTCATACTGGAGTGAAAGTTCCTAGCCACCATTGGGTGCTAGCAACATACGCTATTGTTGGATTGACACAAACCGTGCAAGTTTCAATCTCATACTGTAGAACGCCCGGATAGCTGATTGCAGGTGGTCCTACCAATGGCAGACCTTGTATGATTACTTCCCCAATGCAAAGGGTTTTTCAAACTAACTAAATGTTTTTGTTCCGATCCCATGCTAACAACGCGATGCCTGTCCAATCAGACGTACAGCAGGTAAAGTGTGCGCCTGATGATAAGATTAAAAATAAAGCATGCGTACACGCATCCCGCAGACCCTAACGGGCGGATACGGACATGCCTGCACATACAACGGGACACAGATGCATGGGCTTAATCCTCACAGTCGACTCAAATCATCTCTTCCCTTCAGGGTTAACCTCTTGATTCATTTTCAATCAAGGGCCAACAGATAATCTGGCCAAGTCCCGTTGGAGAAGACTCAATCTTCAGCCAAAGTCATGAAGTGAAGCACAGATTTCACCCAGGACCTATCAATCATTTCGCCAAGATCCTCCGAGCACACCTTCACTCGGATTTAAGTGTGGGACTCTGGGGCCAATCTCATTTTGGATGTGGCACTGGGTCAGACATACGAGGACTTGAAAGCATTGACCCAAACGGAGCGACTTCACTTGTACTGTCAGTAGGAATGATTTTTTTAAAAGGGATTTCAGGTGAAGAGGATAGAATTCTAAATCGTCACGGGAAGGGGGGAGAAAAACAGGCCCAGATTTAGGTTAGGGGTCAGCGTCACTTGACCAAATCATATTAATGTCATTCAATGATGGACGCTGAGCTGCATCAGGTCACCGGGTCAGTGTGTTTGTGTTCGGTCAGCCCGATGCGGGAGACAGTCAGTGGTACTGATACGAGTGCGGGTTTAACTTTCTTTCCGTGGATTAACACGCATACGGTATCTTCCCATGTCTCTCCATTTTCCCGGCAGATTATGTTCGATGCATTTGCAGCGCGATATCACGGATTAGATCACGAACGGATACAACCGGGCGAATGAGGAAGCTTGCAAACACACAGCGCTCTCATCGGTATTCTGCAAGAATGATGTGTGCCTGGAGGCTGCCGGCAGAAACTTTGAACAGATTGCACTCTGTGTTTTTATTCTGTATTACCTTTGCTCTTACCCAAAGGATCAGGAATGATGTTTGTTTTCATGCACCGTGAAACAAGATACATAATTCATGAAGTCAAATAACCAGAGACATTGTTGAGAGAGGAACGTCAGTGAATCAAATGCCAATGATGTGCTCCGTCATAAGAAAGACATCAAATATGCGTCTTACCGAAGTGTGAAACTCTCCAAGGTTGAGGTACTTGCCAAGAAGACGGAAAAAGTCACAATGCCGTTGGATTTCACGGGCTTGAAAGTGGCCTGGATGACTAAAGCGGCCCCTAATTTCAGACGAACAAAGGTCGCATTACCCGGTAGGGCTTTAAGCAAATGAACACTCCCTATCCTTCTCATGGGTGTTCCCGACCCTTGCTGGACCCCAACCCTCCCAACTGCCACTCGTTGCAGACTGTCCTGCGGTGTACATTGGCCTGTCTTTTCCATCCGACTCTGGAAGTAGATCTCCACCGGATTGCTCTGAAACCCCTTCACAGCTTCGGTTCGTCCCGCCTCTTTGCTGCCGGATCGAGGGGACGAACTGAACCAGGCCGGTTCAGGCTTCAGTTCTGCTACACAGAAACTGTCTGGTGCTACCAGGCATGCCCCGCGGACTTCTCTCGTCCCCCAGAAGGCGTAAGCTGTCACACAATGAGCCCCATCTTCAGTCTTTTCCTGATTGTCGACGACTTCGGGAGGCATGTTGAAAAGGATCTTGACCACTGGGTTGGCGGAACGCACCTGGTGGCCTAAAATGACCGGCACAATCCTACGCCCGGTGAGCAGCAGCTCTGGCGGAATGGGAGCGTCCACACTGAGTGGACCGTAAGAAGCATTAAGAACCGGCTCGGGTAAACCAGGTCCCGGATCAGTGATGAGGAAAGTCCATGTGTGAGCCTTCAGACTGGAGTTCCTCTGGGGTCCAGGACTATCCTGCCTCAGAACCACATGATCAGCTTTGAGGACCTGAAATCTGACTGCAGGATAAACCGGTAGTGGAGTTGAGGTCTCTTTTGGAATCTGCTGGCTTGCGACATCTGTTGGGAGGAAGAAAAAGAATAGAAAATGTGACGGTCCTGATGCATTGGTCTGACTTTTGGTGGGTTCAGTTTCCATTTAGTGGCTTTGAGATTGTGTGAGTGAATGATTGCTCTTGGATGGACTGGAGATCCGAACAAAAGCAGTGGTCTACAGAAAAGGATGCTTAGAAAGACGAGTGTAGCGAGAAATAAAGCTGACTTGACTTGACTTTAAGAACTTAAAACCGTTTGGGCAGAAAATAATTCTTCAGTGACAAGGCTGGAACAACTGGAACTTTGGAAAGGCAGACAGTAGGTAGGTGAGTTGGGTGTCGGAATGATGGAGGTGATGAGTTCATGCTACTCAATAGACTGAACCATCCCTCATGCTGTTACGACAATGAAAAATCCAACTCGAGATGGAACAGGTGAGAAAAACAGGAAATTGAGTAGCAGAAACGGGAAATCAGCTGAAACCGAATGTGAAGAAATGATCTCACACATCAGTTTCATTTCAATGACTAGAAATGAGGACAATTTGGACTTTCAATTTATACTTCCTTGAGGAAGTAACTTGTAGCCTCTGCTTCACTTGACAACTCCTTGACTGTGGACAGGAGATGGACATCAACTTCCTCCAACATGACCCTAGACAGTGTTCTCATTTGTTCAATGTTACGATCCCTCACAGAAAAGAAAAACAAACTCCTATTATTATAGAACTGTGGTGTCAAACTCATGTTTGTCGCGGGCCACATCGTAGTTACGGTTTCCCTTGGAGGGTCGTTATGAATTTTGGGAAACCATATAAATGTTTCGTCATCTCCGCATATTATATACTACATAGAACTCAATCAAATAATTAATCACTAGTTTTCAAATTTGACGTAAAAAATAATGACTGTTTTTGTGGATTACGTGGGACAATTTGAAATTTTGGTTCAGACGTTAACAAGCGTTATATTTATTTGCTTTCGCGGGCCGAAAAAATGGTGTGGCGGGGCGGATTTGGCCCCCTGGCCTTGACTTTGACACCTGTTGTAGAATATTCATTGAAGAATGATTTTTTTTGTGCTGCTAGGCTACCATCGTATGATTCAAACAGCGCATAATGATGGATGATGAAAAAAATTGAAATACATTTTTTTTGGGGTAGGGGGAAAATAAGTCTTCGTGTGGTCCAACCATGACAAAAAAGCCTGACAACAATCACAACATGGATGCAATTTCAAATTTCAAATCACTTTTTATCCAGCCTATTTTTCAAGTGGCGATAAATGATGACTCTACCAAATCGCCGTGCGCATGCAAATGAAATTCCCATCCAAATAAATGACTTACCTTTTCGTACGACAGCAAGCACAGCAAGAATCATCCCCAGAGACGCAAAACGGAGGACAACATTAACCATCTTGAAAAGGGAATCCCTGCTGTGGAAAACAAATTTAAAAAAAAAAAACAGTTTTAGATGGATGAGGAGTTTCCTTTTATTATTATAAAAACAAAATAAAAACGGCAGTTTAAATGATGCTGCAAAAAAGAAGAGAAAGAAGTAGACGGCACGTCTGGACAGCGCCACGCGAAAAACATTCCCATGGCCCAAATCAGTAAACATGTGCAGCGTGTCAGATTAAAAAGGGACCACGTGGGTGCAGGAGGAAGAGCTGCGAGCAAATGAAATGCACACGAGGTCAAAGGGATCAGTGCTTTTCTCCGCGACTCACTTTCAATTTGATCGACATGTCATCCGACGCTTCTCACGCTGCGGCGGACGTTGAATGGGATCATGGCCCATGCCGCAAGGATGGGATGGCACAGATTGCCGCAGGTATAAACTGCGGGCTATGACGATATTGAAACGATTGAAAAGGATGATGATGTGTTGAGATATTAGGTCACCTGACCATTAGTCATTAGTTCAAATTCAAAGGGAATGCAAGAACGCAAGAAGGTGGAAATTGACACAAATTCCCAGCGGACATCTCAGCCCATTTGCAACGGAGCTTGGGCGCCATTTTGTGCATTTTCTGGGCGCGACATTGGAGTCCAGACGGCTCAAATTGATACGGGAGGACTTCTTTCATCGATGGCAAACATTTATGCTTTCCTCTTCAGAACTATTTGAATCTTATTCATAACTGGATGAGTAACAAGAAAGCACTTCTCTCCCAATCTGAACTCTCTGAAGCCATTGTTTTGATTCTGGAGCAAGGCAGTTTGTGAAGGAGTATCCTGGCGTGACGTCACAAACAAGGGGGCGGGACCTTCTGAAACTCGCCATTTCCGAGGTCATTTTGAAGTAGTTTTGGTTATTGGTGTTTTGCATTTGACTAAAAATATCAGCCTGCGTGTTTTGGCTATTTTAGATGCTATTAAAACGTTTTTCGGATGTCAGTTGGGAAAGAAAAAAATGGTGTCGGTTGCCCTTTAATTTTGAATCCAGGTAATCTCCTTGACCTGGTTAATAAATGCAACGGAATTAAAATTCCAAAGCAAAAACATCCACCTCACATCCTCATTTTTTATTTGAGCGTAATTTCCCTTACAATGCAGAATCGCCACGGTTCTCTCAACATTGATCATCAACCCCCAAAAATAAATGCAGCAGGAGGAAGACATTGAAAGGCCACGGCAAAACAAAAAGTTCAGCAGTATGGACAAAAAACAACAATTTTGGATTAAGTGCAATTTTGGCGAATAAACATTCCAAATAAATTCTGGGCCAAAGTCGAGCAGAAGGCACCAGAGTCATGTTTAAAGAAAAATGTCTGACTAATAGTTCAGCCAGTCACAGACTCTTAAAAAGGAGCTTTTCACCTTGCAGCCGACACGGGCAACTATGACGGGATCGTCGTCGTGGTCCGGTTCACAGGCAGGTCCTTTGTATGATTAACCGCTACATTAACCTTTAGCGCCAGTAATCTGGGTGAGAAATTATGATTGAACTAGCGGGCCACCGTCATCCTCATTCATCAACAAGCATTTGCTGAATTATCCTGTTCGCGCTGCACAATCAGAGACAATACAATAGAAGAGAAACTCAAATCTGAATCAGAAACAGATGTTCAGCATTTTTAGCCGAAAAAAAACGACCATGTATAGTAAGGTGTTTTTGAGTGAAAAAAACCCCACCATGTATAGTAACACGTTTTTAGCCCAAAAAAAACACCATGTATAGTAAGGCCTTTTTAGCAAAAAAATAGACCATGTATATTAAGGCGTTTTTTAGTGAAAAAAAACCCACCATGTATAGAAGGCCTTTTTAGCAAAAAAATAGACCATGCATATTAAGGCGTTTTTCGCTGGAAAAAACGATCATGTATTGTAAAGCGTTTTTAGCCCAAAAAAACGACCATGTATATAGTAAGGTGTTTTCGCCGAAAAAAACGACCATGTTTTAACTCCTGGTTTTGTTTGCTACTTTGGACCTTTCTGTTCTGATGACTGTTCTCCCACCTGCCTGCATTTTGGGGGTCTAACTCCACCCACCATCTTGCAAATTGTGACATATATAGGCCTGAATCAGTGATCCGGGAAAATATGCAACATATGCACATATTTACACGTGTGAATGTGTTCTGACAGCTCCGTCGTTTGTTTTTCCAGAACATCCTGTACACGCTACGCTGGCACGATGGCGCCCGGTGTTCATTCCAGGAGCTGGAATGAAACAATATCATGAACGTGAAGTTTTCCAATGCACCAGAAGGTCAAAATAATGCTCACGGCAGGCAAATAATACAAGAAAGGCAGCCGAAGGAGGAGGTCAGTGGTGGCCCAAAAGGTTATTTTTACCCTGAGAGCCTTTAAAATGAAATAGAAGCACCGGGGGGGGGGGGGGGGTTAATGTAACATACATTATGCAAGCAAACAGTCCAGTCATTAAAGCATGCAAAGTACGGGTGGCGTTCGGAGCTCCTGCTTAGCCTCATAACTTCATTTTTAATTTGAGGCCGCACCACAAACAAATAAATTCCAGCTTTGGAAAGAGTGACGTCACCCGCCGTAATCAAACGACCCCGTTGCCGCTAGAGAGACCGAAACGGGCGATTCGCTGAAATATTCAGAAAGGGCACCGGGAAGATGGATGTTTCTGTCTGATGGTGGAGGGTAGCGGGTAGGTGAGTGATGGAGAGCAAGAATTTGAACTTTGACCCCCTCGGAGGAGATATGATGACGGGTTATAAAAGGGGTGGTAGCTAATCGGTGACAAGGAAAAACTACATTTGTGTTTGCTTGTTATTGTCATCGTGGTTATTAAAGTCTTACAAAGGGGAAGCCACTGCTGCCCTCCAGAGGACTAAAACGTAACTGCAGGGTTGTTCTGAACTTGGCACTGATTAAGGTTGAAAATACGTACGACAAATTAGGTATTTTTTGTGTATATGTATACTGTATGCCAGGAACATATAATGACAAGAAGAACGGTTAAATGCTCTTCCATTCGGTAATAATAATAATAATAATAATAATAATAATAATAATAATGCATTTAATTTCCAGGCGCCTTTCAAAACATTCAAGGTCACTTTACAGTGACAGGATAAGTTTTTCTGTGGGTGAGCAGTGGTAGCCACACACACCAGCGTTCACTCAACCCGGAAGTACAATGGGACCTTGGCTTACGCACTTAATTGGTTCCCAGACAGAGTGTGTAAGACGAAAAATGTGTATCCCAAAAATTAATTTGCCATAGGAAACCATTAAAATGAGAATAATCTGTTCCCAGGTCTCCATAAAATATAATTTTCGACTAAATAAGCCTTAAAACTACACACAATATACCGTATTCTATTTTAAATAAATGTGAAATTGTATTGTAATGAAAGAAATACACTGCACTGTATAATAAAGGGGTTTTATTGACCTTTGTGATGGTCGTTGATAGCTTGATGGAATGGAGTCGCAGGCCGGAGAGAATTGCTGTTTGAAAGGAGTCACATTCCATAAGGACTGTAATTAGATAGATAATTAAATAGATAGAAAGCTAGCTAGCTAGCTAATGGATATCCAACGGATGGATGGATGGATGGATGGATGGATGGATGGATGGATGGATGGATGGATGGATGGATGGATGGATGGATATCCTCACCAGGTTACAAGCACGCTGTACACCCTGAATGGTGGTATTTGTTGAATCCACGTGTAGAAAGACTTTTTATGAAATTAATTATTGTGTATTTTTCCCATACATGGATAGTCAGGCTTTTATTTATTTATGTATGTATGAATTTACTTAACATCCATGCCCAAACAGTTAACCAGTGTCGACTGATTGCCAGTCTATGAAATATGTAAAGATACATCGCCATCATGTGGTGAAAATTACAAATTGCACTCTTTCCAGGCTTCCACGGTGAGGAACAAAGTTTGTAAATTACCATTTACAACTGCGTATTAGACTTTCCGTCTATACCATCATTAATACATATCTTATGTATGGTATCAATTGAAAAAGTATTAATGTTTGGTTTAGTTGAATCAATGGTTGAATTTTTTGATTTTTATTATATTTATTATTTTATTATTATAATGCAGTGTAAATGTTGCTAAAATCAAATAGCCACCATATCCGTTAAGACTATTAGAAGGACCACGCTAATTGCCTACTAGCCAACAAAAAATAATAAAATAAATAATAAATAAAAAATAATAATAATAATAAGACAGTTTAGATAAATAAACACAAATATTTTACAAAATATCAAATTTATTCAGTTTATAAAAGTCTGTTTTTTCTTTTTACATGCACACCCACACAATCACCATAAATACTGCCCAATAATTGTGTTTTTTTTCTTTTTTCTTTCTCCGCAACTTGAATTCCGAAGATAGCACATACGGTGGAATATACATCTGATTTTCAAAGACACCGTGACAATGTTGATAAATTGTTTTCGAAACATTATTTTAAAAAATGATCTACAGATGGAGTACAAAACAACGACACCCATACATCATCGGATTATTAAAACTCTTATTGTTGATCATTTATGAGCCACATAAGTGAGATGGAACCAATCTATTAGTAAACGAATTCATATTGCACAATGAGTTGACTTTTGTTTGGATCTTGAGATCAATACATTTGAATGATTTGCACTTCAACATTTATGACCCTTTTTTGTTAAATACAATGATGTCATCCTATAATTATGAATCGAACGAATGTGATATGACTTTAAAGGATAACCGACACCATTTTTTTGTTTCCTAACTGACATCGGAAAAACATTTTATAGCATCTAAAATAGGCAAAACTCGCAGGCTGATATTTTTAGTCAAATGCAAAACAACAATAAAAATGACTGAAAGTCTCCCAAAACTGCCACAAAATGAACTCGGAACTGGCGAGATTCAGAAAGTCCCGCCCCCTTGTTCGTGACGTCACGTCAGGATACTCCACAAACTGCCTTGCTCCAGAATCAAAACAATGGCTTCAGAGAGTTCAGATTGGGAGAAGATGCTTTCTTGTCACTCATCCAGTTATGAATATGATTCAAATAGTTCTGAAGAGGAAAGCATAAATGTTTGCCATCCATTCAAGAAGTCCTTCCGTATCAATTCGAGCTGTGTGGACTCCAATGTAGCGCCCAGAAAATGCACAAAATGGCGCCCAAGCTCCGTTGCAAATGGGCTGATTTGTCCGCTGGGTAGTTTTCCTTCTAATTTCGCCATCAACACGTCGTTTTCAAAGGAAAAAAAGTACCCAAAATGCATTGTGGGCATCAAGGGTGTTCCCTCCATGATCGTCATCAACTGGAAAACAACAACTTCATGAATATTCAGCGTGAGTCTTAAAAGGTAAAATATGCGCTGGAATCTTTGTAAAATGCACTCCGTCGAAGTCATTTGAAGTGATTTGACAAATTATGGAGGAAGGTGTCGGTTGTCCTTTAAAAGAGGAAATTAAAAAAAACCCTTTTTTGTGCTAAAGGCCACTGAGAGGCTCGCCTGGTGCTCCAAAAGCTCTTCAATATCCGATCAACATTTTCAATGGCACATATACGTACTTCCGCCGCCGCTAGACGATATTGCATTGAATAAAACCTTTGGATTTTATTTTTCGTAGACGCTTGACCTACGCCTTGGCACAAATGATGGCACGTTTCGTTTTGGAAGATACTCGCTTGAATTCCCTTGATTGTTATCATCGAATTTCCTTCTGCCATCAAAAGGAGCCGTTCCGATTGCCCGTGATTGAAGTCAAGGGTGACCACGCCCACAGCGGCGCAGCCCTTTACGTTCTGGATTTCTACGTCGGTTTGCAAAAATAGATCCTCTTGCGGATTTGTCTTTTTTTTCTCAGACTTTTCACATCTGAAATATACTGCGCAACGTATGTAAGCGTTACCAGGTACCCTGTATGAGAGAATGTAATTGTTTTTACAACAACAACAACAAAAATTCACGAGACATCATGAAAACAATCTTTTGATTTAAAATACATCACAGTCATATTTTTTCTTTGTTTGTTTGGTTTTTTTTTGTTTGTGGACGCTTCCATCTTGATTTTGGCACTAACACAAAATGTCAGTGATTTGGATCATAGGGGACCTGAACCAGATTCAGTCTTGTTCGTCCAGTCCTGGAGACTAAAAAAAAATCTCAACGGGAAGCTACGCTGTCCACGTCGCTCTTTATTTGGCAGGCGACAGTCTCTTGAGTAGCTTCTTGCCCTTAGAAAGGAGTCCTTTCTTCTTCTTGTTGGCCAAATCTTGAGCGTTGACGGTGTCCAGTGGAAGGTTTGGGATTCCCCTTGTGGGACTGAGTGGTCTCATGGTGCCCGGCAGCAAAGGACGAACGATTGGGGACGGCGCGCGAACGGGTGTCACGTCGTTATCGACGTGGGCTTCCGGCGTGATCTGAGGAGAGAGGCCATGGGGAGGGAAGCAAGGTAGCGTTGGATGCTAGAGAGTTGTATCCTTGGGAACACACATTGATTTCTGAGAGGTATACATATCATTTGAAGATATGTATACCATATTTACAGAGATATCTATTGTGCCCGGAACATTTTTTACCCGTTCCTTGTCTATAATTGTCGCTGGAACCAGTTCCGTCGCAACCAATCACACTCACATTTGGTTGCGGATGACTTATAAAAGCTGAAAATGAAGCTAGCATGCTTGAGATTTAGAATGGCGACCGTGCCAGACATCAAAAAGTACTTTTGAATGACTATATTTATTTGAAAAGAGCCATATCATGCTAAATCAACTTTTAGAAGCTTTTAGCTATGCTAAAATGCTAATCGCTAGCTAAACGCGCCACCGCTGTGGTGTTTTCCTCAATTTAGCTAACCCTGAGCATTCCCCAGACAAAAAAACTGTCCTCATTTATAGCATACTCGTGATTTGTAACGGGCAACCGTGCCAAACTTCAAAAAGTAGTTTTGAATGAGTATATTTATTTGAAAGGAGCCATATTGTGCTAAATCCACCTTTTGAAGCTTGTATATGCTCAAATGCTAATCGCTAGCTAAGCGTGCCACCGTGGTGGTGTACTCTTCCATTGAGGTATCCCTGAGCATTCTCCAGAAAACAACTGTGTCTTCACTTATAGCATACTCGTGATTTGTAACAAGCGACCGTGCCAAACATCAACAAGTAGTTTTGAATGAGTATATTTATTTGAAATGAGCCATATCATGTGTTAGGTTAGAATATTACAAGCTAATATTAACATTAAATCAACTTTTAGGAGCTTTTATATGCTCAAATGCTAATCGCTAGCCCAATGCGCTGCCATGGTGGTGTTTTCCTCCATGTAGCTAACCCTGAGCATTCCCCCGAAATGCTCAGTGTCCTCACTTGTCATGGTCACACAGTGAGAGCCACCCCCGCCGTTATCGCCCCCACAGATGAAACATTTGTCAAGGCGGCCATTGGTGAAACACTTTTTTTACGCCACGATTGCTGAAAAATGGCTCCGTTGACATGCCGCATCCCATTCACTTGAATAAGAAGCTTCCCGACATGTTGTTGGACAAGCGGGGTGAGAGGCGAGGCGGGGGAGGAAGGAGTTTGGGGGAGGTTGAAACAAAAAGGAAGTAAATGTAGCAGCGTTAAGTCACCACCATCAGAAAAAAAAAACCCACAGACCACAATGCACCACAATGAAAACATTAACACACACAACAACGGAGAGAGTGAGAGAAAGCGCCAAAAGGTTTTTAATATCCAATTTGGTTGCCTTTTCATGTCTTTTATTGTTAATTTTGTAACAATACAGTTCAGATGCGAGTAATTTTGGCCTCAAACAGAACTGGAAAATAAGATTGATGTGTGTGTGCAACATACACCGAGAAACAAAACCACTCGTTCGGGTAACATATCAAGAGTCATAAAAAATGGAGGCGTAATGAAAAAGACATGCTTTTGTGTGTATGTGTGAGAGAATGTGTGTTTGTTTTCCTCCGATGTGTTTTTGTTTTCAGTGTTTTAAAGCACTTGTCATTATTGTAGCCATACACAATAACCACAATGACATTTGCGTGTTTGAGTGCAAAAAAATGGAAGAAAATGAGTCGAGCCTCTTCGGGCATTCAAACCCTCCCCCCCCCCCCCCCCCCCCCCCCCTGTGGAGCCTATCCTCTCTCCATCCATGTCAAGCTTTGCTTTTTCCTTTCTATGAGAGTCACAGATATTGCTTTTCATTTTGGCCGCCCGTTGTTGACGGCGACGGAGCGGGTTGAGGGGGAAGGGGGGGTTGTTAGTCGCTCACCACAGCCACCACACGGACAATAAACACACAAGATGGAGGGCACTCGCAGGACGACGTGGAGCAAGCGAGAGACGGAAATTAAGAGAGAGGAGACGGAGGAATGCATGAAGGCAGGGTCTTAGCGCCGAGAGCGGCGATGGTGATGATGTACCCGTTTGCCTTCCGGGACGCTGGCGGCAGAGTTGGCTGGGAGCCGGTTGGCCGGCTCCTCGGGGTGGAAGTTGGAGGGCGTATCGGTCAGATACACCTCCACGTCGTCAGGCACTTCTTCCAGGAAGTTGGAGGGAACCAGACCACGGTGACCGTTGATCTCACCCTGAGGAAAGGAGGGTGGCGAAAGGGTTAGCGCCCAGATACGGGTTCTGAATGGCTCATCATAAAGTATTTTCTCCCAGGTGTGGATAAACGGTTCAGTTGTCCTTTTATGAATAATTTAGAAAAAACATCATAGCTAGCTCGCTTTAAAAATGAGAAGCTTGGTCTAAGGGCAGAAGCTTGGTCGTCCGACAGGGGCTCAGACTCGAGCCGCTTCTTCTCCACATAGAGAGGACCCAGATTAAGTGGCTCGGGCATCTGATCAGGATGCCTTCCTGGTTAGGCGATTCGGGCATGCCTTACTTGCAGAAGACCCCGGTGATGACCCAGGACATGCTGGAGAGACTATGGCACCCAGCTCGCCTGGGAACGCCTCGGGATCTGCCAGGAAGAGCTGGAAGACGTGGCTGGGGAGAGGGAAGTCTGGGCTTCCCTACTGAGCCGACCCCAGATAAGAGTCAGAAGATGGATGATGGATGGCTCGCTAGCTTGCTAATACAGTTATGCTAGCTAGCTAGGTCTTGTGCAGCAGTAAAGTGAATGCTGTTATTTATATCATCAATTTCTTTTGTGATTTTTCACAATCAACTTTTTAATTCAGCTCTTGTCACAGATTATCCACAGTCCTAATGTTGATTTGTGTCATACACTCATCAAAACAAAATCAGGTGAGCAATTTATCATGAAATTAATGAAGACACTCACGTAGTAGAAGCCGTCTTCATCGATATCACCAAAGACTGCGATGATGTCGCCGGTACAAAAGGTAAGCTCAGCCTATTAGAGGACAGAAAAACGCGGTAACAAACGTGAAGTGATATTCTGGGATGGTAGGAGCTTTTCAGACAATGAGTTAATTGTGTCTCTCAAACACAAAACCGTTTTCACTACAGACCAATGACACACTGCACTGTTTGCGATACCTCAACGTCAACATTAGGTGAGCTCTCTCGAGGGTCATAGTCATACAGAGCCACCATCCTCCTGGAGGCCTCGCCTCGCCGGACGCCTCTCCTGTTCTGCTCTGAAAGTCACCGCGGTTGACTTTTATGTCATCCAACATTTTAGTCATCGGTTGACTCCCATTCTTTCTTCCGTTTAGTACCTAATCTGTCCATGGGAGTGCTGAGAGGCAGGAAGCCTTGTTTGATGAGTTGATCCATGGTCTCGTCATCCTCTGCTCGTATCTCGGACACCATGTTACATGGGATCAGGCCCATCCTTCCTCTCACTTCGCCTCTATAGAAACCGTCTGTGTCTTTATCCCCGTATATCTGACGGAAAAAGGCATCAATACGGACCACGTGTGACGAGAAATAGTCAGTACTGCAAAGAAGAAAGATATGACCATGCATACAGGGATACCAATGATATATTGGTTCAGCACATATGTATTTCCTGTGATTTGATACAAAGAGGCAGAGCCAGGTCAAAATGCACGTTTTTGGGACACTCACCCTGATGATTTGACCCTCTTTGAAGGGTAACTCCTCGTCAGCAGCATCTGGGTTCGGGGACATGGACAGGGGGTCGTAGTCAAAGAGCGCCACAAATACCCGGAAGGTCTCCTCTGGCTCCGATTCGTCGAAGTAGGTTGGAGAATGTTGATCTTGGTAGCCATCTTGAAGACAGATTTTATGTTCACAAAAGGGCGGATCAAGATGTGAAAGGAAGAAGGTTGACAGCATTTCAGAAAAAAAGAAATGGCAGTCGGTCAAGTAAAAACCAGGTTCTACTGACCGATGGCAGGGACCATCGGAGGTCGTCTCTGAGGCTGCGAGCCACCGTGACGAATTCTTTGCCCGCTTTCCCGATCATGACGGCCTCTCGAGGGGGTGTTTAACTACAACGCAAAAGACGAGGAAGGATTCACCTGCCGTCCGAAGACAAGCCAGATCAGTTTCCCACCGTTGTGTTTGTGTGCAGGGACAGACTCTTGCCACAATTGGATGTAAACAAAGGCATGCAACGCTGGCAGACAGGCACACTGAAACGCAGACACTCTGACGCACAACACATATGCACACAAACAAGCCCACGTGATGTTATAGTGGTCCAAAAATGACAATTCTAATCATTAAGTAAATTAAGAATCTGCAAATCAACTAAGCATCTTCTGGTATGTTGGCCGCTAATTTTTAACCGGTACAATGGAACATCCAAAGTCGAAATGCACGCGAGTGTGAAAGTCAGAGCCTCACAAACATTTTTGTTATTATTCTCGATTTGCGTTTTTTGTATGTTGTATGTATGTTGCTTGTCCTTTAGGTTGACAAACAATTCCATTTTTTTTGTTGCTCATGGCCTTTTGCAAGGACTTTTCGTTACTTCTCGTCTATTCAAAATAATCCCTTTCTTGCCATCGAGACAGAACCAGAACATTCAATTCTACATTACGCAGGGCTTTTGCCTGAGCAGGAAAAACAAAGTACTTTTTGGCCAATAATGGAGAAAAATCTAATCTTCCGACCTCTCAACCACTAAATGCAACATTTACAACTTCCAGCCCAAATCAATTCACTTCGGTTTTCCCTGCAGGGGAAGGATAAGATCAGTCTGTGGCGCAAATGCATCATCAGTAAATCGGTTTGCCTACCGCCAATACAGTAAACCTCACAGATGACAAAGAACAACAAGGAAGGGCAATCCATTAGATGAAGTTCTTAGTTGTCTGGAGAACATATTGTGTTTCAGTGTGTTGTTTTTTTTTGTTATATGGTACAGTCCTGTTGAGTGCATGACACACAAAAAAAAGAATGTTGGTGTTTTTACGGGAACTGGGCCGAATTATTTGCATCTCTATACATTTCAATGCAGAGAGATGATTTGCAAGACGAGGGTGAAGGCACCACAGTATTTGTTTGACTATAGTTTTACTTGATCCAAATTTTATCAAACGACTTAAAGTGTGGTTTTTATTTCATCAAGTGGCTGCGCAAATTAAAATCATCTGTACCCAGATACCGTTTTTTAAATAGATGCATAGCCTAGTCAGAAAAGGTACATGGATTAGGATGATTTGACTTCATGCAACCGCTAAATACCATGACTACAGTTAAGCAAATTAAGTCTAAAATGAATGAATTCAACATATCCAAATATTTCCCGTTTTATTTTAAACTGTGAACCATCTGAGGGGCGTTACAGAACAATTTGTATTCGACTTTGGAGATTCCACCGTACTGAACTCAGCACACACGCTAACAACACATCAAATACCGGAAAAGGCAGCAGTGAAAGATCTGCGCCTGTGCAGTTCACAAAAAAAAAAAAAAAACAAAGAGTAAAATTTGGATGGTGACGAGTGAGTCTTTCTGCTTGAAGTACAGTAAGTGCCAAGAACTGCACCTTGGGTGTGTTGTGCGAGTTGCGTCGGCGTCCCTCGTCCAGCTGCATCTCTGAATATAGCTCCTCCTCATCCTCTTCCATGATGTCAGACAGGTCAGAGCCGCGGCTGCTCTCGCTGTGATAATCTTCATTGTGACTATAGTGAGGCTTTCGACAGTCACACAAACACACAGACCCACTTGTATAAGTGCACATACATACGGACGTGCACACGCCAAACACGCATGACGAATGAACGCACAGACAGTGACGCCGGCGCGGTCGTGTTGGTGTGGGCCACTCACGCTCCTGGAATAGACTTTTCTTCTAAGGTCTGTCTATTCAAAGCCATGCTGCGTTTCACATACCGGCCTTCCCAGTTCGGAGCCTCGGAGGAACTCATCGACCGAAGGTCCCCTTCGTCTGCGATGCGCCAAAGCCTCCTCGTCTTCCTCTTCCTCATCAGAGTGACGCTGACGGAAGGACTGACCCTGGTCACCGTAGCTAACGGGTCTCCGGTTCCCCTGAAACGTCAGAAGCAAGGGGGGTGTTGACACCTGGTCGAGGGTGCCTTGTTGAGGGGGGGGGGGTATTGTCAGACCTTGCCACTCTCTGCCGCAACCCTTTGCGCCACTTCCCGGGCGATGGCTTTGGCCACGTTGTCTGGGATGAGATTGCCCCTTGGCTGTGGTAGGATCCTCTGTGGGGAGGGGGAACGTGGATTGCTAGGGGGAGGCGGCTCAAGGGTGTGGCCCTGCATGGGTGCGGGCGCCTGGGACGATGGGGAGCGCGAGAGGTCCCAACCGGGCGGGACGGCGGCCGTGTGGTGGCCGGCTTGCTCTTTGGCATCCAGGTCTCTGGCACTTACCGGTCTCTGAGGTACGGGGTGGGGATGAGCGTGGGGCTGCAGGGGCAGTCGGTGCTGGGGCCTGGGACCTTGGTGGAGGTGCAGGGGCTGGGGATGAGGATGCGGCGTCCGACTCTGGTGCGGCTGGGGCCCGCCTGGGTGAGGGAGTCCCGGGAGGGGTTGAGGGTGTGGAGGATGGGGGTGCTGTGGGAGCGGTTGTCCATGGGCTCGGGGCAGGGCAGGAAGCCGCGGAGTGACATGAGGGTGGTGAGGCGACGTTAGGTGAGGCTGGCCGTGGGGATGGGGGTGCATCGGCGCCGGCAGGGGAAGCGGGGGTAGAGGCACGAGCAGGTTGTTTGGAATGAGTGCGACGTGGGAGTCCTGGGACTCTCCCTGTGCAGATATTGTTCTGACGATGACCTCCCTTGCCTCCAGGCACTGTATCCTGGTCAGCTCCACCGTCACATAGTCTGCCATTGGAAACATCACCTCTGCTATCTGGGTTCCAGACGGACACAAACAGTCAGTAGCGGCAAAGGAAATAATTTGTCCGTCACTTTGTCACACACATGCTGCACAAGGGAATGCCACCCCCAGGTTCAAGATCTCAATCCTGAATCATAAACTGTATTGAAATTGCTTTGTCAGAGTAGGTCGTACATGACCAAAGTACAGAGAACAAAACATCACTGGACCTTCTGTCCTTTGGTGCAGACAGCATAGCCAAGAACGTTGGCACCATTGGATGTTCCTGTAGGAGACAAAAGGGGAGGCTTCCATCGGACCTGCAGGACCCCGGGTGCCTGTCCACAGAGCACCTGGACATCTTGCGGAGGCAGGGGCGGACCTGAGAAGTATAAGAGAGACTATGTGAGATTCTTTCCTATTCAAGATCCAATAGATGACATATGTACAAGAAAAGCATTCCACAAAATGCAATAACGTGGGACGGGAAGGGTTGCGATGCGGTTGTGGAACATCTCAACGGAATTACATGGGTTCCTTTGTGAGTACATGCCGTAAAATGTGCAATGTTGTGATTAGGTGACACCGCTTGGTGGGCTACATTCACATCAAAATGTTCGTGTGGGGATACTTCATCAGCACACCTGCGTTTATGCAGTAACAAATGCGTACTCATACAATACGACGCGGCCTTTCCAGCTTGTCGTAAAGGGCCACTGTTTTAAATAGCATCACGGCGATGGCCGGGCTATGCCACAGGCAAGGAAAATGACTCATCGGGATAATAAGTGATCATATCTTGTCGTGCTCACTATTGTGCTAATTAGTCACGTGTCCTGAGGATATCTGAGTAAAACCCCATTTTGATTTGGTTTTCGAAATAACACCAGGATTTATTCAATGAATAGAAATGCCTTTGGTCAGTCAGGGGTGAGACGAATGTGAAATGGAGCTCGGGATTGATATTTGGTTCTGACCTGTTCTGCAATAGGGTGTTGGACCTAGACGAGATACAATACACAACAATGGCACAGTGAGGAAAGGTGGGACCTGTATGAGATCGTACACCAGTCACAACGTCATGCACATATGTATGCTAATTATAATGAGCTCGAATGCACGCTGCAGTTTACAAATCCTCTTTTGACATATTACGAGACGACGAACTCAGTCAAGCGTAGGCGTCCAAAAAACGGTATCCCAGTCTTGTCAGAGCATTTACAGAGTGTTACATGGTAAGCCAGAGAGAGAAGAAATAGCTACGCCTCCCACCAGTTTAAAAAAAATGACTTTGACCAGTCCAGGGTGCAGTCCTGAATCGCCTCCAGCTCCATGCAACTCTCAACAGATTCAGCGAGGTGTAAAGCAAATAACTGGAAATGACTATAATTGGAAACAGTTGAGTAGTTTTTCAGTGGTTATCAGTTGTGTGCCAACATCCAACTTGGTGCAATCTGGTACTTGTAGACTTGGCAGATCTGGACAATGAAATGTGCTATTTTTGTCTTTGTTGAGGTAGATTTATGACGGAATTATGACAAAAAATTATTGTTTTGCGATGGTTTGACCAGAAAGAATTCACACACACACGTGTGATCGTGCATTCACATCTACCTACAGGATTCATCTTTTCCCAAGTCCCAAGTAGGATTATTGACATAATCTATTTGGGGACGATGAAGCTAGGCATACATTATTGATACTGTCTCGGTGATGTAGTGCTGACCTGCAGCCTGAGTGCAGAATTCCACTGCCGCTTCCTTCCTCTCCCTCTGCTCCAGAGGCAGTTGCCATGGCACCTGGTGAGGCTGTGCCACTACCGTCACTTTGTACACCGTCAGCGGCTTGAGGTTGAAGAAACGTAGTCTATACTTCCCCGGCTTTAGGACTGTGTGCTCTGCTCCGTCCAAGAAGACGGTGTGACCGTAGTTGCTGTTACTTGGCAACCAGGAGAGCTCGGCTGTATCCCGCTGGATGTCATCCACGCGGAGGCCGCAAGGCGCCACCACCACATTGGCTCCCACTAAAAGGGTACAGCGCAGCTGATCCGACAATCCCCTGTCGGTGACGCACTGCACCGACACGCGGTGAACGCATCCGTCCACGTCCAGTTTCTCCAGCAAGCATTTGGTACGCCCGCCAAATTGTATACTGGCTCGTAGCTCGCCGTCCGCTAATACGTTGTAGCCGGAGATGTTCCCCCAACCCAAAGGCACAACCGGAGGCTCCCAAGCTACGATGACGCTTCGCGCCAGCTGCTTGATCAGAGTGATCTTTCGCGGATAAGGCACAGCGTCTTCGGACAGGTCCCCCGCATCCAGCGGTCCCACGGTGCCGTTGCTACAGGGTACCAAGGCTTTCGCCGAGCCTAGAAGGCCATCCTGGCAGGCACCACCATCCGAGGGCATCAAGGCTAGAAGCGTATGATCACCCGGGCCAAGATCCTCTCCTCCGTCTCCAGCTTGAATGGACAGCTTCTCCTTGTCCTGTACAAACTCTACAAAGTTTGACGGGACGAGTCCTCGCTGGCCATCCAGCAACTCACCTGTGATCAAGAAACAAGTTAGGAGCGATAAGTACAAGTTGCCTCTGAATTAAGGGTAGAACCGATTTGTCTATGAGTTGATAAGTCAAGTTTACTACATAGACGTCCATTGAACGCTAATCATGCACACCGCCCTTGGACCTTTTAGCTGACAGCGATGCACAGGAAAACTTCATATGGTCTTGGATTGTACTTCCTATGGATGTAATAGTGTGGTGTGTTGATATGTTGGTTCATGTGTACATCTCCAATATACACTGGAGCGGGCCTTCAGTTGTGTGTGTTTGAAAGTATGTGTGGGTGTTTGCATGTATGTGTGCGCTGATGATTCAGGTGAACCCAGATGGATTAGTCATCAAGCTAAAAGGGACCGAGTCCCATCTTGACAACAGCTTGGTCCGATGCCCGAGTCTCTCGGCTTGATGGTAAACACACAACGCCTCCTCCACGCCGCCGTGCAGCCCCGCCCCCCACCTCCCACACCTCCCTGCAGCTTTAATTAGTCCAAGCAGCTGAGCTCAACGGCGTCTGCGGCATCCTGCTACTAGCCCCGAAGGCTTGTTCGCGATTAGGAATTGGCAGTGGGTCTCATTGAAAGGCCATGGTAATGCTGTGGAGATTTGATTGCAGATCTCTCCGGTTACTTGTAAAAACAGTCAAATCCTCAGGCACAAAAGTGCACACATATTCTCTCACAATTTAAAGAGTAAAAATGATCATCAATACACCATCACTTTTTCCATCTCACCTTCATAGAATCCGTCATCATCCATGTTGCCGTATACATACAAATACTTCCCAGCCACAAGTGGGAGCTCTGCTTCAGGATGTTCATTTGGTCCATCGTAGGGATTATAACTACAAGAAAAAATGGCATCTGAACTGTAGTCAGAACAAACAAATGTAAAAACTGAGGATTCTCACCTGTATCGGGCAGTGCAAAGGCGGACCTGACCCGTGTAGCGAGGCTTGGACCTGGGCGAGGGGTTTGGTTCATCCTCCATCTGTAGCTTGACAAATAAACGTCAAAACAAAGTCAGCAGTCAGGTCCCAACATAGAAAAGAGCTGAAGTCCTCCATTTGAAAGCTCACCGTTGATGGTGTCAGCCGCTGAGCGCAGCTGGCGAGTTCCCTTTTCACGGTGCCTGATTTGACGGACGGCCAATCTGCCCTTTCCTTCTTTGCAGTCCGCTGTGGGCACTGCAAGAACTGGGAGATCAGTGGCGGTGCGTTTGACGCTCTCTCATCGCCTGGGAGAAATTGATTTCCATCACAATTAAAGAGTAACTGTCAATTCTCCTGCCAGCCATCTTCTCATCTCATTGCGAGCCGATTGATCTCCTGTTGAAGCGAGCGAGAGGGCAAACGCCTTCCACGGCCGACGACGTATTGGCCTCATCAACGAGAGCGGGCGGCGCATTTGTCCTTAAATACCATCAATGTCTACAGGGCTCAATGTCTCATGAAAAATGCAGGGAACACAAATTGCAGCGTAAGAGAGCAGACTGATGAATGGCTGGAGGAAATCGGAGGTGGTGGACAGACCCCGTATCACTTTTGTGGTCAAAGCGTGACTAATACAATGAGTGTATAACCACAGCGGTGCGATTTGCAGCCCGTTGGCCGTATTTTAGTAGCTATTCCAAAGCGGTGCGATGCCCTGCAGTTGACAACAGTTTAGCTTAGTATAGCATCCGGTTACAACAAAAGTAAAGGGAATGTAAACAATTCATTCAGTGTGCACGACTTGACCATCAGGTCAAGTAGAGTTTTTCTAACTACTGTACGTCATAGATGAGAAGGTTTCTTCAGCCGTCATCTGTACAAAAGTGAAGGTTTCGGACGTTTCGCCTCCTATCCAAGAGGCTTCGTCAGCGAACTAAAGTCTGACTGGTCGTATCGGCCCCATTTATATATCCCTAATGTCCAGACATGGTGGCGCCGGACACAGCTATGATAGGTCCCTACTCTCAGAGCTACCCTACTCTGAGAGCTTACACAGACGTACTGTACGTCATAGTATAAAAACTGGGACGGGCATACTTCTATCACAGGTGCCAGCAGTCCAGACCCTTTATGATGTTTTTATCCTTTTTTCTAAGACATAGTCGACTTCAAGATGGTTGTGATGGGCAATGGGATGGAAAATTTGATGTTTGGATTTGAAACCTGATTTTGTGACTACAGTCCAGGATCCTTTTATGACACTTTTTATGAAATGGTGTTCTGGATTTAGCATGTAATTAAATAAAAGGTGTGGCGTGTCAAAGTGGTTGTTGTTTCTGTCCGAGGACTGCGGATGAAACATTTGGGTATACTAAATCCATTTCCTTTTTCATCACTGGAACTGAGATTAGTTTGAGATGGGATCTAACCTGTTTCTGTCTGGGTTTTTGGGAGCTGGTTCTCCTCTGAGAGGAACTTGGAGGATTCTGAGTTGGCTTTACTCAGAAGGATCTCCACAGAACGGGAATGTAAACGGAAATTCAGCAGATCTTTGGACAGCTGATGGAAATGTTCAGTGTGTGACCCGCATGTCTGGCCCAGGTCACAAATGTGGACCTTTGACACAGGATGAGAGGAAGGTGTGAGAGGGCAAGATTAAGTAATTAAGGCACGCAGCTGGCATGACTTTTTGCACACAATTGACTCATCCAAGTCTTCAAAGGAGAAGATGAGTTTGTAGTGTGCGCCATTTGACCGTCATGAGTCGGATGATATGGATCAACAGATTGAAGACGGTCACAAACACTCAATAAGAGGCAGGCTTTGTCTTTATTTGCAGAGGATAAGCAATTTCAACATACAGTGATACCTGGGCTTACGAACGCTTTTGCTAACGAACTTTTCGCCTTATGAACATTAAATTCACGAGAATATAATCTTGGCATACAAACTAGTTTTCGGGAAACACACGGAGCGCCACAATGGCTGGTGGACTAGTCTTCGGCGGAAGAACACCAAACCACACGGCCTAACAGCGCCACTGTGTCTGCCAGACGACTTTTCTACACCCACTTTCTCTCAGTGCAGACGTGGTTTGTTATCAAGGATACATTTGATATTATGGAACCGAAAAAGACCCACACCACAGACTAGTGTTCAGCCGATGACGACACAAAAGAAAATGACGGTCGAGCAGAAGAAGGAGATCATCGAGAAACACCAACGAGGTGTGCGTTTGTGTGACTCAGCATCCCTGTAGCAGTATGCTAAGTCCGCCATTGCTATGTGTGGCTAAGGGTGTTTCTGTGTTTTATTATAAATAAAAGAAGGTATATTGTGTATAGTTTTAAGGCTTATTTAGTTGAAAATTATGTTTTATGGAGACCTGGGAACGGATTATTCTTATTTTAATGGTTTCCGATGGGAAATTAATGTTTTGGAGACACACTTTTCACCTTACACACACTTTCTAGGAACCAATTAAGTTTGTAAGCTTAGGTATCACTGTATTAGCATTGAACTAGCGGATTTAGCTCAATAAAAGTTTGCAAGATTGGTATTGGTCATCATGTTTGTTTCTGCGCTACTTTGACTGTACCTCTAAGAGTTGTATGGCTTGCTCATGGTCACGGTCAGCCCGAAGTCGGCCCTGGAGAAGAGGACACATACTGACGCGTGACACAATCGTCACAATCCGTCCACTCCGAGAGGAAAACGCACACCTGACACGTTGTCAACACTGTCCACTCAACAAGACTCACCACAGGGACACGCTGGCCTTGTTCTGCTTTCATCAAGTGTCACAGATTTGTTTCCCGGCACGGTGGCGAGTACACTAAGTCGAAGTGAAGTATGACGGATTTAAACTGAATAAAGTGCTCGGGCTTGCGTTTTCGTCACTTGGCTTAGGAATCGTTTTGAAAGTGTAAAACTTTTAATTCCGTATGGATTTTTGGAGATGAAGGACACGTGGATCATGCTTTGGAATGATCAGTGAACCACAAATTCAGTTCTATGTTCACAACCCGGAAGTAACTCAAATAGATAGAAAGCTAGCTAACGAGCTAATAAATAGAGCAGCTTGTTAGCATTAGCATGGCACTAGAGAACAAACTAAAAAAGCACATTTAGAAACACAATAATTAACACAACCACTAAGACGAGTGTGGAGACTTCTCAAAACGTTCATGAATTCGTTAGTGAATAAATAGATGAATAGATGAATGAATTAAAAAAAATACATAAATACATACATAAATACATAATATATAAATACAAAAAATAAAATATATAAAAATACATAAATGAATAAATAGAAAAAGTAATATAAATAAAAAAATAATATATAAACACATAAATAAATAGAAAAAGTAATATAAATAAATAAATAAATAATATATAAATACATAAATACATAGAAAAAGTAATATATATAAATACAAATAAATAAATAAATATCAAAAGTAGTATAAATAAATAAATAAATAGAAAAATAAATAAATAAATAGATACATGATTATTATTATATTTAGCCTTTTTTACATTAAAAGCCATTTTTTAAATGTGTGGTCATTCTGATGTATTCACGGAGTCAATAAATTATATCATTAATCCATAATTCCATGTGTACATTTTGCCTACCTTTTCCAACCGATGGATCTGGTTCTGCTCGGCCCGTTCATGCTCTGTCTGCGGCCTCGGCTTGTCCTCATCCGTCTTGCGCATATGCTGGCCGACACGCAGACGGAAATGAAAATGAAAATGAAAAAAAGCAAAGAAATAAACAAACAAAGCCAGCAAGAAATGGCTTCCCATTTATTCGGATATTTGTGATGATGTTTGGTACCGTACCCACACCAAGATGCCCTTCGAGATGCAACAGGACTCGATACTCTATTGGGTTTAAGTCTTGTGACTTTTAAAAATATATATCTATACAATTTCAGTCACTTCCAAATATAATCACGCAAAGTACATGGACCACATACTCATATTGATGCTTTTTTTAAGACTTGACGGCATGTGGCTACTGATCATTCATGATGTTTCTTTTCATTTAAAGGACAACCGACGCCTCCGGACAAGGGAGTGAAAACCACAAGGTACATTGTTCATTTATAACATATATTCCATGGAGGAAATAAATAAATACATACATACATACATACACAAAGACAAATACACAAATTAATTAATTATAAATAAATTAAAGTAATTATGAATAGATTATGAATACATTATGAATAAATTATGAATGAATAAATATATTATGAATAAATAAATAAATACATTACGAATAAATTAACAATAAATTAGAATAATTTACAAATAACTAAATTAATACATTAATAAATTAATAAATTACAAATTAATAAATTAATGTGCAATCTGATATATACTCGCAGTATCGGCACTTAGTATCTGTGCTAACTCCCTGAAACAAGACTTTTTATTCCAATACTTTTCGTCGTTCCCCCCCCAAAAAAGTGACAAAGCTTAACGGGAGTCATTTCACGAAAATCGCATTAGAGCATTCGTGTCCATATTTGGACTTCCCAAACAAAAGGTGTCACCTTGAGAACCTGTTGCAGGTTCTGGACTTGAGCCTCCAGTTGATTGCGCCGCTGTTGGGCCGAGTCTCTCTCCTGGCTCACCACTGAAAGCGTCTCTTTCAGACGAGCCAAGTCGGACTGCACCTACGGGGACGACGGACACATACCGGAAGTCGTGAAGGGGAAAACAAAACAACAACAACAAAAACACAATTGGTTGATGTCACGGTTGCCGTTTTCTCAAAACAGCTGATGAAACCTCAAACTCATTTTAAATAAAGACATAAATCAATCAATAAGTTCATGAACGAATAAGTACTTAAACGGATAACTTTATTAATTAATTAATTAATTAATTTCATAATTGAATAAATAAATAAATAAATAAATAATTTCATAATTGAATAAATAATTAAATGGATAGCTAAATACATTGATGAATAAATAAGTAAACAAATAAGTAAATAAATAAATACATTCATGAAGGAATAAATAATTAAATGGATAACACGTTCCCCGTTTCATTTCAGGCAATGTGTCAAAGTTCACGGTTGGAACCTTTTTTCCAAACAAAGTTCTTGGTTCCTTCTTCCATGAATCCATGAATATGAATAATTTCATAGTGGCTGTGTTCTATTTTCATTGAGATGACATTTTTTGGGGGGGGGTCACGCCTGTTGTCGTCATGCGGGTCCCTTGCGTGGAACTAATCAGCTCCCTCCCACAATCCTTTGCGTCTTGTCCAGGTGTGTCTCCTTGGCTCGTTCGTCACTTGGCTTGTATTTCCTTCCTGGCGTTTGTTCGGTGAGTCTCTTTTAAGATCATTTGGTGCTTGACGACACTTTCTGTCATGTTTTTATGATGATTATTTTGAGTTTTGGCTGTTTGCGACTTTGCTTTCATGTGTTTTTCATGACTTTTTGATTGAGTTGCAAACTCAGGGGTTGTTTTGTTGATAGATTGTGTTCAGTCCACCCTCCTCCTCCTCCTCATTATTATCCTTATTTTCATTCTTATCATACCTCCTCCTCATCTTTAGACCCCCCCACCCCCCTTCCCGAACCATCATGCTAATCCTGACACGGTAGTTGCTACATTTAACTCATTAACTGCCATTCATAATGTATTTGAGAATTGAAAATATGATATTTTACTTTTGGTTTTATTGTTGTGTGCTTTGTTTGTATTTTAAAATGTCCTTGGGTGTTCTGAAAGCCACTTGAAATTAAATGTGTTGTTATTATTAGCGAGCGCCATTGCCGAATTAGTTCCGGTTTTGTTTTTAATATAATAATAATAATAATAATAATAATCCATTTAATTTATAAGCGCCTTTCTAAACTCTCAAGGTCACTTTACAGTCAGAGGATAAGTTTTTCTGCAGGTGAGCAGCGGCAGCCACATGCGCCAGCATTCACTCAACCCGGAAGTAACTCAAATAGATAGAAAGCTAGCTGGCTAGTAGATAGCTAATAGATAGCTAACTAGCTGATAGATAGCTTATAGAATATCTTGTTTTCTATCCTTTCACCCCATCCCCCTTTTCAAATTGCTGCTGTGGACTGCAAATTTCCCCATTGTGGGACGAATCAAGGTTTTCTGATTCTGATAGCTTATAGATAGCAAATATATATAGCTAGATAGATAGCCAGCGAGCTAGCTAATAGATAGCGAGCTAGGTAGGCAGCTAGATTGCTCGCTTGATAGCCAGCTAGCTAGCTAATAGATAGCAAATAGATAGCTAGGTAGGTAGCCAGCTAGATCGCTAGCTAGATAGCCAGCTAGACAGCTCAAGTGAGCAACATAATGTAAAAAAACTAGGAAGGACCCACCGTACACTTTAGGATGGACATTATTCATATCAGACCAATTGTTTTGAGCAAACAATATATTTTCCTGCTTGGGTGCCGATAAAGCGCTGGCCTATGGCCTCTGGCAATTTCATTTTCACAAGGGGACAGCATTTTTCGTGAAAGGGGTGTTTTTTGGTGGTAAATTTTGTCGCATATTGGAGGGTAGAGGGAGTTGTCTAAATGAGTACTGAAGAAATAGGTGTGGAGATGTCATTTCGTCACCTGGTCATATTTGGAGGCCTTCAGTTGACGGCCAATCAGCTCGAGATTGAGTCGATTTTTCTCCTGCAAAGTCGTACGGAGCTTTCTTCTCTGTAGACGGAAATTGGGGGGGCAAATAAAAATACACAAAAGTGTGCCGTCAACATTTCTGCATGTTGTTGAGAATGAAGCGGCGACTAAATCACGCGGGCTGCGCGGCGACGTCTCGGAATGCGTTATGTTACGTAAGCGACAGAGGAGGCTCGACTTCCTTCCGCAAAAGGGGGTCGGGGGGGGCGCACCTGAGCTTTGCTTTAAAATGGCGACAAAAGTCAGAGTGGAAAGGGAGTGCGGGTTTTACTACCTTACTTCATCAAATGAATAAATAATGATCATGTATTATTTATATAGGTATATATTTATTTTATGTACATATATATGTATTTATTTGTTTGTTTATTTCTGCATTCATTTATGTGTTATTTATTTTTTTTTTATTTGTTTCGTATGTATTATGCATTATTTGTGTATTTATTTATTTTCTTAGTTTAGAGGGAGTCGGAAAAAATATCGATATAACCGGGACTATCGATATATCCGACCCTGCGGCATGCAAATTTTCTCCTTGCGTTCATAGAAATAGTATCGTAATAAGCAGTACTATCGATATAACCGATATCGATATAACCAGACTTTACTGTATTTACTTATTTGTTTATGTATGCATTTAGTTATTTATTTATTTTAAACAGGACTGTTGTAGAAATTAAAGGGAAAATAAAAGTGCAAATGGGTATTTCACAAATGACGAAACAATGACATTTTTCTCCCAATAATACACAATTCAGCGTAAATCTTGTATTATCTTGTAAATCAAATTTTAGTTTTTTGCATATTTCTCCCCACTCCAAACTCCTACATATCATTGCAACGTTCCAACTTTATCCCCAGACGTCTTTTATTATCGCCGCCACAAAATAGTCATACTATTGCGCATATTAGCGATACTCTGCGCCACTTTTGGTCCAAATCCACAAGTTGTCCCGTCGCCGGTGCTGCAGGTACTCAAGCATGACATAATTACGCTGGACTCAAAGTAGGCCAATGCTCTTCTTCTCTTGTCACAGCTCGGCGCAACCGCCGAGTCATTTCAATGTGACTGTCCGGTCATATCGTGGCGAGGTCATACGACTCGATGAAGGTTAAAGAGGCTCATTTAACATTTAATGACATGAATAGACATAACAGTAGAAGCTCATATATACTCCAGAACAAAAAAAGTGTTAGCATATTTTAACTTCTGCACACAAAAAATAATAATCATGAATACAAATAAGGCTTGTCAGAAAAGAAATACAATGTGGGACTAGCCAAAACGTAGCTCATCCATCTCTTGGCATAAAAGGCAGCGAGACAGTTAGAGAGCAGACGAGGACAGCGAGACACGGAGACGAGCGTCTCTCACTGTGTGACGCCGTCCGCACAAAATCCCAGCGGAATTCCAAAAACACACTTTGCAAAAGCGCCATCCAATTTTGCTCTTGTTCATTTCAATGCTAATTACATCCGACTTAACGACCAGCTCGACTTACGACCACCCGTACCTACGACCACGACCTCCAGACCCTATTCTTACAATTGTAATTCTACGACTGGCACTGCAACGCGCTAGCAGGCCGGCAACGTGTACCACAATTTTGGTCTCTATTCAACATTTTGAATGGATTTCGACTTACGACCGTTTTGACTTCCGACCGTTTGGTCGGAACGGATCTCGGTCGTAAGGATGTTACCTGTAGTTGATCTGTACTAATGTCCCAGTCTATTTTTTTTAATGGGCCTACGGAATGACATATGTCTTCCCTCTCTTTCCTATTTCAAGCAAATCACACATTCACAGCTCGGCTTAACACCCCCCGAGAACATCTTGTAAACACGTCAGTGCGCCGCAAAAGCTGAAGGACATGCATTGGACGTCGCGCCAATTTAAGCCACAAGTAACACACAGGCGCATAGATAATCACACTCAAATGGTGTGTATGTCTTCTTGCGGTCGACTGAATGCATTTTGACGAGAGGTCGGACTTACGCCGAGGAGTATTTTCTTGCCTCAAGCGCGAAATCTGCTCACATCAACCAGTATTTCGCTGGGGATCCATTTGGGCTTAATTTGCGTTACTGTAGTAATTAGTGTCAATTGGAAACCGGTGAGGTGCAATTCTCACAAAACCAGAGCAAATAAGCTAGCTAGTCCAAATAAGCTAGCAGCGATACAAAATAACCACAACCACCAAATGGACTCATCTCATTTTGTGTCCGTCCCGCAAGGGCAAAATAGATTGAAATGTCAATGTGAGACATAAATGAACGTACACAAACGGCTAATTGCTTCCAGCCATATACCTGCGCGCACGCGCTGGGCACTTATGCGGTTGCAGATGGAGCCGATTGGAACCAGGAACATAACTCAGCCCTAATCACCGCAGCGGCACGGTCTTCAGTCCTTTCCCACGACGTTGGCGCCGTATAATGCGACAACAGAAGTGCGATACTCTCAAAGCCATTGCTCCCCAATGAGTTGCGCCAAGCTAGTCACACACTAAAGACACATTAGCACCGAGCGCTATGCTATCGTTTGTCAAACCGAATCTGCCTAGCCGTCACGGGTGATATAGTGCGATCGTGTGAAACCTGACGGTTATTATTTTTTATTTAATAGGTGAGAAAATGGATAGAAAACACAGTGAAATTTGGACTCGTTTCAACTTTATTGAGTGGCAGAGTGTAGACTGCAAGATTAAAATATCCCATCAATCAGGATAATGACATTTTGGCTAATGAGGGTGTTGAAACCGCGGTTGAAGAAAAAGACCGCTGTTTTCTTCTAACGTTGATTGAAACACTACCGCTCTGCCCTCTAGTGGACAATCCTTGAATTGCACCTCATTAAAATATCAATTCCATGTCGTTTTTGCATTTTTTCCCCCACTTTTAAATTATCCTGCGGGCCTGATCAAACCACATTGGGGGCCGTTTCTGGCCCGCGGGCCGTATGTTTGACACCGGACGCGCTAAGCTATTACGTACGCTTGGACGGAGCGCATGGGTGGCTTGGATGGGCTTTGGTTGACAGAACGTACGCGTGCAATCCGGTATGTTGATGAGCAAAGCCATGGAATCATCACAAAAAAAGAAAGAAAAAGAAAGCAAGCAAGCAAGCAATCCCTTTCCACCAGACTGCTGTTTCGCATATCTCCAAACACGCTTGCATGACCCTATTTTATTTTGTTCTTTCTGAGAAGCATACAAGTATTCACGGGAGCTCAATAATTTACGCCTGACCCCGTTGCTCACTTGCTAAAATGCACAGCCTGCTAAGAAATACACACAAAGCATCCGAGCGTAGCTTCTTTTTTTCCAGTGGTTTCCTGCAATCTAGATCCACACATGCAGGCGAGTCCATTTATCTTAAACAGCGGCAGTTTGTCTATCATCCTTGGCCATTTGGGAGTTCAGATGATGATGATAATTAGTTCATAAGCCGAATTTATTGTAAAAAAATCGCATATATTATTAATTTTTTTTCTTTACATACTTCCCCTTTGTCATGCGGTGTTCCGCAGGGCTCAATTCTGGGGCCGATGTTGTACTCACTATACCTGCTCCCATTGGGTTCCATCCTTATTTCCAATGACAAAAACCCTGGCACTGGAGTGGACACATTTATTTTTAATTTTTAATTTTAATTTTTTGTATTCTTTGTATTTATTTTTTGTATTCTTTGTATTTATTTTTTGTATTTGTTTTTTTGACAATACCTGACTTTATCCAACGAGAAATGCGGCGAAGATATCATTTCGGAGCGCCGGCGTGTTTAAAGCCGAAGGGCTTGGAGCAAATAGTTGACACGAAGCAGAACAAGAGCTGTCATGTCACCTGGAAGCGATTGCTTTTGTTTGACATCTTCTCCAACCCCCTTTTGCATTCGCTGATGCCCTTTCAGCATCATTCACCCGACTAACGCTTCCCCCGATTTGCAGATGCCATCAAGAAAGATAAGTCGCAGTGAAAAAAAGAATTAAAAAACCAAACCGCCTGTGAGGAAACGCACTGCAGGGGGTGAAAAAAAATTGAATTAGCAGGGGACACCCCATGAAGTGATGTGGAATTAACAGATCTTCTATCAGCATGTGTCTTCCCTGAAGGCTTCCGCTTGCCTGGCCTGGATGGAGCTAACAAATAAATACATAAATAAAAAATCTAATAAAGAAATAACATGAAAGTTATACGAGGACACTTTGAGTCGTGCCCCCCCAAAAAAAATCGTAAGAGATCAGATGACTTCAGGGTCACGGCGCTTTCGAGTAATCCCCTCGGGAGTCTCCTCATTTGCAATTGATTGTCTAGATGATGATGAGGAGGAGGAGGATGAAGATGAGGATGGACATTCAGAGAAACATTTACATTTGGATTGATCCGTTTTAAAATTTGGGTCACCAAGAATCTGGAACCGATCCCAGCTTACTTTGGATAAGAGGAAAAGGCTCGATTTGTCTAAAAAAAAAAATAATAATAATAAAAAAATGGAGATATTGAGGCCTACAAGTAGTACAGCGTGGTTTCAAATTAAAATGTAAACACTAGACGATCACCTCCTTGCCAGCGATTGACAATGAGGCGCTCTAAAGCGGTCCAGCCAGTGCCATGATATCAATGTACAAGACTCACACCGTATTTTCTGGTGTATAAGGCGCACCCCCAATGAATAGTTTATTTGCAAACTTGTTCCATATATAAGGCGCACCTACAATGAATGAAAAAAAGTTAACTATGTTACGCAAATACGTTTTCCAAATTCATTCATTCATTTCTTTATTTATTCATTCATGTATGTATGTAGGTAATTATTTTTTATTTTTTTATTTATTATGTATGTATTCATTTGCTGTATTTTCCGGTGTATAAGGCGCACCCTCAATGAATGGTGTATTTTCAAACTTTGTCCGTATAGAAGGCAGACGGGAGTATAAGGCGCACCTAGTAAATGCCACAGTGCTGCCAGTTCCATCTTTTTATGGCTATTAAGAGAGTTTGGGTCAATCGTCGGAATTTGAAGAGTCTCGTTTGATGCCATTTTTGTTCCGACCTTACCCGCGCTTCCATTTTCCTCCCGCAGCGCCCCATCTTTCAATACGTCTTTAAATGCGCATGTTGAAAAGCTGCCAACAAACGTGAGCAGGACCATTTGCTTGAATTTCATGTCCCTTTCCGTGCTCTTCTAAACGCCGTCGATACGCTCGCTATAAATATGTCGCTGGCTCATCTTCGGGGGCTCAACTGTGGCTGATTCACATGTTGCATGAACACACAGCGCGCAGAGGGAGGGGTCGAAGGGGTTGCTATAGAGACCGTTCTCTTGCAGGTATGTGGATGTTACAAAGCAACATTTAACGTAGCGTCCGTTTAGGCACTGAGCAAGACGACGATCGAGTACCTCAAAGTATGGCAAAACAGGAACGAGTTTGACATTTAGTTATTTATTTTAAATTGAATAATGATGATCTCACATTTGCTCATGACATGAATGACAAAATGCTCCGAAATGAAACCCAGTACAACCTAGCCATCATGAGCAATCCCAAACCATTGTGGGAGAGACACGAATGGGTTAAAACTGCCAACACCGGGACACGTGGCAACCTAATAGCAACCAGGAAAAGCTCAGGTTACCAAAAACAAAACAAGAAAAAACGGATCATGTCAACACTCACTACGTCCACTACACACACACACACGCAAACACAAACACACATTCCTGTTTCAATGGTTTTGTGAGGTCCGGATAACTCCAGATAAAGGAGTGAGGACCACCGTTGCTGATAAGTTTAGAGAAGAACTAGTGTTCCATTTGAACACTAAATGTCACCCCATTTCCCAGTTTAACTTCTTTAAAAACAAATAAATAAAAAGTGGACTTGAAAGTGAAATAACAGCAGGCGTGAGGTTTCTGAATGGGTACATTCATAGTGCTCACCCCTGTAGTGAATTTGGTTAAAATGTCATTTTACTTTTTGTGGTATGAACTTTTTCCTCTCATTAACCACGCACACACACACACACACATAAACACACACAGTGAGTAAAAAGTTTGTGTATTAGAGTGAAATGAAAATACACACCAAAAATCATTTTGGGTGAATTTGTGAGGACCTCACCGAAACTTTAACAGATGCATATATAGACCCTCTAGAAGCCTTTAGAATGAAAAACTTGTGAGGACCGTCCAAAAGGTCCTCACTTGTCAAAAATGTCCTCACTAGGTATGATATAAAATGTTAGTGGTCCTCACAAGACTAGGCATACAAACACACAGACAGCAGATCAATTTGTTTGACGGGGGGGGGGGGGGGGGCATATAGTTGACAAACCTTTCCAACCCAATCACGTCACCTCTCTACATGATCACAAAATGAAAAACTATATATAAATATGATTCCATCTGAAGACAAACCCCACCCCCTTTTTCTTACGCCCACACACACACACACACACACACACACACACACACATCGCACACACCCACTCTCCTCTAAACAGGTGGCCGGGCTAAAGTCAAGAAACACAAACGCCGGCTATTTCCATCTCTCCTTCCTTCCTTCCTCGTGATGTCCCATGTGTTCAGGTTGCTCCCGTGCAGCCGCCAGGCTATGCTAACCTAACCCTTCAGTACTCTATATAGGAAGCAGCCGGATGAAACAGTGACGCGTAGCAAGCAGTGAATAGACAAGCAGAGAAAGAAAGAAAGAAAGAGAGAGCTGGCTTGATATTTACCGCGTGAGGCTAACGGCGGCGCATGTTGACGGGGTGTCGCTTTCCTTCTTTGGGTGGGGAGTCGTCACACGGCTGCAGCATGCAGCATCAGCATCAGCATCAGCATCAGCATGAGCGGCATCGGTGGCAGCTTCGGGGCCTGCGTCTTTTTTCTCCTCCCTTCCTCGCTCGCTCTCTCGCATTCTCTTATCTCCGCCTTCTCATCCACGCACACGAGCCCGCACCCTGTGCAAGACCCTCCCTCCTCTACACCCTCCCTTCACTCTTCCACCCGGTGCTCAATTTCCTCCCCTTCGTGCTGTTGAATGACAATCAGACAGCCTCACCGGGGTTTTTTTCCGGATGTAATATGCAGCAAATGGAGAGTTCTGAATGTACTGATTGGCTTCCAGTTGTTAGCCGCGACGCTAACCGAGCATCATCTCCATGGATGCCGCATTCGCTTTATGGGCTTACACACACAAAAAAAAGGCGTCGTTCACTGATGAATCTCCGCCGTGTTATTAATAGAAAGAAAATCCAAAGCAGTCTCCGGATTTGGGATGGCGGTGGTCTTAAAGGACAAGCGACGCCTAAGTGACATCAGAAAAACCTTTAAGGGCATCGAAAATAGCCAAAACACGCAGGCTGATATTTTTGGTCAAATGCAAAACACCAATAAAAATGACGAAAAGTGGCCCAAAACTGCCACAAAATGAGCTCGAAACTGGGCAGATTCAGAAAGTCCCGCCCCCTTGTTCGTGACGACACGCCAGGATACTCCTTCACAAACTGCCTTGCTCCAGAATCAAAACAATGGCTTCAGATTGGGAGAAGATGTTTTCTTGTTACTCGTCTAGTTACGCACGTCGTCTGGCAGTGAATGAGTTAAAAGCGACAAGAATTTTTATTCCTCTGCAAAGAAACAGCGTTCATTTCAGCGGAGGTATAAAGAGATTTTAGCATCACCTAGTGGCAGGTCCAAGTACTACATTAAAATGCAATATTTACTGTACGTGCTTGTCACATACTGGACAGTATATTCCCACCCAATCATCTATTTTGAAAGAACAAATGTGAGAAAATATGAGTAATGGTGCGAAAGCGTTTCAGGGACACGCCGTGCGTCAGCCAGAAATGATTGACGGAGAAAAGGCGGATCCGACCGGCTCAGCTTTTGACATCCGTGTCAGCCATCAAGCTGTCACTCCCCCCTCCCGCCCCCATCCGCCCGCCATTCAGGGATGGGCGCGTTGCCAGGGGCGACCGTTCGCACGCCTCGCCATCCCAGACCACCTGGGAGAGGCGTCTCCTAGCGATGATCGGACAGCGTAAACAATGCCGAGGAGCAGCTGCGCACAATGGCCGCTCCAGCATCATTTGATCCATATCTATAAAGAGGCGAGCGCTTTAGGAGGCGTCGCTCGTACGGCGACAAAAGTTTACCAGTTTGCGGCAATGTTGCCTTTCTTGGCGGAGAGCGGCCACTTGGCGTCTCAGAACTTCATTTCGCTCCTCCGGGAGGTGAAAGACACTCGGGCTTTCGGTTGAAAGGCATGAAAGTGCCGCCGTTGGCTGAAAAAAAAGAAAGTTTTGACAACGGGTGACAACTAACACATGGATGACAGGATGAAGGGATGGATATTAGGATGGATGCATGAATGGCAGGATGGATGGATGGGTGAATAGATACATGGATGAATATTAGGATGGATAGATCATCATGTAAGGAATGCTTCCACATTTCAAGTAAAGGTTCTCTGTATGGGATTTATCCGCCATGCTACTAATCCCAATCTTGACTTGGGGAGTCATTTCAATAGATTGTCCTTTCGCCATCTGCTTCGTGAGTGAGTGAGTGAGTGAGTGAGTGAGTGAGTGAGTGAGTGAGTGAGTGAGTGAGTGAGTGAGTGAGTGAGTGAGTGAGTGAGTGAGTGAGTGAGTGAGTGAGTGAGTGAGTGAGTGAGTGAGTGAGTGAGTGAGTCCCACACTTACTAGCATCCCATCTGCACTAAGGCTCATTAAACCTTGGACAAATTGCCACGGTAAGCCCCCTTCCTCTTGCGATGACCCATCTCTCTTCTTTTTGCCACAAACTATATCGATAGCCAGCCAACCAGCTAGCTAGCTAGCTGGTTGGCTCCAAAATGTGGCACGTGATGGAGATTATGTGTTGTTTGCGAGGCGACGAGGCTCTCTCATCGGCAGCTTTAATAGCGTGCCGAGTGTGTGCAAAGCTGTAGCTGGCTGCCAGGCGGTGTGAGCAAACACACTTGCAATGGCTTCACATCACTCTCACACACACACACACACACACACATTCCTGTTTCAATGGGTTTGTGAGGTCCAGATCAGGAGTGAGGACCACCGTTGCTGAGAAGAACTGGTGTTCCATTTAAACACCAAATGTCACCATTTCCCAAAGAAATAAAAAGTGGACTTGAAACAGAAATAACAGCAGGAGTGAGGTTTCTGAATGGGTACATTCAAAGTCCTCGCCCCTGTAGTGAATTTGGTTAAAATATCGTTTTACTTTTTGTGGTCTGAACTTTTTCCTCTCATTTCTGACGCACACACACACATAAACACACACAGTCAGTAAAAAGTGTGTGTATCCAAGTGATATGAAAATACACGCCAAAAAAAAATCATTTTGGGGTATATTTGTGAGGACCTCTCTGAAACTTTAACAGAGGGATATATATATAGACCCTCGAGAAGCCTTTAGAATGAAAAACCTTTTTTGACAAGTGAGGACCTTTTGGCCGTTCCTCACTTGTCAAAAATGTTCTCACTACATACTGATAAAAATAGTACCCTACAAACGTGTATTCGCATTTCATTTCCCTTGGCTGGGCTCCATGTGTTGAGATTATGGTGTTCTCATATTTTCATACCCAAAAAAATAAGTCATTCTTGTGATATAAAGAGAAAAATAATGCGCGCATTATCATAATCCCTGCGAGCGCGTTGCAATGCCAGGCGTACAATTAACATTAAAAAAAATAGGATCTGGAGGTCGTAAGTGTGGGTGGTCGTAAGTCGAGGCGGATGTCGTAAATTGGATGTTACCTGTATGCTGTGGGTCCTGGAATTCCAGTGATAACGACAAAAACTCTGGCGTGAGAGTGGACATTTTTTTTGCAAGTCTGGCAGTGAAGGAGTTAATTGTTAGCTCAGTACCTTGACGTGTTTGTGCTGAAGGCCCGTGTTGCCGGCGACGATGGTGGTTAGCTGTCTCTGGATCCACTGTAACTCCATCCGGGAGTGCCTCAGCAGCTCTTCCACATTAACGGCGGATGTGTGATGCCGCATTCTCACCTGCAAAATACGCGGTAAAAAATATACGTGCGTGCGAAAAGCGTCATCGCAAGTCCGCAAGAAGCACATGGTCTTTGATTGATGCAAATAAATGCCGATTCTGTTACATCCGGGTTGTTTGGATTGGATTGAATTAGCCTTCATTAGTCGAGTAAGGCATCCACAACTGTGTCGCCATCTTGAAGTCAAAACAACAAAAAAACGAAATAACAAATGGGAAACACTTACTGTGTACCCCCCTGCCCGTCTCAGCACGATGGGGGACGGAGCTTTCATCTGCTCTGCCCCCAAACTCTGGAACTCACTGTCGCTCTTTCTCGTTTCTATTTATAATTGTATTTTATTTATTATACTACCAATGCTTGTCTGTGACTGTAAAGTATCCTTGAGAGCTTTGAAAGGAGTTTAAAATAAAAAGTATTATTATGATGATGATGATTATTATGATAGAAAAGCAACATACAGGAGCTGCCGTCAAGGCAGTCTTGAAGTGAAAACAACAACAAAAAGAACGAAATAACAAATGAGAACCACTTACTGTGAGAATTCCTGCGTCTTGTTCTCCTAAAAACGCCTAACTTGCGCTCTTTCGGGTCGATGGCAAGCATCGGTGACGGCTTCCATCACTTTTTTATGGCTTGTCTGCGTTTGTAGAAGCTGATTGAAGACAAAGATGGGCTGCCGTACACCAACGCGTTCCACTGGGATTATGTAACAGAGGATTAACTTCAATCTCTCCATACAATCACTAACGTCACGTTGACTAAATCCCACTTTCAAACATTTTTTTTCTTCTTGAAAACGGGCAGCGCATTCGGAAGCGTAAATTATGAAAATAGGGCGTTGATTGGCGGGAAGTTGTAAATCAAGGAAGAATGGGAAATCGCTTTAGCCATTGTCTACTCTAAACTAAAGTTTACTCCATTTTGCATAGCATCAAACAAGGAATCAAGGATTAGCCTTGATTAGTCTGACAATGGAGAAATTTACATTTCACAGCAGCAAAGTGAGGAAAGGAAAGGAAGAAGTAGAAAAACGAACTACAGGAGCTGCTGTAAAGGCAGCCACTCTCGCGGTGCCATCTTTAAATCAAAACAACCGCAAAAACCTAAATAACAGCCAGCTAGCTGTCCGCTAGCTTGCTATCTATTTGAGTTACTTCCGGGTTGAGTGAACGCTGGCGCGTGTAGCTGCCACTGCTCACCCACAGAAAAACTGATCCTGTGACCGTAAAGTGACCTTGAGTTTTGAAAGGTGCTTATAAATACAATGTATTATTATTAGTAGCTATCTATTAGCTATCTAGTTAATGTGCTAAGTAGTATAATGTTAAGCTAGCTAGCTATTAGCTATACAGCTAGCTCACTAGCTATCTATTAGCTATGTCCTTGAGAGTTTTGAACGGCGCTTATCAATACAATGTATGATTATTAGTAGTAATAGCTATCCATTAGCTAGCTAGCTATCTATTTGAGTTACTTCTGGGTTGAGTGAACGCTGGCGCGTGTGGCTGCCGCTGCTTATCCACAGAAAAACTGATCCTGTGACTGTAAAGTGACCTTGAGAGTTTTGAAAGGCGCTTCAAAATGAAATGTATTATGATGATGATTATGATTATTATTAAAAGTAGCACTTTTCCCATTTATTTACGCAATTGTGCAGTCATGTCATGTTTCATAAAAGTGGGAGGAGTCAGAGAACACGATATAAAAAAACCATCTTGAGACTGTGATGAGTTGTGTAGAAAAAAAAAAAATAATAATGCGTATTGTTGAGGCACGTCAGCATGTCCCCTTTTGGCCTCTTAGAATTGTTTTGCAATCAACCCGTAGAAATTCAACATTGAGCGGTATCGAACCGACGGCTCTTTTATTCGAGACAGAAATGCTGTCCCATCACATCTTTTGCGCCGTTCAGCAGCTGCGTGGCGCTTTGGAACTCCAGTGGGATGCTCTTGTTCAATATCTGCTTCAGGTTTCGCTCCATCAGCTGAGAAAAAAGGTTGATTGTGTCAGTGTTGCTGATAAAGTTTTGTAAATGTTACGAAAAACATCAAGAACTGTCAATCAAAAGTGTGCTTCAAACGCTTCCATAACATTAACTCATTCACGAATGTTTACCGAGTCATGTGAGATGAAAAAAAAAACGAGTGGACAATTTCTATTCATATTTCATATTAGCTATCGAGCTAGCTTGCTATCTATTAGCTGTATAGATAGCTACCTAGCTATTTGAGTCAGGAAAGATATTAGCTATCTATCTATCTAGCTAGCTAGCTATTAGCTGTCCAGCTATCTATTAGCTAGCTAGCTAGCTTTCTATCACTTTGAGTTATTCCGGATTGAGTGAACGCTGGCGCATGTGGCTGCCGCTGCTCCCCCACAGAAAATCGTATCCTGTGACTGTAAAGTGACCTTGAGAGTTTTGAAAGGCGCTTACAAATGAAATGTATTATTATTATTATTATCTAGCTGACTGGCTGGCTACCTAGCGAGTTATCTATTAGCTATATATCTATCTAGCTAGATAGCTCGTAGCTAGCTAGCTATGTAGTTGGCTAGCTGTATATCGTTCTAGTTGGCTGGCTCGCTATCTATTGGCTATCTATTAGCTAGATAGCTAGTTTTCTATCTATTTGAGTTATAAATGAAATGTATTATTATTATTATTATAAAACTCAATACAGTTTGAGTGATAATGACAAAAACCCTGGCACTGGAGTGGACACATTTTTTTGCACGTCGTCTGGCAGTTAATGAGTTAAAAAGTGAACATAGACACTATTTGACACATAGAAAAATACATCAAAAGACGTCAATCACCTCAAAAGTGGTGATTTCCAGCGCCTCACTGATGTCGTCCTCCTTTTCTGACAATGGCGTGTTGATTAGCATGGCGGTTTTGGCCACATCTGGATGGTAATGTCTCTGCAATGTCTGTATCCAAAGACTAGCGTTAATATTCCGATGGCATAGCGTGTACGGGAATACGACCTTACGCACCTTAATTTCCCAGAGGCTACTTTCTAAGGCATGGCACTGAGCGGGATCGTCCTCCTCCATCACATATGGATCCTCAAAAGAATCTGTCGTTGTGAAAGACATCTTACTGGTAGTATCGGCCCTATATATACATGCCTTCTGTCCAGACGTGGCGGTGCCGGACTCTGCTTTGATTGGTCCCTGCTCTCAGGTTGGGGGGAGCAGAGGACTACTCCCTGCGGCTCCCCTGATTGCTTCTATTGTCCTGACTCACGACTGGCCCAATTGCCCTATTTGCTCTGGTACCACCTCATCAGCACAACTAATCCTATGTTGCCTAAGCAGGCTGTTGTACGAATGATCCAAATTGAACCTCACCCCACCATATCGGTTTAGTGAAGGATTTTGCTGTTTATCGGTTTGAAATAAGCAGGAATATTTGTGTTGCCAAAGGACTCTGTAGCTTTTCAGAAACTACTGCAATGTAAGGTACTGCTACTCCTCTCCTTTTTGTATCGTCAGAATTTTTGGTTTCGTTCCCTATTCTTTCCTTTTGACATTTAAGCGTGGGTGTATAAAACCTACCATTTTCTGCGCCGGGCTTGTGAATGAGGACCCGACAGGATGGGTGGCGGCGAATCAGGTTGTAGATGAAGGGTAGCACGATGAGGAGCCCTGTGGGCGGGGCTGTGAGGGCTAAACGGGCTAGCCGTTTAGCAAAAGCGGCCACCAGGTACACCGGCAGGTGGCTGGAGTTGAAATTGTCGACGGAGGGTTTTAGCGCAAGAGCTTTCGGCAACGTGGCGTGTGAAGGCCTTACCTGGATGTGAGGAACAGGTTGGCTAAATGGAAAAAACGGGCTTTGTACTTGACGTGGAAAATGGAAGGTTCCAGGAGATTATACAGTTTCTTGTAGAAGTCGGGATAATTGCTGAAACACATCAAAACCAGGAAATGTACCGTATTTACCGTAAAAGATGACCCTGCACCTTATATGTCAAGCAATATTTTACCCCCATATAGAAGTAATAGCTAATAGATAGACAACCAACAAGCTAGCTAATAGATATCGAATAAATAGCCAGCTAGCCGGGCAGATAGCTAATAGATAGCCAGACAGCTAGCATACAAAATTCATTGGGGATGCACCTTATACGCAGGTGTACCTTATACACTGGAAAATATGGTAAATTGATTCCAACACGATTTGGGTGAGAAATATAAATAAAATATATATAAGTTGCCCTATTTGCTTTTGGGTTATTCAATTGAGCATTTGTGTCCATAAAATGTTCTGATTCATATTGTACTTGAATTTTTGAAAACTTTCCGACAACAAATTGATACGAGTGCATCATACTCACAGGTTGTGCTCATGCATGAGGACAAAAAGTCCATTGAGGGCCAACAAGCTGATGGCTCCACCTTTTGAAAAATAATATTCATATCACGCTTTCAATCACGGGGGCTACTTTCAACAGTAAGCATCTAAGACAGGGGTGTCAAACATATGGCCCACGGGCCGGAACCGGACCCCCAAGAAGGTTTGATGAGGCCCGCAGGATAATTTAAAAGTGGGGGAAAAAATGCACAAACGACACGGAATTCATATTTTAATAATGTGCAATTCATGGATTGTCCACCAGGGAGCAGAGTGGTGCTGTTTCAATCAACGTAGAAGAAGAAGATTTTTTTTTCAACCGCGGTTTCAACACCCTCATTCGCCAAAATATCAGACTCATCACAGTCAAAAATATGACTGCAGCAATTCATCAAGTTTGACGAATTGCTGGCGGGTCAACTTTCACCCAGAGACGAGAAGTCAGTGAAGCAGCAGTAAAAACCAGCTATCTAATTGCTAGCCAAATAGCATTAGCATCAAAGCCGTATTCCGACGGTGACTTTAAGACGATGCATGTTGAAGGCAGCTGAACCGACAAGCGACACGCTTTTGCCATTATTAGCCTGACGAGGAATACCATCGCAGAATACACCAAAACTTATGAAAAGATGTGATATTTTGTTTATTTATAGTATGTATGCTATCATTTTAATGGTCCGGCCCACCATGTGAAATGAGTTTGACACCCCTGATCTAGGGGTTGGTGGGGACGGCGGGCTTGACCTACCGACATCATAGGCGGCGGTCAAGAAGTCGATCATCAACGTTGGCTTACTCATGTAGGGCAAAATAGCATCATGGAGAATCACCAAGACCTTCTTGTACAAACTAACCGGCAACTAAAATAACAAAAAGAGATGAGACGGTTCAAAAGTGTTGTTGTCATCGATGTGCATTTTAGCGAGCGATTGACGTTACCTTATACTTGAGGAAACCAAGCCACATCCTCTCAAAGGTACGCTTATGTTCCTGCCGTGAGAAAAGAACAGGAAATTCTTTCAGACAAGTCCGACATATGACGGGATCATTCAAGTAGATTTTACGTACAAGTAGTTTGGCAGCTTTCCAGTCTTCGTGTTTGACTGAAACAAGGGAATACAAGTTCATCGGTGTCCTTTAAATGACATTAAAAGCAAGCTGTCTCACCTTCCTGTTTGACCATAAAGTTGGAAAGTTCTGACTCCTTCTTTGGCATACTGATGTTGGACAACAGAGTGAAGACATTGTGTTGATAGACGGGCATGACTTCCTGGAGAGAAAAAGAAAAACAGACAAATTAATAATAATAATCATAATAATAAAAACAATAAAAATACTAATAATAACAATAATAATAATACATTTCATTTATAAGCGCCTTTCAAAACTCTCACTTTACAGTCACAGGCTACGTTTTTCTGTGGGTGAGCAGCGGCAGCCACACAGCGTTCACGCAACCCGGAAGTAACTCAAATAGATAGACAGCTCGCTAGCTAATAAATAGCGATCGAGATAGCTAATAGCTAGCGAAGTGAAGTTCTTAACAGGTGTGTTTACAATGAAATACAACCTTTTACTTTTTGTTAAGAATTTATCTCAAGTGTGATTCAATTCAGTTATTTTTAAAACGTTATTTTCCACATTTATTGAATTTTAGAGCACCTCATGAACCTTATGAAAATTGACTTTTTCTCGCGATATTGACCGTAATTATATTTTTAATCAACACCCCCCTGCCTCCCGCACATTCCTGATATTGCTTTCTCAATATCAGGAATGACATTAACGGTAGTCTCGGGGAGACACTGAAAAGTACTGTAATCCGTGGCAAAGTTATCTTACCCCTTTGTGTTTTTCCATAACCTGGCCAAGGTTCTCACGGATGGAACTCATGACGTAATAGCGGATATCATCCATCTCCAGGAATTCATGGAACCGAGAGATCAGAAGAGACTTGTCCATCGTTTGGGACAGTAGTCTGTCCACTACCGCCTACACAAAATAGATATGAAATTGAGCTCCTTCTCGAGGAAATAAGCAGAGATGAGTATTCCCGAATGAAAAAAAAAAAAAATACTGTAGTACCTGCATGAGTTCCCTGGGGAAACTGTAATGTTCACTCCAGTCCAAGTCCTCAAGAGGATGTTGTCCCTGTACCGCTGCGAACTTCATCAAGCAGCACAAACAAGCTTCCTATGTTTCAACAAAGGGTTACCAAAAATACTCCAATGATTTCCTTCATCTGTAGTCGGTTTTGAGCTAATTCACCTGGACCGCATGAAGTTCGTGGCTGAGATGTTCAAGCAGCATCTCCACGCAGTTGTTGTAACGGTGTCTCATAAACATATGGTATTTATCTTCAGCACTAAATTCTCCTGGTAATGACATGAATATGAGTTGGAATTATAAATCGTGTTTTGTGAGTGTTTTAAGCCTCCACACGCACGCGCCTACCACCGAGCGCGTCGTCTTCCGATGTCAGTTTGCCTTTAAATAGCTCCTTTCTTTCCAACAGTGTGGAAAACAATTTACTGCACGCCTCGACAGCCGTGAGGACATCTTTCTCCCTTTCTGACTGCAAGAAGCCGCGAAGGTGAGTTGGAATAACAATGTGATTGCGTCGTAGTGGTGTGTTTATACATACCTGAAGAAATTCAAATACGTCAAAAATGTCATTGGCGTGTTTTTTGCTCTCAAGCATTTGATCGATTATACTATTTAGGTCAATTTTTGACGTTTTAACACTTGGTTGAGATTTTGTTTCCAACTTCACGTTTCGCTTCGTGGAGGCCGCCATGTTTGTTTGTGTTTGTGTGTGTGTGTGTGTGTGTGTGTGTGTGTGTGTGTGTGTTGAGTCGGGGACGGTGGCTGCTTCTTCGTCGACTTATTTTTTTGTGATGCGGCAAACTGCTGCCCCCCACAGGCCTTTTGCAAAAAGTTTCCCTACCAAAGGCCACATTTAGGAATAATCCATTGGCAAAAGGTTGGGGTATTTTTTATTTTTATTTGATAGGTGTACAAGAACAATTTAATAGAAAACAAACAACGCCCCAATGAGGAACTTCAACTACTTAAAAGCAAATTGAAAACAAAATGTGTAGGAATTTTTTTTTTCATAAAAAAACAAAGGTCTGCAGGCTTCTTCTTAATCAGAGTCATTTCTGATATCTCCTTCTTCCTGCAACAAAAGAAGCAATTATTCACGATGAAATCAAAAAAATATACATTCCTAAATATCTCCAAATACCTCTTTCTGCTCTTTATTGTTCTGCATTTCATTGGCTGTGCCTTGAAAGTCATGTATGGGCAGAGTGGCCATCCAGCTGCGCATGGATCCCTCCTGACATTCCGTCTCCACAATCGTGGGATAAATATGAGCCTCTTTGAAGGCCTTGATGGCTTCCTCTTCACCATCCCATTCCAGACACTCGTGTAGCCCGTCGCCTCCAAAGCGTTTGTTATACCTGTCGAAGTGGACCCTCTCCAGAACCAAGCCGAGTCCCGGAGCTTTGGGCACGTCCACTTTGTCTTGTCCCCAACTTCGCTCCATGACGTTCTCCTCGGCGTATCCCTTAATGACGGCGATGACAAGGCCGATCATTTTCCGGATTTGGTGCATCATAAAGCTTTGGCCTCGCACTTTGATGACGGCAAATTGGTTATTACTGAGGATAAACGGTTCTCCGCAGGACATTTCCGTGATGTAACGACGGGCGCTCGGGTCATTCGGAGCCTTTTGGGAGGTGAAGTTGTGGAAATTGTGGGTTCCTTTGTATCGCGCAAAGAGAAGGTTGACTCTCTGGAGCGCGTCCGCATCAAGGCGGAAGGATTCCGTGTCATTTGTTTTGGAGTCTTTATGAGAAAAGGCCACCGTTGGAAGTAAGTAAGAATATGTGCGAGCGTCACAGTTGTTTTTGGAATTGAATCCTTGGGTCACTCGTTTCAAACCTGTAGTTGGAAAAAAAGCAGTGGTGATGTGTCTTTAGATAGAACACATTTATTTTGAGACCGTGCACATGAGTGAAAAGAGGCTGAAATTATTTTCCCTATGAAAGCAAATGGAAATGTAAGCAACATTTGTAGACGCATTTCACCAAATCAGTCAATCACTATAATCATCCTGAATACTCCTTTTGTGCACGTTACATTGACTGTGGATTCTGATAATCAGAATACCTTTATTCGTCCCACAATGGGGAAATTTGCAGTCCACAGCAGCAATTTGAAAGGGGATGTGGTGGGGGGGGGGTGAAAGGATAGAAAACAAGATATTCTAAGCATAGCAAAATAAAAATGTCAACTGTATACTGTAAATGTGCAAAACTGTTTCATAAAAAAACTGTACGTGGTGCAAGTATCAAGAAAGGCATATTGATAATCTCATATGTATGTTGATGTATTCTCCACCTTTGTATTTTGTTGACATATTTTAATGATTTAATCTCCAACACTCACCAATGATCCTGATTTGTGGTGGCAGGTGCTTGTTGATTTTTTCAACTATATCTTCAATCAACCACAGCTTCAAAGACACTACTTGGCCTGCTGCTGACACACCCTAAACAACATCAAATATTAAATACGTCCTGACCGATTATTGATCGATTACATTTCAAATGTATTATTACATTGGGGAGTGTTTTATGAACGGTGTTGCAAAAAATGGACATTCACACATTCCAAAATCATACATGACGTTGGTGAACCTGAGTCCGTGATGCACCCTGTCGAAAATGAATGGAGGGAGATGACAGGCTGACCTTATCAGTCCTGGCACATCTTTGGAAAGACATCTTCTTCATGTCATCGCCGTGGTTTTCAGGAATGCAGCCTGATTTGATCAGAGCTGCTACGAGATCATCTTCTATTGTCCTGAACTGAGTGGTACCGGGATTTCGCTAAAACAGAAATGAAAAGAATGAGGGGGGAGGGGGGATACATAATTTTGGGCATGTTTTTTAGTGTGTACCTGCATTCCATAGTAACCCTTGCCACAGTATGCCATCAGCAGGATGACTTTCTTTTTGGGGTATCGCTTTTCCTCTTCCGTGTTGTCTCCATCCAATTTGGCTATTTTAGTGGTTTGAACAATCTCATTTTCCTCTTTGGATCGTTTCAAGAGATTAGCAGCCGGTGCGCTTTGTGATGCTTCGCCCATATTGGAAAGTAATTGTGTAAGAGCACCTGGAGGACCACGCATTGAAACCTTTATGGAAGAAGTTTCGAAAAAGTCAAGTGTTTTACTGTGGAAAATCTTACCGTTTGCTGCTACTATACGTCTACTAGCTACCAAGGCTTTCAGCGGCAGTCTGGTTTTAAACATGTCCCCTAAGCCATTTAAATTGAAGGTAGACGACGCATCCAAAAACCATACTACAGTATATAGGGTGAAATAGCTAACACGAATAGCACACGATATCGCAATGAAACTAAACGAGAACAAAATACGTTTTGAACGTGCTGAGGAATAAAACGTATTTATTTTTCCAACGATTTACAGTTTTCCTCACCCCAATTTAATAATTCTATTATACATATCCACGAATTGATGATATCGCCGCCATTTTGACACATGGAAAATATCAACTTTAACCCCGTTGGAAATATCGCGTGATTTGTGTTATCGCGTGACTTCATTGGAACACAACGTTTATTGTGAAAAACAAGTTATTTGATTTTATTATTCTAAATACATGTTTTGTTGTGCTATATTAAGTTCAAGTATATGATTGACCTCATATTTTTATTTCGTTTTCATAATTTTTATAATTGCACTACTTGTATTTAAAAACGTGTATTTTTTGTACATGTAATTTTACCTCCAACAATCTGTTCTCTATTTTATTGGATATTTCATGCTTCAGTTAACGAATTTCATTCACGGCTTTCTTGACAATCAATTGGGGATCTAAATTTTTGCCCAAGGCTCGCACTCATAAAGAAAAAAATATATGTAAATGACAATTAAAAAAGGTTTTGTGCAGTCATAAGCATATGAGTACCGAAGTATAGAAATGACGAATGACAATGCAATATACATATTGTATTTTCCGTCACTCAGAAAAGTGCAGTTGTGTGGGCTTGCGGTAGTTTGTGAACTATTATGTAATAAACTTTGTATCCACTGGAGTGCAGCAAACTGGATATGATGGAGCATCTCGGGGTCTGCAAGGTAGCAAAAGCAACTCTGAAAGATGATGATCAAGACCATTAAAACTCTTAGAAACCACAAAGCAAATTTAAACTTAATTCATAAATGCACAGGGAGCCAATATACTGGTTTTTAAAAATGCTGTAAAGTGTAGTCGCATTCTGAAGTCATGAAGTCCCAGATAGTCTACATTGCTCAACATCACTCGATAGTGTTTATGACTCAAGTGTATATGCTGTTGTAGATGCTTGATTTCTATTTCTGTCTTTTGTGATAAAAAACAGGACGATAACAACAGTATATGAGAATGCAGTTTCGGAAAACTGCATACGAGCTGTGGAAAGCAGTCAGAGTGGCCCCACACCAATCAACTAAGTCCCATTGGCCTTTGTCAAGGGAGACATTGAGATATTTATTATGCCATTCACCACTAGATGCAATCATTAAAATAACCATCGACTTTCTCCTGTGACGCGGAAACTGCATGACAATTAATTACCCTTTCATAAGAGTTGTGGTGTAACATATTTTTTTAATGTGATTACTTCGTTTCCCTTTCCGATGCTTTGTAAAATGAGAGAGACAATAGATGTTTCTCATCACCACACCCTTTAAACATTTCGATTTTCAAGTGCCTTGTTAATGTTAACACAAGCATAATGACATGGATTACAATAATACTGGGAGGAAAACCTTTGAATCTTCTTCTTTTCCTTTCGGCTTTTCCCTTCAAGGGGTCGCCACAGCGAATCAGTAACCTCCATCTTCAGAGGTATGATACGCATGTTTGTTTTGGCCCAGCTTTTACGTCGGATGCCCTTCCTGACACAACCCTCTATTTATCCGGGCTTGGGACCGACACAAGAAGACTTATGTCCCTTTGTGGCTACCAGAACAAGCAACTCGCTCAGTAAAAGGCTCCCAAACACAAAATGGTCATCAGTACAGCAACAATCAAAAAAGCAAAACTATACTCACCATTTGATGTCAATGCTCTTATCTTACCGTGAAATGGGCATCTCTTTCCCTATATTACATCACAAACAGGACTTCAAAGTCTACGTTACAGCTCATTGATGGCTTGTAATTTTCAAAACAATGTTTTAGAATATTCAGAGACAACTGACATGTTGATTTAAAACAGTAAGAATAATAATAGTACTGGTAGTAATAATAGTGATAGTAGTAATAGTAATAATAATATTAATAATAATAATAATTAGTGAAATTTCCCCATTGTGGGACGAATAAAGGTTTTCTGATTCTGATGAACGCTAGGGCCTACTATACTCCTGTTTTTATGTAAAATGATACTGCCACGTTCTTTTTGTGTTAATTTTGTTAACGTATATGGTCAACCCTAACCCTTGAGCTAAGCTGCAAGCCAACGTCACAATCGAAGAGCCAGGCCCGCCTTCATCTTTTTACATTATCTTTGCAAAAAAACGCGTAGTCTATCGCACTTTGCATGAATAAAGATATAATTTGTGATTTGTTGTTGGATCGATTAAAATCTTATTCAACAGACAACAAATAGTGGCGAGTTATTTTTAACGTGATTTACAAGGGAAAATTAAGATGGCGAGTGGGTGAGTTCCGGTTTGAGTAACCAATCAGGAAAAGGCTTTACTGGTTTGAACAACCAATCAGAGGCTTCCACATGCGGGCACCGAAAACCGCATTCGACTCACACGAAGGCTGCGGCGGACGCTTGCAATTGATAGCGAAGAAGACGCTGGGGAACTCGTCATAATTACAACGGCGAAACAGGCGAACACGGATTTACCAAACAAACGCATATTTACATATTTCGTCTTTGTAAGGTTTTCTCCAGCTCCGTCTCACGTTCAGAAGATCGATGCGCACGTTTACGGCGTCGATGATATGAGTTATCCGTTGAACATTTCTCGGTAGAGCGAGCAAATCGCGACCGGCGAAATCAAGCCACAGCCGAAATTTTAGCTTAGCTTTAGCGGCTAACTAGCACCTTAGCCGCTAATTCGGCAAAACAGACACCTGCTCGTTGTTATTATTTTTTTTGCTTCGCGTTGAAGTTGTTTACGTGCAACATAGCAATACAAGGCAGTTTTTAGTTTATATTTTTAATTTAAAAGCCAGTTGTGTCAAAGGAAGGATCGTGTCAGTTCGAGGTCGGGTCCAATACAGTCAAGCGGGTCTCCTGGAGTGGCCGTTCACAATGGACAACGCACACACGAAGACGGTTGAAGAAGTTTACAGCTTTTTTAATGTGAACGAAAGTACCGGCCTGAGTTCGGAGCAAATCAAGAAACAACGGGAACGATTCGGACCCAACGGTAAGGATTGTGCTTCCAAAAACGCCTTTATGGCATGTAACGTTAGATGCGGCCCGTTAGATAGATGATCCTTATCGAATTCAAATTATTGACCAATTGTTTTTTACCCCTCTCTTTTTCCCCTTGGTTTCCTTTATGATGACATACAGAGTTGCCAGCCGAGGAGGGTGAGGACACAATTCATTTTCTTTTCAAATAATGTGTTGAAAATGCATTTCATTTAAACGTCATCCTATTTTTTTTTCCTCCGAAAGGCAAGTCCCTTTGGGCACTAGTGGTTGAACAGTTTGAAGATCTGCTCGTGCGAATCCTTTTACTGGCTGCTTGCATATCCTTTGTGAGTATTGTATTACTCTTGTGTCACTGTTTGCTCAATGGATATAAAACGGAGCTGTTTTGCACATATAAACTGCTCTTTTTAAGAGGATAGCTGCGGTAATCCTGTCTGAATAGGTCGTGATTCTGATCCGAAGGGTGGAAATAGAAGTACTCTGGCAATTGTGCAATTCTTGCTGAAATATCAATGACTCATGTCGCAGAAGGAAGGAAATCGGTACAATTATCATGTAAAAATGTACGAATTTGAATAAATAGTATTTATTATTTTTTACTCAGCATTTGTGTATCTACATGGTTGTATTTGCAAGGTGTTTTCTGACGGGTGGTTCATTTGGATTGGATTGGATTTGCCTTTATTAGTCTCACAGTGGAGAAATGTACATTTCACAGCAGCAAAGTGATGAAAGGAATGAAAGTAGAAGAACAAAGTACATGAGCTGCTGGAAAGGCAGCCACTCTCGCGGTGCCGTCTTGAAGTTTAAATAACAAATAATATGACAGCATAGAGACAATATGACAAATCAAAGACTCAGAGAGACATTCATTCTTCAGGACTTGCTGTACCCTCTTTGTGATGACGTGAAGCAGTTCTAGATGAAAGAGGAGAGGATCAAAGCGTCTTTCCACCAGTGTTGAAAGCAAACACGCAGCTGTAGCATCATCCATTGACGAAAAGAGACTGTCTCACATGTTTGATGATTGCATTCATCAAACATCATGAATACAATGAACACAACCAGGATAAAATATGACGAAGCATACAACTGTCATTTTGTGAATCCAAAGAGAACCTTGTTTTGTTAGACGTAAGGGAGTCTCGTGTCTTTACTCTCTACAACAAAACTTGACAGCTTTTATTACATTGGGCAGGCAGCCACTTCCTTTCATGTATATCAGATTCTTCCTTCCTAGCCAGAAATATGCCGTCTCCCTCTTAAAATAACGGAGTCACATTTTGACAAGAATAAAATAACGCCGGGGAATGCAAAGCTATTACCTTTTACGGATGTAATCCGCCATAGATTTTTTAAATACGCCGTTCGTCATCACTTTTCCGAGGACTTCACACCCCATGTAGGTTCAATATAACCGATATCGATATAATGAGACTTGACTGTAAAAGCATATTTGTGCCGAATCAAATTGTCGCTGTGTTTGATTTCCTTCTGTCATTCATGGCCCAGCGTGACATACTATCGCACTTAGCCCAGTTTCCACGACCTGTTTCAAAATGTCTTTGTGGGGAAGTGCCTCATCAAATACTTTTAATTGCATCCTGGCATCGTGTCGACTGCAGCCGAAATGCCGGAAAGTAGATGACCTGCTTTTATGTCACAGAACTGCCATGGCTCCGTCTGTCATATTCCACACGTTCGTCAAGGACTTGCGGCCATTGGCATCTTTTGAATTGCGCTTCAAGGCTAACGTTTCCTCCGTTGCAGGTGCTGGCCTGGTTTGAAGAAGGAGAAGAAACCGTAACAGCTTTCGTGGAGCCCTTCGTCATCCTGCTTATTCTTATCGCCAATGCAGTCGTCGGAGTCTGGCAGGTAAGCGGACGATCAAATCCAAGAACAGTAATCCGGCACGTTTCTGAACGACCATCAAGGATGACAATTTTGATGGAAACATAGGGAAGCTCATTCATTCATTTATTATCCTATTTATTTATTTATCTGTTTTTGTTCATTGATTGATGTAATTATCTTACATGCAACCTTATATGCTTTATCGGCACCCAAACAAATTCGGGAATGACGCTCCACGTCATATTTTAGATTGGGTGTACCTTTATTCGTCTCGCAGTGGAGAAATTTACATTTCACAGCAGAAAAGTTATGAAAGGAAGAGGAAAGGAAAGAAAGAAGTGGAAAAACAAAAAGACAGGAGCTGCTGTTAAGGCAGCCACTTTCGCGGCACCATCTTGAACTTAAAAATAAAAAAAACCTAAATAAATAATATGACAACACAAAGACACAGAGAGTCATTCCTTCTTCAGCACTTGCTGTACCCTCTTTGTGACATGAAGCAGTTCTAGATGAAAGAGGAGAGGCGTCCAAAGCTTCCTTTTCAGCAGTGGATCAGGGACATCAACAGGGACATGATGTTGGTGTATTTTAATCGATATGTCATTTACCCCATCTTGCTTCTTTTTAGCAGCCATTTTTTTTGGTGTTCATGTATTTTCAAGGCTTTATCGTTGACCCACTCTGCCCCCCCCCCAGGAGCGAAATGCAGAAAATGCAATTGAAGCCTTGAAGGAATATGAACCAGAAATGGGCAAGGTCTACCGGCAGGATAGGAAGATTGTCCAGAGGATCAAAGCCAGGGACATTGTACCCGGCGACATTGTGGAGGTTGCAGGTACGTTTATTTGGGGAGGGGGGGGGGGGGTTATTTCTCTTATATTACAACATGTTGCTTTAAGATTATTGAGTTGTTCAAAAAAGGACATTTACTTCCTATAAAGACCATCACACATGCTGCCTCTTCCTCTTTGCCATTTTCCTGTCAGAAATGTCTGAAAATAGAACCGTTATGTAATAGATTAACATGTCCATCCCACCTCTGCATAATCTGCTGCTATACACTGCCACCCCCACACGCAATTATTGTTCCCCTATTAGAATACGCTGACGTTTGACTGACGCCGCCGTTTATCATGCGTGGGTTGGATTGTGATGTTTTTCCATTCATGAAAAGAGGACAAATTGTCTCTTGGGATGGGGGGGGGGGGGATGACCCTGTGAAAGGTCACCGAAGGCTGTCGGCCTACGTGCTCATCCTCCACGCCACTAATAGTAAAAATAATAATACATTTCATTTCTAAGCGCCTTTCAAAACTCTCAAGGTCAATTTACAGTCACAGGATACGTTTTACTGTGGGTGAGCAGCGGCGGTCACACGCACCAGCGTTCACTCAATCCGGAAGTAACTCAAATAGACAGCTAGCTACCTAATAGATAGCTAATAATAATCCATTGTATTTATAAGCTGTAAAGTGTCCTTGAGAGTTTTGAAAGGCGCTTAGAAATTACATGTATTATTATAAGCGCCGTTCAAAACTCTCAAGGACATAGCTAATAGATAGATGGATAGCTGTATAGGTAACAATTAGCTAGCTTTACATTATCCTACTTAGCACATTCAACTAGCTAGCTAATAGATAGCTACTAATAATAATAATACATTGTATTTATAAGCGCTGTTCAAAACTCCAAGTATATAGCTAATAGCTATCTAGCTAATAGCTAGCTTGCTTTGAATTATACTACTTAGCACATTCAACTAGATCGCTAATAGATAGCTGCTAATAATAATACATTGTAATTATCAGCGCCATTCAAAACTCAAGTACATAGCTAATAGATAACTAGCGAGATAGACAGCTACATAGCTAATAGCTTTGCATTTTACTACTTAGCACATTCAACTAGCTAGCTAATAGATAGCTATTAATAATAATACAATGCATACTAAGCATCGTGGAACCAAAGTAAATAAATCTCTCTCACTTGATGCTGCTGGAGAAGTTAGCTTGATTTATGTGGAGAAGAGGAATGCAAAATTTGCTCTTCTATTCAATTATGTTGATATGCTCACGTTTCTTTTTATTTTGTCGGTCCCCGGAGACGTTCTGGGTTTGGAAAAAGACCTGAACAGTACACAATTTGTCTAATTTCCTGGCACGGGATCAAAGAGAATCTCCTTTGTTTACACCGGGGTGAAGAAAGGTCCTCTTCCTCCTTCAGGCCAGCAAATTCCCAGAATAAAATATGTTTTCCCTTCAAGCATCAAAGTTGGTTTAGGAAAGACGAGCTAGCCCTGTATAGACGTTGATAATGAATCGGGAGTAGTGATGGTCGTAGTTTTGGCTAATCTAATGACAGCGATTGGACCGATGCGGTTGCCTTGTTGTTGTTTTTTTCTGTTGAGGGATCCGCAAAGTCGTTTATTTGAAGGTTGGCAGGTGGTGATGAAGAGCTTCTGACAGGAGCTGCTATCCTAGCAGCCTAGCTTAGCCATATTTGGTACCGTCTTGTCTCGATGCGTCAAGTGAAGGAAACCGGCATGTTACGGTGCTGATACTGAAGCGCTGTTGTTGTTGTTTTGATTTCATGTTGATGTATTCATTTAATTTTAAAAATAGCGTGTCTGCTCACAGAAAAAGCACATTTCTGCCTCCCGTTCGTTAAAGTAGAACATTTACAACTGTTAGTTTCCCATTTTTGGATGTGTGTTTTGGAGGACTCCCAACTTTAGTTCTGTCCTCCCTCACTCTCCTACTGTCTTCTTTGGCCACTTGAGAGGCTCAAGGGTTTCTGTGTCTGTCCTCACTGTCAGGATTCCAGCGTTATATTGGCCCCGTGGTCCTACGACTGCAAAACAGCATCAGAATTGGTTTCTCTTCCTCGCTATGGATGAAACACTTGATGGGGGGCGCGGGGTGGGTTGCTTCATGTCAACATTTGAAGTTTACAAGGGACCGGCTACGGTTTATTGCGGAAAGCATGCGTCATGTATTTGGTTCCCAGGCTGGTCATTCATGGTACTTTGATTGTCCATTGGAGAGAAAAAAGCCTTGGAACTGATCAATTGCACAGTTATATTTTGCTGGGCGATCAATGTCATTGATTGGATCGACAAAATAAGACATGAGAGGTAGACACGATCTTGTTCAGTTGTCGAAAGCGATTGGTCCATCAGATTTGTGATTGGATTGGATGTACCTTTATTCGTCTCGCAGTGGAGAACTTGACATTTCACAGCAGCAAAGTTATGACAAGAAGAGGAAAGGAAAGAAAGAAGTAGAAAAACCAAATACAGGAGCCGCTGGGAAGGCAGCCAATGTTGCGGCGCCATCTTGAAGTCAAAAGAACAAAAAAAAAAGAAATATCAAATAATTTGACAACACAAATAGACATTCTTCAGTACTTGCTGTACGCTCCTTGTGACATGAAGCAGTTCTAGATGAAAGAGGAGAGGATCAAAGCGTCCTTTTCAGCTGTGGATCAGGGAAGTCATGGTGGAATGTGCACGTCTACTACAAGCTAAATATTGAAAGCAAACATGAAGCTGTAGCATCCATTGACGATAAAACGAGATTGTCTCACATCTCCTGTCCCGCGTAAATCCGCTTCAATTCCAAGCCGCAACAGTTCCACATACGCGTCGGCGCTCTGCTGCAATATAGGAAACAGAATCAGAAGAATCTATGAATCCGAATATGTTCCGCATGAAATACATCTTGTGATTTTGCTGTTGGTTTTCGTCCCTAGTTGGCGACAAAGTACCCGCGGACATCCGGCTGACGTCCATCAAGTCAACGACGTTGAGAGTGGACCAGTCAATTCTAACAGGTAAAACACTCATTTATAATACCGGTAATAATAATACATTTCATTGATAAGCGCCTTTCAAAACTCTCAAGGTCACTTTACAGTCACAGGATACGCTTTTCTGTGGGTGAGCAGCGGCACCACACACGCCAGTGTTCACTCAACACGGAATTAAGACAAATAGATAGAAAGCTAGCTAGCTAGCTAGCTAATACGTAGCTAATATGAAGCCAGTCGATAGCTATCAGATAGACGATGAGATGAGACGAATGCGAATTAGATGAAGCGATGGGCGAATAATTCGGACAGCAATGGAAAATATTTCAAAGTGGCGTCCAAGGATGGATGCTGCACGTGAGAGTCGTTTTATGTGACTCAAAGGCCTTCAAACTCTCGTCCTACCCAAACTGCCTTAATTGGTCGCAAACTCCACTTGGTATTTTTAGTGTTTGAGCTATTTTCCCTTCTGCTCCTCTTCTCCCCATTCAAGGCCAAAAGCTGCGTGGCGCACCCTATCGGAACACGTACATCACGCCGCTAGCTTGATGATACGCCGTACAAGCGACATCATCGGCTAAACCCCCCCCCCCCCCCCCCCCCCATAGTCGTCATGCTTGCTTAGACAGCTGCAAAGCGCGTTGCTCAAGTGTCAACGACGCATCGCAACTCCTGCACGTGTGACTGTTGAGTGCCACTTATGTTTTTTTTTTCTTTCTATGTAGGAGAGTCTGTGTCTGTGATCAAACACACTGACCCGGTGCCGGACCCCCGCGCAGTCAACCAGGACAAGAAGAACATGCTTTTTTCTGTAAGTTTTGCCGGTCCCGAACCTCCAAGCGTGCAAAAATATGTCCACTGCGGTGCCAGGGGTTTTGACATTTTCACTGAAATCGCACGACCCGCACAATATTGAGTTTTAGGAATAGACCGTAGACTCTCTTTTTTTCATAGTCAGTTATCTGAGCTTGAAAGGGGGGCGGCTGCACAAAATACAATACCTCTTGATTTATACGCCGCTATAACAACATCTGAAGCTGTAACAAAGCGCTTACCTTTCCTACCAGGGCACCAACATTGCAGCCGGAAAGGCTGTCGGCGTGGTGGTGGCCACGGGCGGAAACACGGAGATCGGTAAAATTCGTGACGAGATGGCTGCCACCGAGCAAGAGCGTACGCCGCTGCAGCAAAAGCTGGATGAATTTGGACAGCAGCTATCCAAGGTTAAAAAAAAGCACGGTTTTGATTTGGCGGAACAACGTTTACCACCGCCCGCCGTCGCTGTGTTGCAGGTCATCACGTTGATCTGCATCGCCGTGTGGATCATCAACATTGGCCATTTCAACGATCCCGTCCACGGGGGCTCTTGGATCCGGGGGGCCGTCTATTACTTCAAAATCGCTGTGGCGCTGGCAGTGGCGGCCATTCCTGAAGGTACGTTTGCCTTATCCGACGCCACCCGATTGTCTTTTTGATACATACCGAAACGTTTCTCCCCTCTTCAGGGTTACCTGCGGTCATCACCACTTGTCTGGCTTTGGGGACGCGACGCATGGCGAAGAAAAACGCCATCGTCCGCAGTTTGCCCTCCGTGGAGACCCTCGGCTGCACGTCGGTCATCTGCTCGGACAAGACTGGCACGCTGACCACCAATCAGATGTCTGTGTGCAGGGTACGCGCCGTATAAATTGGGAGATTATTTTTTACATTTAAATCTTTCAGTGCCTGACGATGTGAAACAATGTGTTCACTACAGTGCCAGGGTTTTTGTCATTTTCACTCAAATGGCAGGACCTACAGAAAATTTTAGGACTATATAAATAGTCAATGCAGCGTTAGAAAACTTAGACGCTCTTATTTTATTCGAAAAAAGTAAAGTAATATGGGTGTGGACTTTTCTGAGCTTCAAATGGGGGCAGCTGTACAACATACAATACAAAACATGCATCTTGATTTATTTAGTGATTTCATTACAACTGAAGCTTGTAACGACGCGCTAACGTGGACGAAAACAATTTTTTTTTTCCAGAGGTCTGACCGGCACTTTAACAGCACCCCAGCAAGAATAACCAAAACCTGAACAAATTCAGGAATGGTCCATGTCACTGTTTTCAATTTGCGAATGAGTAAATTAGAATAATTTTGTTAGATTTTTTTTTTCATGGAGTTAGCTCCAATTATCATTTATTTGATTCATTTATCAATCTTATCTATTTAAAAACACAGCCAGACAGGATGTGGTTTAGTTTGTGGGAGCTTGTCATTTGCAGCACAAGTGGCAGATAAGTTGCGTAATTGACCTTCTGGGAAAAACGGTCCTTCTTCCTGTCTTGCCTTATTTATTTTTTTAAATTGACCGCTGCCATCTGCTGGATGCTGTGCCAGACCCATTTTCCCCCCTGCAGAACCTCCACAAGTCTAATTTCACAATTGTTAATATCTTTACCATCTGTTGTTTTTGTTTTCCAGATGTTTATCATCGACCAAGCTGAGAGTAGCCATTGTTCCTTAAAGGAATTCTCCGTCACCGGCTCCACATACGCGCCGGATGGACAAGTGTGAGTTTTGATAATACGAGATCAGCCGAGAACACGTTCGGGTGTCATTGATAACTGGCTGTTGTGTCTTCAGGTACCAGGATGGCAAACAAGTCAAATGTTCCAAATACGACGCGCTGGTGGAGCTGGCTTCCATCTGTGCGCTCTGTAACGATTCCTCCTTGGACTATAATGAGGTGGGCTGGCATTTGCAACATTGTACAGTGATACCTCGGCTTAGGAATACTTTAGCTAACTATCTTTTCGCCTTACGAATGTTAAATTCGCAAGAATATAATCTTGGCATACAAACTATTTTTCGGAAAACATACGGAGCGCCACAATGAGTGATGTGTCGTTCGCGAACAAGCCGGTTCTTGGAGCTCCTGAAATGGCAGCCGGCTTTTTCCCCCCTATTCCCCCACCCCCAGTCTTCGTTTAAAGCCACTCGTGATTGGTCAAGATCCGTGGTAGAGGAGCGTTACAGAAACACACACGCACACGAAAGGGTGACGACAGAGCTTGAAACAAAAAAACAAGTGAAATGGTGAGAAAATTGATAGAAAACAGTGAAATTTGGACTCGTTTCAACTTTATTGATAATTAAAAGGCAAAGTGTAGACTGCAAGGTTAAAATATCCCATCAATCAGGCTCCACAAATAACCCGCAAAGCCATCTGTACAATTTGAAGAGAACATACAAGTAAGGGAACCAGCTATTAATGAAGTTTCGAGTGCCTCTGCCTTCATCTGTTGCTGTTGCAATATCACAACTTCCAAGATGTACAACCCAGAGCTCCTTGAGACACTTTATGCAAAGAGCTATCCATTCCATCAAGCCATCAACGACCATCACAAAGGTCAATAAAACGACTTTATTATACAGTAAAGTTTATTTCTTTAATTATAAGACCATAGTACAGTTATTATACATAAAAGAAGGTATATTGTGTGTAGTTTTAAGGCTTATTTATTTAAAAATTGTTTTATGGGCACCTGGGAATGGATTATTCTCATTTTAATGGTTTCCTATGGGAAATTAATTTTGGGAACACACACTTTCCGCCATACACACACTTTCTGGGAACCAGTTAAGTTCGTAAGCCAAGGTATCACCGTACTTCTACTCCGCTGTTGGATCGCAGGTTCTGTGATACAATTTTTTTCCTCCTATTTCCAGACCAAAGGCGTGTATGAGAAGGTGGGCGAGGCCACCGAGACGGCCCTCACATGCCTGGTAGAGAAGATGAACGTCTTTGACACGGATTTGAAAGGCCTTTCCAAGATCGAGAGAGCCAACGCTTGCAACTCTGTACGTAGCACTTAGCGGCGACTTAAAATCCGAACGCTGAAAGCTTTCTTGTTCAATCTAAGGTTTTCCCGTTGCGTTCAACATGCGCAGGTCATCAAGCAGCTGATGAAGAAAGAATTCACATTGGAGTTTTCCAGAGACAGGAAGTCCATGTCCGTGTACTGCACCCCCAACAAAGCCCGCTCGTCCGCATGCAAGATGTTTGTCAAGGTAGGTTGCGCACAATCGCTTACTTTTCCTGACATTTTGTCATCTGATATTCATTTACACCACAGGTGTCAAAGTCAAGGCCCGGGGACCAAATCCGGCCCGCCACACCATTGTGTTCGGCCCGCGAAAGCAAATCTAACTTGCTAGCTAAAGTATCAACAAAAAATAAAATAAAATTGTCGTGTATAAACCACAATAACAGTCATTACTGATTACTTCAAATTTGAATACAAGTCATCCTCTACTCTTTCATCTGGAAGAAATTTAAAATCCAAGATTCGTTTTCCATGGAAATGCCCTAATCCGTTCGAAAGCTCCCAAAATTCCGACAAAATGGCTTTGATCCTCTCCTCTTTCATCTACAACTGCTCCATGTCACAAAGAGGGTACAGCGAGTGCTGAAGAATGAATGACTGTGTCTTTGTGTTGTCACCTTATTTGATATTATTTTTTTTTTGTTCTTTTGACTTCAAGATGGCGCTGCGAGAGTGACTGCCTTTACAGCAGCTCCTGTATTTTGTTTTTCTACTTCTTTCTTTCCTTTCCTCTTCCTTTCATAACTTTGCTGCTGTGAAATGTAAATTTCTTTGACACCCCTGATGGACACTCTTCTTAGCGCATGCACAGATTTCAACCCTAAAGGTTGCTGCGCTCCTCTCTGTACAGGGTGCCCCCGAAGGGGTGATTGACAGGTGTTCGCACGTGCGCGTGGGTGTCAACAAAGTGCCCATGACACCCGGCATCAAGGACAAACTGATGTCTGTGATCAGAGAATACGGAACCGGCCGGGACACCTTGCGCTGTCTGGCTCTGGCCACCCGAGACAACCCCTTGAGCAAGGAAGAACTGGTCTTGGAGGACTGCACTCGATTCGTTGACTATGAGGTACATTAAAATCCTGTCAATCATTGGCTGACATTCCTAAATTTATTCGGGAATTGAAAAGTGTGACATGGAGCGCCATTCCCGAATTTGTTCGAGTTTTGGGCTTTTTTTGTCTTGCGGGGGTGCTGATAAAGCACTGGTCAGACCTGTGGCAACGTTTTTCCCATTCACGAGGGGGCAGCATTTGCCTTTTGTCCATGTTAGCGCTTTGTTACAGCTTCAGCTGTTGTTAAAGCGCTATTTTAACCAATATGAGTGTATTGTATTTTGGACAGCCACCCCCCACTTTAAACTCAGATAACTCCATTTAACTTTAGGAATTAACTATTTTCTTCTGATGAAAGAAGCGAGTCTAAGGTTTCTTATGTATTCCTAAAATATTCCTTCTATTGCCTGAGACCGTTGCTTAGACAACACAGACACACCCTTCGCCACACGTAGCAATGGTCGATTTAGCGTCCTGGCACTGGGATGCTAAGTCACACAAACGCACACCTCGTTCGTGTTTTTCACCTGGACTGTATGTAGTCCTAACATCTGGCGATAAAATAAATAAATCTATATTTTGTGAATGACCTCAGACGGACCTGACCTTTGTGGGCTGTGTGGGCATGCTGGACCCTCCCCGAGCAGAGGTGGCGGCTTCCATTCGACTCTGTCGTCTCGCCGGCATCCGAGTTATTATGATCACCGGAGACAATAAGGGTACGTTGGTCGTTTCTGTGCGCTGCTTCATGCCTTACAAGTGCAAAACAAACATAGTTTTAGCTTTTTCTTCCCCCAAGCCCCATAAAAAGTAACCAAATGCCCCTTGTGGTCATTAAAGGAACTGCAGTCGCAATCTGCAGGCGCATCGGTATCTTCGGAGAAGAAGACGACGTCGCCAGCATGGCCTTCACCGGACGGGAGTTTGACGATCTCAGCCCGTCGGCGCAACGCGAAGCGGTGGTCAAGGCTCGCTGTTTCGCTCGCGTGGAACCGTCCCACAAATCCAAGATCGTGGAGTATCTGCAGTCCTACGATGAGATTACAGCCATGGTAAGAAGGGTCGACGTCTCGGCCATCTGGAATGACGCTTTGGATTTGGAACATTGGGAGATTTCCACGTGGCCTTTCAGACTGGCGACGGGGTGAATGACGCCCCCGCTCTCAAGAAGGCGGAAATCGGGATTGCCATGGGCTCCGGAACGGCGGTGGCCAAGACGGCGTCCGAAATGGTGCTGGCCGATGACAACTTTGCCACCATCGTGGCCGCCGTCGAGGAAGGCCGGGCCATTTACAACAACATGAAGCAGTTCATCAGATATCTCATCTCCTCCAACGTGGGCGAAGTTGTCTGGTAAGATTCCATTACATTAGATTAGAATCATAATCATAATAATACATGTCATTTATAAGCGCCTTTCAAAACTCTCAAGGTCACTTTACAGTCACAGGACAAGTTTTCCAATGGGTGAGCGGCGGCAGCCACGCGCGGCAGCGTTCACTCAATGTGGAAATAACTCAAAAAGATGGAAAGCTCGCTAGCTAGCTAATAACTCAAATAGCTAGTAAGCTAGCTAGCGAGCTAATAATTGAAATAGGTAGAAAGCTAGCTAGTTCTTAATTTTTCACAATTATTATTTTTTTTGTCTTTGTTTCTGTGTGTAGCATCTTCCTGACGGCAGCCCTCGGCTTCCCCGAAGCTCTCATTCCAGTTCAGCTCCTTTGGGTCAATCTGGTGACGGACGGTCTGCCCGCCACCGCTTTGGGCTTCAACCCACCAGACTTGGACATTATGAAAAAGCCCCCCCGCAACGCTCGCGAGCCCCTCATCTCGGGGTGGCTCTTCTTCCGTTACCTTGCCATTGGATGTAAGTCGCTGGAATGTCCATGTCACAACTACTACGTCTAAATTGATTCATTGGAATTACCGTACTATAAGGCCCACCGGACATACGTATTGTCAAACTTTTGTCCATATATAAGGCGGACTTGACGTCAACGCTGCTATCTATCATGTAACATATGTTACATGATAGACAGACAGCTAATAGATTGATAGCTAGCGATACAGCTAATAGATAGCTAGCTTGCGAGATAGCTAATAGATAGCAAATAATTAGCTAGCTATGTAGCCAGCTAGGTAGCCAGCTAGATAGATGGCTAGCTATTAGTTATCTTTTGGGCAGCTCGCTATTATTATTATTACTTGATTATAAGGGGCATGGTCAGCTTTTGAAAAAACTTGATGGCTTTTAGGTGCGCCTTCTAGTGCGGGAAATTCGCTACCTGTGCTTTTTCAGGTGCGTTAATGTTTTCCACATATTAACCTCCCCTCTTAAAACAATGGCCAACATCATATTTTGGCGGCGTATCCCAACGCTCTTCTCGCTGTGCGTCACCAGGCTACGTGGGCGCTGCCACGGTGGGCGCCGCTGCCTGGTGGTTCGTCGCTGCAGAAGATGGACCGAGGGTGACATTTTTCCAGCTGGTATGAATTTTTAAGCCTTGCTTTTTACAGCTTCAGCTGTTTTTAAAGAGCTCTGTACAGTAAATTATTGAATCAATATGTATGTATTGTATTGCATGTTGTACAGCCGCCCCCGTTTCAAGCTCAGATAACTCCATGCCCATATAACTTAGGAATTAACCATTTTTTCCCATGAAAAAAAAAAGTTTAAGGTTTCTAATTCTTCTCTTTAATGTTGTTGAATATTGTGTGAGTTTTGCAATTTGACTGAAAATGACAAAAACCCTGGCACTGGAGTGGACATCATCTGCCAGTGAATGATTTTGATCATCGCTGTGCCGATTTTTGCCTCCAGAGTCACTTCCTGCAATGCGGACCGGAAAATGCAGACTTCAAGAATATCGACTGTAAAATCTTCGAGTCTCCTTATCCGATGACCATGGCCTTGTCAGTGCTGGTCACCATTGAGATGTGCAACGCTCTTAATAGGTTGGTTTTGTCTTGTTTTTTTATCAAGCATTTTCACAACTACTTACCAAATGTGGGACAAAAAAATTACTCTATTTTGTATAGAAGGTATTTAGCAGCAGTCAAACACTGAACGGGGAATTATTTACGTTACAATTTGTAATGCTATCTAGCTAGCTAGCTGTCTATTAGCTATCGCTTTCTAGCTACTTGAGTTACTTCCGGGTTGACGGAACGATCATCCACTGAAAAACGTATTCTGTGACTGTGAAGTGACCTTGAGGGTTTTGAAAAGCACAAAGAAATGAAATGTATAATAATAATAATAATACATTTAATTTATCAGTGTCTTTCAAAACTCTCAAGGTCACTTTACAATCACAGAATCAGTTTTTCTGGGTGGGTGAGCAGTGACAGCCACATGCGCCAGCGTTCACTCAACCGGGAATAACTCAAATAGATCAAGCTAGCTAGCTATCTATCTAGCTGATAAGTAACTAATAGATAGCTGGCTAGGTAGCCAGCAACGGTGACTCAGTTGAACTGGGAATAACTCAAATAGATTGAGTTAGCTAGCTAGCTAATAGATGACTGATAGCTAGCTAGCTAGACAGCTAATAGATGATTCTGATTATTATTTGTGTTTCAGCGTATCTGAGAACCAGTCTCTGCTGCGTATGCCTCCCTGGGAGAATGTATGGCTGCTGGGAGCAATCTGCCTTTCCATGTCCCTTCACTTCCTCATCCTCTACGTGGAGCCTCTTCCGGTAAAAGCATCCATTTGATCCAAAAATCACACTTTGGGCGTGCGTTCGGATACTCGCTTTAAAATGTCTCGCATTATTTGTTATTTTGCTTTGATGGTTTTTGGACTTCAAAATGGCGCCGCCATAGTGGCGCTTCACGGCAGCTCCTGTATTTTGATTTTGCTGCTGTAAAATATCCATTTCTCAACTGTGAGACAAATCATCGATTCTAATCTAAAAATGCGGCCTGGCCTGGTGAGTGACGTGGGTGTCAACGAATGAGATTTTTTTGGCTTCCAGATCATCTTCCAGATCACCCCCCTGAATCTGACCCAGTGGCTGGTGGTGCTGAAGATCTCCCTGCCGGTCATCTTACTGGACGAGGTTCTGAAATTTGCGGCCAGGAACTACCTGGAGCCCGGTAAAGAGCTGGAAAAGGCCGCCAGCTCGGACGGCTGCTGCCTGGCTGCATGCATGGAGGGCATCTCCTGGCCCTTCGTGGCCTTCTCCCTCCCGCTGGTCCTCTGGATCTACAGCACCGACACTAACATGGCCGACATGTTTTGGTGCTGACTGATTTGAGCACAACCTCGACTCTTCCATCACGCCCACCCCCCACCCATTTCCCACCACCACCTCCTCCCACGTCTGCCCACCTTCACGTGCGTAGCTTTTGTGTGTGTGTGTTGTTTGTTTGTAGATTTAGTGTGGGTGCGCCGATGCAGAGGAGCAACTGTATGTAACCCATGAAGTGCAACAGTACTCTCAAAATCACCCCAATTTAGTTGGCCCAAGGCTTTATTTAGCTGACCATCACTCACGTAGTAGACGTGGACCAGTTTGTTTCAACGGTTGCCATTTTTTTGTACGTAGATTTAATTCCATGCCTTTTTAAAGCTTTCTTCTTTTAGTTTTATTTTTTTCAAAGTGTCATCAGTCCAGTGACACAAAAAAAAGGTAACAATTATTTAGCGCAACTTCCCTCCTCGCGAAAAAGGAAATTGTGGATCTGTACAGAGATTGAACACTATTTTATGCTTTTTTTTTCTTCTTTTTTTTATGGCTTTGTAAATTTTTTCGGACCAGTGTGGCTTAGACGTACTGCCTTGATGGTTTTTTTTCTAATTAACTATTGTGTCTTCAGTGTAAACGTTATTTTTTTTCAAGGAAAACATGGCAGACAAGGGGGGGTTGAAATGGTCCAATCAGATGATGTGGAGGAGGAGGGTAACAAATTGCATGTCCTGTGACCAAGCATGAACTGTAAACGAGTCTAATTTAATTGTATGTCCCTTCTACTCCAAAATGTAAGACTAGAAATTAACATCATGGATTATGATTCTGTTTTTTAGTGATATGATTTGAAAGAAGTCATTTTTTTCTGCACTGGGAAGATCACAGCTACCTCAATGTGATACAAATGCTTTTTTGTCTTGTACCATCTGACCCCAACCCCGCCCGGTTGCTTGTGCAGAATTTTTATTTCGCTCTATTTTAGGAAAAAAAAAACATAATTTAGCGTGTTTTTCTTTTACATTCCCACTTCCGAGACCAAGTCGTTTGTGTACATAACCGTCTTGATGCTGATTCAAAGGACAATAATATAAAGAAATGATAATTACGACTCAAAAAAAGATATCACGTGATTTATCCCAAATCATTTTTTTTGCCCTTTAACGTAAAAAAAAAAATATACTTATGAATCCTTTGAATCATTTGTCATTATTTGCTTGAAGGAACATTACCTCTATGTGTGTGTGCGCAAGACAATTCACCTCGAAATACAGGTAACGTCCGACTTACGACCGAGTTTCGTTCCGACCAAACGGTTGTAAGTCAAAATGTTGAATAGAGACTCTGAGGCTAAACGAGTGGCAAACTCCCCCCTCTGGTGCCATCACACGGTCGATTGCTGTGCGAGCGCGATGCTGTCCGGCTGGCTGGCCAAAATTGTTGTACGCGTTGCCGGCCTGCTAGCGCGTTGCGGTTCCAGGCATAGAAGTAACATTTTAAAAATAGGGTATGGAGGTCGTGGTTGTAAGTTGGATGTTACCTGTACTTGGCTTTTAGATGACTTTGGTAGCATAATTGGTGTGCAAACCCATTTGAGCGTCCGTCCAGTTCACGTCAGACACGTGAAAGCATGTTTAGTGGCAATTAGAAGCCTGGATGTGTTTGTGTGTGTACCACTTTGACAACATTGATGTGCTTTTCTTCCTTCAATGCCCTCCACTGGCTCCCGTGTGTCACGAGAGTGAGTATTTTTCATTTCTTTGCCACCAATCACACTTGACTAAAAAGGGGGATAAAGACCAGAATTGTTCACTGCCTCCGCCACCTGCTTTGTTAAAATGATCTACATTGACACGATCACGCTTTCAAATGGCAATGATGTGACACTGTTTCTCTTTTTTTCCTAGATTGGCTGTCCTAAAAAAAATCATTCCGACTTAAATGAAGACCAAGGCATCATCAGTCATTGCGCACGACGTGGTGATGTATTTACCCCGAGAGAAAAAAATACCGACGTTCACCTTTTTCTGATGTACAGTGATACCTCCGTTTACAAACCCGTTGGCTTACAAACTTTTCGGTTTACGGACGTTAAATTGTTGAAAGTTTTACCTTGCCATACAAACTATTTTTCAGCATACACAGGGAGTGCCACAATGAGCGATGTGTCGTTCGCGAACGAGCCCATTCTAACAAGAAAATGGCAGCCGACTGTTTTTGTCCTCTATTCCCCGCCCCCAGTCTTCGGTTAAAGCCACGTGATTGGTCAAGATGGAGACGGCAGAGAGAGAGTGAGAAAATGAATAGGAAACAGTGAAATTTGGACTCGTTTCAACTTTGATAGTTCAAAGGCAGAGGGTCGACTGCAAGGTTAAAATTCCCATCAATCAGGCTCCACAAATAACCCGTACAAGCCATCTGTACACTTGATGCAGAAAGCTATCAACCCAGCTAAACAGAACACAATTGACTTTGAATACTTTGAAAACGATTGCAGAGAAAGCACCTCCAAGGGATCATTCCTCAAGCTGGTGAAAGAAGGCTACGTTCCTCATCAAGTGCTTAATGCTGATGAAACCGCCACTCCATTCCATCAAGCCATCGACGACCAACCCAAAGGTCAATAAAACGACTTTATTATACCGTACAGTTTATTTCTTTAATTATAATACCATAGCACAATTATTATACATAACATAAGGTATATTTTGTGTAGTTTTAATGCTGTGAAAAGTAGAAAATTATGTTGTATGGGGACCTGGGAGCGGATTATTCTCATTTTAATGGTTTCCTATGGGAAATTAATTTTCGAGATACACACTTTTCACCTTAAACACTTGGAACCATTTAAGTTTGTAAGCCAAGGTATCACTGCACTTAAAAAAGCAATTTTCTGCCCCTTTTTTCCAAATTGATCCGAATCTTTAGCACTTTTTTTGCCATGACAGTCCAACCGTCCATGCAAGCCATATCAAGATGCCGATTTAGATGATGGCGCAGGTGTGCTAAGGCGTCTCACAATAAAAAAAAAAAAAAAAAGGTTTCATATGAACAGTTGAAGGGCCGCTGCATTGCGGCAATCATTTATTTTTAATTCACATGGTATTTCTGACCAGTAGGATTGAAGTTGAGAGTGGCATTTTCTTTGTGGGTGGCGTTTGGGTATAGCACACCTGCACGGTGGATGAATTGTGATGGTGAGGGTTAGGGGGGGGGGCACTCACATTGTGGTTGATGGTCAGCGTATTCGGACTTTAGAGAAATAATTCACTTTGTGGAAAATGAGCCCAAAGAAAAGACTTTGTTTTCAGAATGCGTGTCATTTAGTTTTTTTTTTTTTTTAGCACAGTAAATCGACCAAATACAAGATGCTTTTAATATGCTATTTATTTACCACCCCCTTCCACCCAGCAACTTTTATTTTGGTGTGCAGGGAAGTTCAACCTCCCCCATTTGTGCATGAAGTTTCTCTCCTCTTCTTTTCATGATAGTTTTGACTCGTAGCGCGAACTTGCATTTTGTGTACAAACATCTTGCATGCCTTGCAGCTCTATGTAGGCTTTGCAGTTTGTAATAAATCCATTCAAATGTAGAAATATTCTTCAATGACTACATAGGGTTTTAAGATGGTTTGATAGTATACTTCTTTTTTTTGATTGTAACGTTTGCATCATTAGAAACGACACATGAAAACTGGCTAGGCAGTCGATTTTCTGTCTCGTGCTTCATCCGTAGAGGACATCCCTTGCAATACAAATATTCATTTTTGTCCCCCTTTTATTGACTCGAGAGGTCTTCATGATCCTGTGTTTGGCAACTGCTGTAAAACTGATCTAATGAAGCGTACTGTGCGGTCCATCCAAATGGAACCTGCGTTAAAAAAAAAAAATATGTATAGCAATCATGTAAAATACGACTCGTTATTTAAGGCTGATAATGATTGTAAATGCATTCAGTAACAGAGGTCGTGTTCATTCCTGAGGTTGTGTTTTCAGGTAAATAAAGATCATATTTCAAGTTTGCGTTTGGCTTCTTTACATTTCTGATTATTTATCACAGCGATGGAGAATAAATGGCTCTTTATGTGCGGTTTACACCAGCCCATCTCAGTATAAAATCCTACAATCTTACTTGCCTACCATTGCGTTCATTTACGATCATGCTAATTCCATTTGTGTGGATCACCCAAACTAAACATCGGAAAACACACCAAGGCTAAACACACCAAGGCTAAAGGCTTGTCCCTAATTGTTATACGTATTTGCAGCGCTTTAATAAGCATTAAATGATGTCATCGGTTTCGAATGGCCTCAAAGGACATGATCACAATGGACCTGCACTTCACCCTTTCATCCACTGGGTGGCAGTGTTGAATCAAACACGCTAAGCGAAGAAAAGCTTTGAAATGCTTGTGAAGAAAAAAACGCCGAGGCTCTTTCATCATGAAACGAGCCAGTATATAAACTATAAAAAAATCGTAATATTAGTAAAGAACAGTGACAAACAGTGAAAATAACATCAATGTAAATATAATTCATTTTTAAAAATACTCGAAGGGGCGTGGAAATGTAATTGGTGTACTGTTTCTTTAAGCAGCCGGATGGTTGTCTTTTTGGCCACGCCTCCCATTTCTCACAGTGTTTGTTCTCCCGTGTGAGATGCGAAGCCGCACGGCCGCACAGCCGCTGCATTACGAGCAGTTTGTCGGAAAACCCCGGATTAAAATGCAACATTAGCACACACAAACCGGGTAGGAAAGATGAAACGACGACCCGAACGCGTGGCACCAACCGGACCGCTGCCGCGGTTCGATTGTGCGATTTCTTTCGCGCCGTCCTTGTGATTCTTTTCTCCGTCCGATCTGCCGGCACAAAGGCTCAGCGGCACCCGAGATTGAAGCCTAATGGTCGGCCAGGAGTGAGCGGACCCGTCGGCGCTACCAATCCCGGAGCTCGTGACACACACCGCCGGCAAACCAAGAGACGGGTTATTTCTTTCTGGATTCTTTTCGAACTGACATCGGATATGAATATGTTTTTAGGAAATTGTTATTTAAAGAGACATCATGCCGGAATAACCCACGATGTCTCCTTCTGGTCCTCCTCGTGAGCAGCCGTCGTGTCGTCCAACGATGGATTTGTTGCCTCCGAAAAGTCTCCTTAATTTGTGTTGCTAAGCAGGTCGTCAAAAGGCCTGTTGAAAAGACGATTTAACTGCAGGTGAGCGGTCGCGAAGAAAGATCGCGTGCCCTTGGTCTTGGTCCAATAACCCCCAAAATGGTCGAACCGGTGGGCTTCATCGAGGCCTGGAAGGCTCAATTCCCCGAATCGGAGCCCCCCAAGATGGAGCTGAGGTCCGTGGGAGGTATCGAACACGAGCTGGAGAGATGCAAAGCGTCCATCAGGAGACTGGAACAGGAAGTGAACAAAGAACGCTTCCGCATGATCTACCTGCAGACCCTCCTGGCCAAGGAGAGGAAAAGCTACGACAAGCAACGTTGGGGTTTTCGCAAAACGCCTCTCAACGAGGGGGTGGACCCCGCCGCCTCTCGGGGGGCCGAGTCTCAACAGCCGCACGTGCAGGAGACGGGCGGAGTGGGTTACGGCGCCACCCCGATCGTGGACCGAGGTCGCTACCGGCCTCACGGAGACGCCGCGGGACCATCCAAAGCTCGCCCGCCGCCGGCGAGGAAGTCGGCGTCCCACGGGGACGGGCCGGAGTCGGCCTCGGAGGCCCCCTCTTGCGACGATCTGGACGGCCTTTCGCCTTCCAAGCAGAGAGGAGGAGGGACGTCGGCGTCGCCCCGGCGGCCGGCGCTTCCGCCCCCGGACAAGGACGAAGACAAAGTGGGGATGGGGCTCGGAGTGGCCGCCCTCAGGTCCAACTTTGAGAGGGTCAAGCGGACCAATTCTCACTTGGTGGGCGATAAAGGTCAAGAGAAGCAGCAGCAGCCGCCGCCGCCGCCGCCTTTCTACACCAACGTGGAGTTCCACCACGACAGGGGGTCGGTCCGAGTCAACGACCGCGAAGTCTCGGACAAGATGGTCGCCCTGGGCAACCAGGCCGTGCAGATGGAGCGCAAGAGATCCTTGCACTCGCTGCCCGGCAACCTAGCGACCGTGGCCGGCGACCTCCGCGCCAGGCCGGTTTACCGAGGTCGCTCCACCGAAAGCACGTGCGGCTACGACGCCGAGTACGAAGACGGCGAACCCAATGCCAGGCATCAACGGGCCAACGGTGGCAAAGCGCCGCCTCCGCCGTGGCAACCTTCCGACTTCCAGGCGTACTCCAGCGTTTACGTGGGCGGCGTGATGATGGGCGAAGGCGGCGGTCAAAGCAGAGAGCGCGCCGCCGCCGGCGACGACCACCTCCTGACGTGGCCTCGCCGCTCGTACTCCCCGGGGAGCTTCGAAGACATCGGCGGAGGCGGCGGCTACACGCCCGACTGCAGCTCCAACGAGAACCTGACGTCCAGCGAGGACGACTTCTCCTCGGGTCAGTCCGGCCACGTCTCGCCCAGCCCCGCCGCGGCTTTTCGCCGTCCCTTCCGGGAAAAGAGCCGCTCGCCCTCGCAAAACTCCCAGAATTCCCAGCACTCGTTCGACAGCGGCAGCCCGCCCACGCCGCAGTCGCAGAAGCGCCACCATCGGCAGCAGGGCGGCCACGCCGTCATGTCGGAGGCCACCATCGTCAGCGTTCGCAAAACCGGTCAAATCTGGCCTCCCGCCGTCCATCACGGGAGAGCGGCGCACGATAACGCTTTCCATGGAGACCATCTGGGTAAGTGGCAAACCTCGCTTTACCAACGTTACATTACATTGAAGAACATTTAACTTGGCATACAAACTATTTTTCGGGATACGCGCGGAGTTTAAAAACGCCAGCGTAGCTACCATGTAAGAAGTGAAAATATTGTCTGCCATTAAAGCGGGCCGTGGCGCAAAAAACGTTGGCGTCCAGAAGGCTCGAATTGGTACGGAAGGACTTGTTGAATCGATTGCAAACATTTATGCTTTCCTCTTCACAACTATTTGATGAGTAACAAGAAAGCATCTTCTCCCAATCTGCACTCTCTGAAGCCATTGTTTTTGATTCTGGAGCGAGGCAGTTTGTGAAGGAGTATCCTGACGTGACGTCACGAACAAGGGGGCGGGACCTTCGGAAACTGAAACTTTCTGAAGTATTTTTGGGAGACTTGAAGTCCTTTTTCTTGGTGTTTTGCATTTGACTAAAAATATCAGCCTGCATGTTTGGGCTGTTTTAGATGCGATAAAACATTTTTCGGATGTCAGTTAGGAAACCAAAAAAAATGGTGTCGGTTGTCCTTTAAGCGGGATAATCGAGATTAGCGAAATCCCACGCCGCTTTTCACCCACGAGCGTCGGAAAGCGATGGCCGGGGCCCAAAATGGCCATCGTTTTGACAGTGAAGGTGATGCTCATCAATGTTGCATCATTTCTGGCGCTGATGTTGCATCGTGGGAAGCCAAACGGGACACTTTGGAGTGCGGCAAGGCACAGTTTTAGTCTCTCGCTTGGCTGGTCAAGAAAAGCCCACGGGGGGAAGATCTCGCTGGTTACGTAACATCTTATACACGCGAGCGCGTTGCTGTGTGTGTGAGAGGAGTCGTAGTTTGTAGTGAGACTGCAGAATAAAGTAGCCGAGCTGTTAAAGTTGAAAAACAACAACATTATCTGGCTAATGAGCAAAGTGGCTGCCTATTGGCAGCCGACTCTTCCTTTGGCAAATGCGCTCGCTGGAGGAGAGTTGGACGGAAAGAGAGTTTGAAAACAACACTGTTAGACAAAATAACATAAAATGGAAGCCGATTTGTTCCGAGCTGGGCACAGACTTTAATTCCTTTAGCGCGTCGTCACTCTGGAGAGTCATTTTGCTTGACGATGATACATTTCATTTTTGAAGTATGCCTTTCCCAATCTGAACTCTCTGATTCTGGAGCAAGGCAGTTTGTGAAGGAGTATCCTGGCGTGACGTCACGAACAAGTGGGCGGGACTTTCTGAATCTGCCCAATTGCGAGCTCATTTTGAAGACGTTTTGGGACACTTTTACGTCATTTTTCTTGGTGTTTTGCATGTGACTCAAAATATCAGCCTGCGTGTTTTGGCTATTTTAGATGCTATCAAACGTTTTTCTGATGTCACTTAGTAAACAAAAAACAAATGTTGTCGGTTGTCCTTGACCAGGTGCTTCATGTTGCAATTGTTTTAGTTGTCTGCTCTGTTTTCGACACCCTCTAATTTGCTTTTATGGTCACATTCTGCATTGTTTATTGTGGGATTCAACGCTTCCAGCCAAGTGTCCACATGGTGTCCACATGGTGTCCACATGGCTAAAACAGTCTCATTTTACGTCCCCCCCCTACCCCCACTTCTCCTTGACTATCTATTCTTGACCAACTTGCATCATTTTGTTTCCTATTCTCCTCCTCTTGTCCTGCCATGTCTTTTATGTGTCGTTGTGGCTCAATTGGCCCACTTTATCAGACTATAAATGGCAGCCTTTGCTCCAGGCTCATTTGCGTTGGATGGGACACGGAAACGTTTGTTTTGTTTTTTTTTTTTTCTTTCTGCGAGGTACAGTGAGAGCGTGTCAAATCAGCCAAGGTGTTTCAGGACGGCCCATAAACAAAGAAGCCTAGCGGGGGGCCGAGGGGGGGGGGCGCTTGGAGATATGAAATTCAAGACTTGAAGACCTTTCTCTGCTATTGATTATTGATGCCGTGCCACTCGGAAATGCCTTTTGTGACATTGGGTGTCAAATTCTAAACACTCCTGGGTCAAACCCATGTGAGAACCATAGTGCCCCCCCCACACACACCCAAAAAAAAAAAAATCACACAATTATGTTAGAAAGTAAGTGAGACGGTGAGTTATTTGATTTTCAGGGCAAAAAATTACATTAAATAAAAAAAGAAAAACTAATATGATGTGTTTGCAGAAATGTGCACATCCTTAAAACTGTTATGGCCATGTTCATAATAATAATGATGATAATAATAATAATAATAATAAATCTTAAACAGTAGTACAGGAGTACAGGGTAAAGATTAAATAGTAAATAAACAATAAATAATACAGGAACCTATCATAGCAGAGTCTGGCACCACCACGTCTGGACAGTAGGGATATATATATATATATATATAGGGCCAAAACTACCAGCAAATTTTAGTTTGCTGACGAAGCCTCTTGGATAAGAAGCGAAACGTCCGACACCTTGAAAGAAGTACAGATGACGGCTGAAGAAACCTTTTCATCGATGGACCACTCCTGTACCACTGAGAGCTTACACACGCCTAAATATGGTAGCGTGTATTTAAAAGAAGTAATACTGTACCTCACAGTGACTTCAAGAATTAATTTGAGCTAATTGTTTCCACGCATGCCCTCGCCGCGAAAGCACGGTGGGAGTGGTATATGGGTCATACCACCTCCTTTGACATGGCATTGTGCGGGTTGTCAGGGGCGACGGGGGCTAGGGGGGGTGCCCTGATATCTCTGCAAGTACGTCTGCTTATTGTCACGGACAAGCTAAGACTATTTTACTCATTATTTGTCTGCCTTGCCATGTGGCATTTTCATGTTTGCGCGCTAACGGCTTAGCACGCGCGTCTTATTGTTCCTAGCTTAAGTATCCTACCTTTTAATTTTATCGAATACTTCTCTTCCGATGGCTATTTTGGCTAACGTTTGGTTCATCGCGTGGCTATAGGGATCACGGCATTGTGACTCCGTCCACTGGTGGCAGCGTTTCCACCAGAAGCTACCCCACCCCCACCTGCTCGACCTCCCCTCGTGGTTTTATACACGCGCACATGCGCAGCCTTTCTCAGTTTCTTTGTGTGAATGTGTTCAAGACGCCCGACGGCCTTTTCTTCACTGTGTGTGCACTCCAATAATAAGCTATTTTTTTCGCAGTTGTACAATTATAATGATGTTCATCCTGGAAGCCGTCCGCTAGCTAGCACACAGTAGATGCTACAAAATGGATCGTAGCATTTGTGAGCTAAGCTTCAGTTGCCTTCGACACACGTTTATTGTGCCTCGTTGTTTGGACGCTTGACCGTGCTCAGTCAGCCTGCCAAGCCGGAAGTATTTGCTAAATTATCACTCTCACTTGGAAACAGAAAAAACATATATGCTAACGCCTCCTCCGTTTGCCCTCAGGCAAGCACATTTGACAGTCAACTAGCAAGTAGCTAAGTACTTAACGCGGCTGGATGCTCTTTTGTATATTCGAACGGCATCCGCGGGCTAGCATCACGATAGAAGCGTTACCTGCCGGTGGTGTCAGGTTACATAAGCATGCTCGTGTTACCGCTAGCGCTTAGCGAAAACAAAGCGGAGAAAGAGGAATGGACGCAGTTGAGCTTCAGCGGGAGGTTGATGCGTGGCAGAAGACGGTAGACGTTGAGTGAAAAAGATCACAGGACAACAACAAAAAAACAAACAAATAGATCCAACTTTGGTTTGTTTGTCGATTTTCAAGGTGGATGGACCAAATAGAGGTGAAGATCATTGACCTTCACTTGAGGATCACATTGTTTTTGTCCCTCATTGTCCCCCGTGTGTGTCCGTGAAGGCTTTTAGTTCCCTAATGGCACCAATCGAGTGTGCGTTGCAGGTAATGCGATGCTAGGTGGGCGCTTCAAACCGGCAGACAAGTCTGTCTGCCTTTCTGGCATGGTACCCAATTGAAAAATACTCTTCTTGTTGGCTGTGGTAACCCCCGGCAACAGTTCCCCGGGAGACGAGCTTTGGCAAATCCCGTTGAGCAAAATTCCTAATTCGTGTCCCTGAAACGGCGCTTGTGGCACTTTACAGCCCTTGAGCCGCAATGATGCGGCGCCTTGTCTTTGACCCTCCGTTCAATAGATGGACGGCCTTTGTGCGTTGCCTCCGCCTGTTTGGCTGCGATAAGTGTCCCACCGCGAGACTTCACGTCTCTTTGACAAGGACGGAAGTTGATTCCGTGCCAGTCGGGTGCCGCACGGTTTGATTTAAAACGGGATTTACTCCACGGGGAGATGTTTAGACAAGGCATCGGGACACCTATGCTAAGACTAAAAGGACAACCCGCACCATTTTTTTGTTGGCTACCTGACATCAGAAAAACGTTTTATAGCACCTACGATACCCAAAACACGCAGGCTGACATTTTTAGTCAAATGAAAAACACCAATAAAAATGACTGAAAGTGTGCTAAAACTGCAACAAAATTGAGCTGCGAATTGGACATTTTCAGAAGGTCCGACACCTTGAAAGAAGGACAGATGACGGCTGAAGAAACCTTTTCATCGATATCAGTACTCAAATACGAAACTTTGAGCGTTCACTGAAACATTTCAACCGACACTGTGTCGACGCGGCAAAATGGAGGCTTGGGTCCACCCCTCCACAATAAAGGAAGAAAGTGAGTCACTCCCGGGAAACTTTTCAAAGTACAGCCTGTTACTTGTGTTTGCTTCGAGTGGGTGAAGTCAAGCCCCTTTTCCCGCATCCACCCCCCACCCACCCACTTTCTCTCTCAGCGTGATCAAAGAGAAAGTAAATGTGGAAACGTGCAATTAGCGTCTCGGTCTGATCCCTCCATTCTATTTTTCCCCGACACGTTTAAAACCCACACGAGTTTGAGGATGTTTTGCGTGCACAAAGCCGCTGCGATTCCAGCGCCATGTTTCAATCTTGCTAAATGAATGAGGCCGCACGCTAACCCTAACCCGCGGCATCGCAACCCGGCGCCACGGTGCTCATGATACATTAAAGAGGGAGGCCCTCAAAATTGATCACGGCTACGGTCTCATTGCAGAGCCGATCAAGTCGAATAAAGTGCGAGAGAAGAGAAAAGCATGTCGACGCAATCAGAAACGCGGACTTGGTAGACCCATAAAGGAAATAAAAGATAAAGAAGCTAACGTAATCCCAGGAGGAAAATTGCATAGAAATAAATTCAGTATTACTTCAACTTTCAAAATGTATTGTTTTTGTAAGAAATGTATCCACTTGAGAATTTTGTAAGTCAAGACGCGTTTTCCATGTAAATGCTTTAATCCGTTCCGAGTCCCCCCAAAATGCAGTCACAAATACTTTCTAAAGACTAAAAATACATTGAAATATGTAACAAATACATGCTACATTACATTATTACACAATACACCAGAGTGGTTCATAATATAAAAAACAAAGAATAGAATAAAGAATAAGCATGTTTTTTTTAACATTGTTACAGAAATTTCCAGCAATGATTGGTAAGGTCGGGGTTACCAAACTTTTTCGACAGAAGCTTTACATCTCAGCGTCTGAAAAATAAAGTAGTTACAATGCCGACCTTAGTGAAGACCTGACGCTAGCTTTGCCGCTAGAAATTGTGGACTAATGAGAGCGCTCCATCGTTGAGAGGCTAATTTCGTCTGGGTTATTATTAATCAGAGTGTCATGCAGCACTTTCAACATGCTCATCATAATGCTCCAGGCTTCTGAGCGACTAATGAGTCTTTTTCGTTTGGGCGCAAGTGGCTGACATTGAAGATACAGAAGACGTTTCCGGAATCAAAGGTTTTGTCTGGCAGTGTTTGTGTCTGAGATGAAGGAATTGAATTCCATTAAGGAACATTTGAATCACGCCAAGCTGATTTTTCGTCTCTAATAGCCTACCTGCTCATTTTTTTACGCTATACGTTAACCTTTGTCTATTCCCTTAAAGGAGAACCAACGCTTCCGGACAAGTTGTGTCCATAATTTGTAAAATCACTTCAAATGACTTCTATTGAGCGTATTTTACAAATAGTCCACCGCATAGAGCGAGATTTTACCTTTTAAGACTCGTGATGAATATTCAGGAAGTCTTGTTTTCTAATTGATGACAATTCCTGACGTCACGTCACAGTAGGTATCGTCACTACCTATCAGCCCATTTCCAACGGAGCTTGGGCGCCATCTTCTGCATTTTCTCGGTGCTACATTGCTGTCATTGAAAGCTCGAGTTGATATGGGGGGACTCCTTTAATCGATTGCAAACATGGATGCTTTCTTCTTCAGAACTATAGTAAAGTCTGGTTATATTGATATCTGTTATATCGATAGTACTGCTTATTACGATACTATTTCTATGAACGCAAGGAGAAAATTTACATGCCGCAGGATCGGATATATCGATAGTCCGGTTATATCGATATTTTTGCCGACTCCCGAGAATATCGATATAACAAGACTTTACTGTATTTGAATCATATTTGTAACTGGATGAGTAACAAGAAAGCATCTTCTCCCAATCTGAAGCCATTGTTTTGATTCTTGAGCAAGGCAAGACGTCCTGGCGTGACGTCACGAACAAGGGGGCGGGACCTTCTGAAAATGGCCATTTCCGGTTTCATTTTGAAGTTGTTTTTTGGACACTTTAAGTCATTTTTCTTGGTGTTTTTCATTTGCCGAAAAAATATCAGCCTGCGTGTTTTGGCTATTTTAGATGCTACGAAACGTTTTTCTGATGTCAGTTAGGAAACCAAAAAAAATGGTGTCGGTTGTCCTTTAAGTTCAGGTATTTACTTTCCGCAGTCCCGAATGAGAAACAAAAACTACATTTAGCAAATGAGCAGCTATCAAGTGCCTGCGCACACAGAGGGGGTTGCGCCAGAATCACTGCTCACGAGTTCATTTTATATCTTGACGGGTATCACCCCCCCCCCCCCAACCCACACTCTGTCTTCGACTCTGCTTTCATCGCCACAGCTTTCTACTTTATTACCAACCCCCACTGCTAGGTGCTAAATCGTCTTTAAATTAGATACTCAAGGCGATAAAAGGAACCGCCTGTCACTGCTCTCTCACGCGAGGTACCCGCACTGTACGTGAACCCGATTTTAGTCGGTAAATTGCAGGATCTGACAGTAAAAAAAAAAATTGAATGCATCTTTAGTTGTTGACCTCTAAAATCCGGGCCTCATCTGTTTAATAAGATTAACAGATCTGACACCCTGGACTTGTATCAGCTTTCCAGGGAGGAGGAAAATCGCCTCTTAATTATTCTTAGCGGGTATTGTTGGACTCTTGTGTCAAAGTCAAGGCTTGGGGGCCAAATCTGGCTCGCCATATCATTTTATTCGGCCCGCGAAATCAAATCAAACTTTGAAGCGAGCTAAAGTTTGAACCGAAATGTCAAATTGTCTTATGTAAACCACAATAATTGTCTTATTGTTGACCCGTAACAACAATGTGGCCCGCGGCCCAATTTATTATTATTTTTTTTTTAGATCTTAGATTATCCTGGACTGAATCAACAGTGCTTTTGTTACATTTGGAGACCCCTAACTAACAAAATCTTTTTTCCTGACACAAAGCTTGAATGGAAGAATTCCAAAATGCTCCGTTGTTGTGTACTTTTGTGTCGGACTGATTGAGCAATGCCACATTCTGATGGCGCGACGCCATTGTATGTATCACTTATGACTGGCTAGATGGGCGACAATTGCGAGATTATACCGTGACAGTCTGATCTGAACTGTTGCACTCTGAAAATGTTGCTGGTTGGATGCATTCATGTGAGGAATGGCGCTACATTAGCGGTGTTAGGATGACTGGTTTCCACCCAGAGTCCAATAAAAGTGACGGTGCCGTGAACAGATTTATGGCAGCCATGTTGAATGCCTAAGGGCAAAATGGGGGTGTTGGCGGGACACCCTTGGGAATCTCAAAGACCCCCACCGTCTCCCCAGCTTCATTTTCTCCATTTTCTCTTTGTTAATAATCATTTCCTCGCTGATGAGACTTGAGAATTAGCAACGCCTTGCGCCGTCTTCCTTCTGCCATCTTTGTGTTGACTTCCACCTCCGCGTTTTGTTGCCCCCGCCTCCCTCCAGGCGACACTTGTCTTCTTTGTGCGAAGGTCGCAGCTCTCTCCAGCTCAGTTGAACTCAGACAAGCCTTTTAAGTGATGCTTATCTCATTTATCGCTTTACGCTAATGCACTTGTGTGAGTATCCACGCAGCCGTTATGGCCCCCAGCCAAGTAGGACAGATTGCCGTGGAAGCCAAGTTCAAAGAAAAAAAGAAACAAGGAAGGTGATCTTTCTTAAGATGTATATTAATGACTGTGAATTAAACATGTTGGCATAATATGAACAATCGTAGCTAGCTAGCGGCTACAGCTGCTAAATTGGCAGCTAGCAGTGGCTATGATGCAAATTATGAGCAGAGATTCCTTGTCATTTAAGAAAATGCAAAAATAAATCAGCAGAATTTGGTTTTCCTAGGATGAAACGTTATTTTATTTCTTGGCTAAGGTGAATCTGAGGCAACCGCAGCAATGATGCAAGGCATCGTATGACAGGAACCATCGGCTTGTGGATTGTTTTTGGAAGAAAGAAAAATATTGCCATGACAGTCATACTCCACCTATTCCCACTGTGGTTGTTTTTTTTCCACCTGCAGCAAGTAGTGGGAAAAAAGGCCCGTTTGCCCTCCCCAGTGCTTGTTCCCGTGCAAACATTGAACACGGAATGTGGGGCGTGTACACGGGTACGTACACCCTTTTCATTTTTGCGCTGAATTTGGCTTCTACGAAGCAATCGATGCCTCGGCGGCCTTTCGTGCCATCTCTGTTGGGAACCTTTGTGTGTTTTTCTTGCTCTCGAGGCTTTTCTGATACATTTGTGGAAGGGGACGGAGGGACGGAGGATGGGTGGTTTCAGCAGACGTGGGAGGAGGGGAATGCAAGGAAGATCATGTGCTGCAATATCAGAGGATACGCATTCTCTTTCTTTTTGGCATGTACATTTGCTCTTTTTTCCCCCTGAATTTACCCCACGAGCGGCAAATACGAGTTGTTTTTTTATTGGAAATCGAGGAAAAAAACATGTTCTTTCATGGTGCTTGCGAGGGCATGCAGTGTCATCCTTGTCTTTGAAAAGCATTCATTGACTTTTTTTATCCTAAAAGTACATAATTCAAATTTTCTGTGTTTTACTTAAAAAAACAGCTTATTTATCTATCTCTTTACCAATCTGGCTATCTAGCTAGCTATCTTGCTCCATATCTTTCTAGTTAGCTAGCTAGCAACTTACATATCTCTATCTAGCTAGTGAGCCAGCTACACATCTATCTAAGCTAGCTACATATCTTTCTAGCTAGCTAGCTAGCTAGCTAATTACATATCTATCTGTCTATCAGTTAATCGGTTTATTTGTTTTTTTTAACGCATTTCTTTCTTTCTGGAAACCCTTTTTTACTTGTAGATGAAACTGTTTATATTAATAATTGTCGGGGGCAGGGTTTGATTTACCTGCTCTTCTTTGGACAACGTCATTAACGGATATACATCAACACAGAAGCAAATTAAGTGATTCCACTTCATTGTTAATTTGTTTAAAAAAATGGTGGCATTGTATCACGAAAGACAAAAAGTCCAAAGCGGTTGAGCTTTTTGCTGTTTCCCTGTGAAGCGCGTAAATATCCCTCTGACGCACAACACTGGCGTGATTCATATGTCACTCTTTCTGTCCATATTTAATCGTCACTTGAACAATATTATTCATGATGTGCTTTAAGCTCCGAGTCTGCGCTGCTTTCAAAACCAAGAGGTGGTCACTACTGGTTTAAACAAACAAACCAAAAAAATGTTGTTTGGATCCTCTGTTTTGGCCCTGCGGGCACTGAAAGGCATTCCACACACACACACACACACACACACACACACACACGCACACGCACACGCACGCGCGCACACACACACACACACACACACACACAACCTCAGTGTATCCCATGACTCCATTTTTCCAAAGCGAGGTGGATGGAATATGAGGTTGTACAGCTATTTTGGAGAAGCAGCAATGGATCTGATATTTCCAGGCTAACGCTAACGTTTTCTATATGCTAAAAAAAAGATTAAGAAAATAATACAACTCATGTCATGAGAAGTCAAAGTCACAGCTGCCCTCATTTCAGGTTTATATAACTCCATATCATCTAGGAATTAACTGATGAAAGAACAGAGTCAAAGGTTTCTAACGCTGCATTGAATGTTGATGTCGTCCTAAAACGAAATTTTCTGTGGGTCCTGGAATTGGAGTGACAATGACAAAAACCCTGGCACTGGAGTGGACACATTTTTTTGCACATTGTCTGGCAGTGAATGAGTTAATCACAGGTCGCTAGCACAACAAGGTCAACAAGGAATAAACAAGAAGTGCCATGAGTCAGTTTGATTTTGCAAACACGCACACACTCACACATAAACACATTCACAAAGCCTCCATGTTGGTCCTGCATGGACGACCTTGTGGGCAGTCGCCGGGATCTGGCCCAAACGGTGGGTGGGCTGAAGGTCACATGGCCTGTGGACACACACACACACACACACACACACACACACACACACACACACACACACACACACACACACACACACACACACACACACAGAAACATTCTAATTTTGTGTCTCTTTTGGGTACCCAGCAATGAGGAGGTGGAGTTTATTTAATTTGGGCTGTCATTCTATATGTTACTCGGTGGTGTATTTATTTATTTAAATGAATAAATAAACACAAATATTTTTATTTATTTAAATAAATAAATAAATACATGGAAGGATACATATTTATGTATGTATTTGTGTATTTAAATACAGTAAAGTCTCGTTATATCGATATCGGATATATCGATAGTCCCGGTTATATCGATACTTTTTCGGACTCCCTTGAATATCGATATAACGAGACTTTACTGTACATACATACATAAATTGATATTTATTTATTTATTTATTGTATTTACTTTCGATGCTGTTTGTGACGCAACATAGACCTGGTTGGCTATCTTTGGGCGTCATATGGGGGTTTAAGACAATCTTATTAGGGGGTCTTTGCAAAACAAATGCCTGGAAAGATGTGATCAACAAATAACATCCATTTTTACATTGACTGAAATGTTGTTTCTTGAACATAAAGACAGATAACGTATCAACAACTAAAAACAAAATATTTTAGCAATTTAGTATAAAGATTGAAAGGAAGAGTAAATACACAAAAAGGGATATTTAGGCTGAGTGTTATCTGACAATGTGGCCTCAATTTGACACTATAATAATAATTTCCAGTTATTTATTTATTTTTTGTTTGTTTGTTTGTTTCCATTGTCAGACGGCCATTACACCGGGATGCCCCCATCGTACGGCTACGACGCCGACCGCGCCGAGGAGCAGCGTCGGCATCACGACATCCTGCCGTACATCGACGACTCGCCTTCTTCTTCGCCTCACTTGAGCTCCAAGAGCCGAAGCAGTCGGGACACCCTCTCGTCGGGATCGCTGGAGTCTGCAAAGTCGGTCAGTGGCTCATTTCTCTCTTTTTTTTGTTTATTGCCCTCTGTCTTTTCCATCCAACGGTGAAAATCATCCACGACATGGAAATGAAAAAGCTTGGGAAGGAAATAATAATAATAATTCATTTTAGGCACCTTTCAAAGCTTTCAAGCACACTTTACAGTCACAGACAAGCATCTGTACTATCGGAAATAAAATACAATCACAAATAGAATACAATAAATAAAATACGATTCTAAATAGAAACAAGAGAAAGAGCTACACAGAAAATGCCCTTTTAAATAGGTGGCTTTCGAGATGGGACTTGAAGGTGGGAAGAGAATCCATGTTACCAATGTTGGGTAACTGAACAGAGCAGCTGAAAGCTCTGTCCCCCATCGAAATGCACATTGAGGCCGATTTCAGCGTCGTTTCGATTCACGTGCGATCGTGTAATGACGCAACGCTTCTAAAAAAAAAAGGGTGGGGGGTTTCGCCTACACCACGGGTTGGGAACCTTTTGGACTAAGAGAGCCGTAAAAGTCAAATATTTAGACATGTTTTACACGCACACAGACACACACACACACGCACACACACACACACACACACGCATGCACGCACGGCCACTTTTCAACAAAATGTCAGAGTATATTATTTCAACTAACATTGTGATCGTACTCACCGTTAACATGAATGGTTTTCCGTTCTTCATGATTGGTAAAAATCCATCCAAACGATGGGAATGAAAGTCAACTTGCCAGGTCCATCCGCAAAGTTACGGTTAGCTAGCCTGCACACGGCTCAATAACTTCCACACTTGCTTTCTGGTGCCTCTCGCAGAAGTATATTGATGCTAACGTTAGCATGAGGCTTTCATCGATGTGATTGTTGCATTACGCTAGTCATCTTTTTCCACTCGTCGGGCTTATTTAAAACGGGAGTTTACATGTTTTAACATGAACGGTCTATATCATCCAATCAAAATGGCGCTTTTCCGCCAACTGCAGTCCAAACAGGAAATGAAGAGCAAAAAAAGCCAGAATATGTATTAGGTTTTATTAGCGAGCCAGATGCAATCATCAAAAGAGGTTCCTGACCCGTGACCTACACCAACGATTGTCCGTCGGATGAAGATTCCCCATAGGAGCCCGACGGGAATATGATGAGAGCGCAGTGAGCACGACCTTGGTTTGCCCTTGTACAGACACCCCCCCGCCCACCTCTCCCAACAGTCTGCTTTTCCAACTGAGTCAGAAGCCACGCAGGCTACGATCGGCTAATGATCGAGTTGAGGCTTCATGACGTCGCCGCCATGACTCATCACCGTCTGAAACTAAAGTTTTTTTAAACCGTGACCTCCGCACCACTCACCATAATCTGGCCAAGGTCACATGATCTATGGATGCTGTGTGGTCTCTTTACAGAGTTTCAATATAAAATGGCCATCTTTTATTTTTGGCCTCATGAACTTTGATTGTTATTAAATCCTCGGCGCCGTAGTGGCTCACGTAGCTGTGTTTGTTTTCTATGTTTTTGTGTTGATTGGGAAAACGGACATTTTTGGCTTGTTTTTGTGTTTCTGCAGCGACTGTAGAGCTCGTTTTAAATATCAGGTATAAGGAACGCAGGCTTCAGAATGTGTCATCATGTCAGCTTTTTTTCGGCTTCTGTGAGGTTAAAATGGCTTTGAAGTCGAATGTATGTATGCGTTTTCGTGTTGAAAAATGTTTTTTTTTTTTTCAGGGGGGGAGTGACTAAGAGCCAGTTGTTTCTGTCTGCCTTTTGTTGTGAACAACCCTTGGTTAGGAAAATACCATTCCAAGAAATCGCTTTGTGTGTGGCCTGCTGGGATAGACTCCGTTCTCTACATGACCTTGAGCAGGATAATGGAGGGGGCGTGTGTGTGTGTGTCTGTGTGTGTTTGTGTGTGTGTGTGGATGGGGGGTATTATTTAAGTCTCAATTGGTCCGTCATAACTATACCATTTTGTTGGAGAATTGTTCTAAATATGGAATTTGAGGCTTATGTGGACATGCTCGATTTTTATTTTTATTTTTTTATTTTATATATATATATTTTATTTTGTTATTATATTGTATTATTTTATTGTATTTTGTGTTTTATTTCATAGTTTTTTTATTATTGTATTATTTTATTATTGTATAATTGTATTATTGTTTTAGCATATTTATTGTTTTATTTCATAATTTATATTTGTCTTACTATTTTATTGTTTTATTTGTTTTATTATTGTATTGTATTATTTTATTATTGTGTTATTGTATTTTATTATTTTATTATTGTATTTTATTGTTTTATAATTTTTATTTGTCTTATTATTTTATTGTTTTATTTGTTGTATTCTTGTATTGTGTTTTATTGTTTTATTATTTTTTATTTGTTTTGTTTTTATTTATTTTTATTGTTTTCTTATTTTATGATGTTATTATTGTATTATTTAGATGACAGGAGGGAAGTAATTCTCCACGTTGAGGAAAATATGAGCATTTTCTTTGCCCCCGAACGCTTAATAAAGTGCATTCTGGGGCTCGGATTGCGATCTGAGTGTTTATCGGGAACGGGCGTTCTGCTGCACTCTGTGGCAAACGGAGGCCGAGGTCGCGAATCGTGTTTTTACAACCGGCGCTGGTCAGCTGCCAAGTGCGCTTCCTGAGCTGTCGCCGCCGAATCGGGATTCATAAATGAGTCATTCGCATGTGCTTTGTTTGTTGCAGGCGGAATGTGACCTGGAGAAAGGTTTGGAAATGAGGAAATGGGTCCTGTCTGGGATTTTGGCCAGTGAAGAAACATACCTCAGCCACCTGGAGGCGCTGCTACTGGTGAGTGTGCGCCGAAACACGCCTGACTCCTTTTTGCTATTTAGCAATCTGCTAGCTCAATGACTCATCTCGTCTGTCGGCTTATTGGATTCTTTTTTTTCATGCCGAGTTCATCAAACTGGTGTTTGAAAACCTATTGTCCAAAACAAACTGAATAGAAACCAGTTTTGACGGAAACCAGCCATGGCTAGCTAGCATACCTTATCGTGCTAGCTAGAAAATGGGCGGCATTTCCCACAATGTAACGCGAGTTTCCCCAACGGTCAAACCATCATGAACTGGATTCCTTTAAAGGACAACCAACACCATTTTTTTTGTTTCCTAACGGACATCAGAAAAACGTGTTATAGCATCTACGATACCCAAAACACGCAGGGCGATATTTTTAGTCAAATGAAAAACACCAATAAAAATGACTTAAAAGTGTTCCAAAACGACTTCAAAATGACCTCGGAAATGGCGAGTTTGAGAAGGTCCCGCCCTCTTGTTTGTGACGTCACGCCAGGACGTCTTGCCTTGCTGGAGAATCAAAACAATGGCTTCAGATTGGGAGAAGATGCTTTCTTGTTACTCATCCAGTTATTGGATTGGATTGGATTGGATATGCCTTTATTAGTCTCACAGTGGAGAAATTTACATTATTATTATTATTATGAATATGATTCAAATAGTTCTGAAGAGGAAAGCATCAATGTTTGACATCGATTAAAGAAGTCCTTCCGTATCAATTCCAGCCGTCTGGACTCCGATGTTGCGTCCCAGAAAATGCACAAGATGGTGCCAAAGCTCCGTTTGAAATGGGCTGATTTGTCTGCTGGGTATTTGTGTCAACTAGTATCAAATAGTAGTCTTGGTGCAACACACAATGATTCACCATGGCGTTATTTATGGGTTTTCCTTGTAATTTCGCCATCAACACGAAGTTTTCAGACCAAACAAAGTACCCAAAATGCATTGTGGGTCGCTTTCCCGGTCAGGGGCGTTCCAGACGTGACGTCACGTCAGGAATCATCACCAATTCGGAAACAAGACTTCCTGAATATTCAGCGCGAGTCTTAAAACGTAAAATGTAGCTACGTGCGGTGGAATCTTTGTAAAATACACTCAGTTGAAGTGATTTGAAGTGTTTTGACAAATTGTGGACACAACTTGTCCGGAGGCGTCGCTTGTCCTTTAAGTGACACATTCCAAATTTTGTTCCGATTTGCTTTGCAAACAGACATGGTTGATCTTCTCACCGTTCTTGGCTTCCCTCCATTTCAGCCCATGAAGCCTTTGAAAGCGGCGGCCACAACGTCGCAGCCCGTGCTCTCCGTGTCCCAGATCGAAACCATTTTCTTCAAAGTGCCTGAGCTCTACGAGATCCACAAGGACTTCTACGATGGACTCCTACCTCGCGTCCAGCAATGGGGTCACCACCAGAGAGTCGGGGATCTTTTCCAAAAACTGGTCAGTCTAAACCTTCTGAAAGACTCGATGAAAAGGTTTCTTCAGCCGTCACCAGGACTTCTTTCAAGGTGTCGGACGTTTCGCTTCTTATCCAAGAAGCTTCGTCAGCAGACTAAAGTCTTACTGGTAGTTTCGGCCCTATATATATATCCCGACTGTCCAGACGAGGCGGTGCCGGACTCTGCAATGATTGGTCCCTGCTCTCAGGTTGGGGGGAGCAGAGGACTAATCCCTGCGGCGCCACTAATTACTTCTATTGTCCTGACTGATGACCGGCCTGATTGCCCAATTTGCCCTGGTATCACCTCATCAGCATAACTAAGTCTATGTTGCCTAAGCAATCTATTGTACGAACGATCCAAATTGAACCTCACCCCACCATGGCTATTTAGTGAAGCATTTTGCTGTTTTATGAAAATAGCTTCATTTACTCCCCTTTCAACCGAAACTACCAGTAAGACTTTAGTTTGCTGACGAAGCTCCTTGAAAAGGAAGCGAAACGTCCGTCACCTTCAAATTTGTACAGATGACGGCTGAAGAAACCTTTTCATCGATGGACCACTCCTGTACCACTGAGAGCTTCCACAGACCTTCTGAAAGTCTCAAAATAAAAACATCCTTAAAACTGAAAACAGCACATCGCAGACACTTTTCCACGCTTCAAAATCATTTCTGTGAGTGATCCTGACTGGTGTAACCAGGTCGGAGTCTGTCTTAGGCCCCTCCCTGTCTGCCCTCTCGCCAGTGACGTCATCGCCACATTGACGCTGGTCTTCTTAATCACTTGCCCCGCGGCGCAATTAACCCACAATGAATTGCTTGTTAATTCCCCCCGAAATGCTTGTTGGCCTCATTCACCCCCACCCCCCAACAGTTGTATGCCTTTGTGTCTCAAAACAGCCCCGCCGCCCCTCCCTCTCACTTGTAGACTATTGGTTTTCTGCCATCAAGTAGTCCCCCTCACCTTCCTTCTTAATGAGATAGCCTTTCCCGCAGTCGAGAAAACTACATGAGGGCATTGTTGCCGAATGACGACTCAGCAGTAACGTAATGGATGAATGACCTCTCCCATCTCCAGTTGTCGACTCTGCAAAAAAATAAATCAAGGTATAAAGAAACTGGACCATGTTCAATGGCCTTGACCACTACCGAGCAGACATTGTGAAATATTCTTGGGTCATTGGAAATGTTCGGCCAAACCGGCGATTGCAGCGTGAATCTAGGACTACATTTCCCATGATGCCTAGCCAAAAACAGGACGGACATCTCCAAAACACGCCACATTGCGACATCCGTCCATACGGTTTATATTTGAGAAAGTTGCACGACTTGACGTGCTCATTATGGGTTTGAAAAAACACCGTTATTGCCTTTTACCTTGGCGTTAGGCTTAGCATTTTTACCACTTTACGCCCCCAATGTGAAATGGGATACGTTTTTTCTGTGCGTGAGCAGCGGCAGCTACACGCGCCAGCGTTCACACAACCCGGAATAACTCAAATTGATAGAAAGCTAACTAGCTAGCTAATAGCTAGCCAATAGATAGCTAGCTAGATAGCTAGCTAGATAGCCAGCGAGCCAGACAGATAGCTAATAGACAGCAAGTAGATAGCTAACAAGGTAGCTATTCCAGTACCTTTGGCCTCAATATAAAGTTAAAAAAAGACATTTTAGGACCTAGTTCAGGTTCGTGCCGGAGCCACAAAGCCAAAACCAATTGCAACATTTCTGAAAAAAAGGGAGCGGAATGATGAGTGAGTGAGTCTTTAATGAAGGTGCACTTCCTGCAGATTATTTTGGCTAAACCGTCGTCGCTTTCACATCCTGCCGTTTTTCCCACATTGCTTCTGTTTTATGCACAGTCGGGTTTTTCATCGCAGCGATCCGCTAACGGAAATAAATGAGAGAAATCTCCGCTCATTTCCAGTCCGCAATTAGTTCAACCGTGCCGGTTGAAGCACCCGTCCGTGTAGGTTTCTGGACAAAAGCTGCTCTGCGCTTTTGTACTAAGTAATGTCTCACTTTGCCTTTTGTTCCGCACAATTAATTGTTCTTTTGTTGGCTTTGCTGATGAATTTCTGCTCCCCAAATATGCTTTTATTACTTTGGTCACACACTTTTGTGGGGTTGCCGCGGTTACATACTGTTCTTGCGTCATCGTCATCAACATGCGTCCGTAAAACAACATTCGTCAGCAAAGCATGACTGTCAGTAAGCAAAGTAAAAGATTTTGTTTGATTTATTTTTGTATTTTCAATTGGGAATGGACATTAGTACAAAAGTCATTTGATTTGAGAACCACAAATTACCCCCCCCCCCACCCCCACCTCATCCCCCGGAAGAAGAACAAGTTCATATTGTTGAGTGTAATTTTTGTATGATCAGACAAAAAAAAACCCTAAATGCAGATAAACGCTCATTTTTTGGGTGGCGGTTGTAACGGATTAATAGCATTCTAATGCATTTCAATGGGGAGAGACGATTTGAGATGAATTGCTCGTATCACTTCAGCCGCGGTCTCACTTTGCTATGCTAAAAATGCTCTTCTGTGTTTCAGGCCAGCCAGTTAGGAGTTTACAGGGCGTTTGTGGACAACTACGAGTTGGCGGTGGAGACAGCCGAGAAGTGCTGCCAAGCTAACACGCAGTTTTCCGAAATCTCCGAGGTAATCAAATGAAAACGGCGCCATTGTTCATGTGCGAGTGGCTGAAGTCGGAGGTTCTTTGAGCAATCCGTGCCTTCATCTCACCTCACTGTGCTTCTCTTCTTCATCTGCAAATAGAATTTAAAGGTGAGAAGCCCCAAAGACTGCAAAGAGCCGACAGCCAAGAACTCCCTCGAGGGTCAGTCATGCTCATTTGTTGTGTTTGTTGTGCTTATTTCATTGAACTAAACGTGGATTCAAATGGTTCAAAGTCTGCCTTTTTTTGTCTTCTGCATTTTCTTCACAGCTTTGCTTTACAAACCGGTGGACAGGGTGACACGTAGCACGCTGGTGCTTCATGTAAGCAAAACCGCATCCGCCCGCACGGATCATGGAACCTTACGTCTTGCAAAATCAATGCAGTTAACATTTATTTATTTACTTATTTACATATTTATATTTATATTTTTTTATTTTATGTTATACTCATATTTTTTTATTTTATGTTATATTGATATTTATTTTTGTTGTTAATTTGGATTGGATTGGATTGGATTTGCCTTTATTAGTCTCGCGGTGGAGAAATTTACAGTTCATTTTATTGTTATTATTTGAATTTGTATTTTTAATATTAATTTTAATTTCAATTCTATTTATATTTGTATATTTTTTATTGTTATTTTTCTAGTTATTGATGTTATTTTCATTTTTTATGTTAATTTTAATTTATTTATGTATATATAGTTTTTGTTTGTCTTTTAGTTTTTCTTGTTGTTTTTCTTTTATTTTTATAGTTATTGCAATTTTAATTTTACATTTCAAATTTTAATTTAAAAAAAAAAATATATATATATATATATATATATATATATATATATATATATATATATATATATATATATATATATATATATATATATTTTTTTTTTGAGGAACACCACACAATCAATCCATGTTAGGGGCAGTCTTTAATTCTCTTTGAAATGTTGAACGTTTGAAACTTTTCTGCATTGAAGGATTTGCTGAAGCACACTCCCATAAGCCACCCGGACCAGCCGCTTCTTCAGGACGCTTTGCGCATTTCCCAGAATTTCCTATCGAGCATCAATGAGGAGTCCACGCCCCGCCGCCAGCTGATGACCGTCAAGAAGGGCGAGGTGAAATGATTTCAATCTATTGCAGCTTTAAAATAAGTTGGGATCGGATACGAATAGTTTTCTTAACTTTTTGATCTTACAAACTGTGGCTTGGTCTGTTTCTTCCTTTCTGTTGATAGCCAACATTTGAGTCCCCGAGCTTCACGTAGGTCAAGTGTAAACACCCAAAACAACAAAATATCCCTCCTATGAATAGTACGTACCCCCAAAATCAGTTTTAAAGAGGTTTTTTTTCTCCTTCTGTCACCATTAAAATGAGATTAGCTTCCAGTTTGTCACCAATCTGCAGCCTCACGCTGAGCTTATGCCCATATATGGTCACGTTGCGCTTGTATGCTTGATCATCCTTCACTTGCCCATTGTGGTTATCCAAGCGCTTATACACACACACGCACACACACACACACACACACACACGGATCCACACCGCCCCCAACCTGTCTGTCATCCCATGACTTGATGCGCATGATTGGAGGCCTCTTGATTGAAAGCTTTCATGACACGGCAGCACATGATGTTATTAATGAGCCGCTTGGACGGACCGATCCCAATTTAATTTTTCATAAATGGAGTGTGTGCCACTGGGTGAAAGAAAAAAAGCAAAAAAACTCTGAGCTGACGCATTAGATTCACATACATACACTTTTACGAGCTACCCCGCCCCCTTTATGAATTCCTATTGGACTGACTTCCATCCCAGTCAAGCCACAGCAGGCATCAAATATTTAGGATAGATCCATGAAAGAAGCACACGGAAATCAATGACGCTCATTATATTGCTACTCGCTCCTTCTTGAGTCCAGTCTTTGCCACCATTGAATATTTTGGGGCTAATAAGGAGGACGACTGACCATGAGTCAAGCATAATACTTGAGGGCACACAACAATGGCTGATGGATTCATGTCATCAGTATGTCATCGTTTTAAACCAATTGGCTTTCCATGAGTGTTGTCTTGCGTACGCAAGGCCCAAATGATCCGCAAAGGTGGTTGTATTATGTCACGGACACATGCGCGCATCCTCACTCGCATTCCGGCTTGAATCAAACAAACACACACCAAGAGATGTCCCTTGTAAGCGCGCATTGGCTTCTAAAAATACATGTTTGTAAATTCATGCGATGACTTGCTCTCAGCGAGGCCGCTTCGGGAGACGTCAATATTTCATCTCTGCGCTCTGTGCAGCCACGTTTTTCACATTGGCTTTATGTTTGTTGTTGTGGTTGTTGTTTATTTGTTTATTTGTCATAGTCATCAAATCGAGAGTCATGGTGGGCGACAGCGGATGGCAACTGTATCCGACCGACCGTGAGGATGCTCATTTTCTTTGTCTAAGCCGCTCCCTCCTATTAGCCCACATCTCGTCAGGCGCTAACATTGCGGTGGAAGCACATCTTTGCTTTCATCAGCAACAAAAACGAACAGAAATGGACAAGCCGAATGATTCTTAGTATGTTCTGGCATTGACAGTATGCGTTCTTGAAGAACCGGGTGAGGAGTAGCATCTAGCATCGTGGGTGGGCGACGAGGGGGGGGTTGAAGAGTGGCTTGTGGGAGGACGCTAAGATGAAGATGATGATGTAACCACTCCTGAAAATGTCTGATGTCATCCTTTGAGACAGGCAGGAAACAAACAAAGAAAGGAATGTCATTGGTTAGCGGCTGGATTTTAAAATCGCAGACAAAAATACCATTTGGATTGAGAATCAGTTGAATGAAAAAAACAAACACTGTAATTAAAATGTAAAAAAAATAAATAAACACGTCCCCTTTATTCTCGATTTATCTTTTCATACTTATCCTCTTGCTAGCATTGTGAAAGCATTCTTCTTTTCCTTTCGGCTTTTTCCCTTCAAGGGGTCGCCACAAGCATTAATACGACAATATAAACGTTCAAATAAACGTCGATTGACGTTCTGTAAATGTCATCATTGTAAAACGTTTATCTTGACATTACCGCCCTCTTTCGGTGCAGGTTGGTATTGCAGCCTCATTACGTAGTCTGACATCAGCGAAAAGTGCAGATAAAAAAAATATAGTATATGTATATATTTTCATACATTGTTTCATTGTTCCTTCGCACAGTTCATCAAATATTCATGAAGGAAATAGTTTATATATACAGTAAATCACTGGATTCAATAGTTTACGTTTTTGTACATAATTTAGAAGAATTCTGTCTTTTTGTTGTTGCTTTTTGATTTCTAGTCCATGAGTTATGAAAATCATTTTTTTTAATGTTTGATTTCTTTGGACAGCACAAATAATAATAATAATCCATTCAACGATATTTACCTCTTTCCATATTTGTATTTGTATTTTATTTTTTCCTCATCCATAGAATCGCCAGCTCCTGAAGGACAGTTTCATGGTGGAGCTGGTGGAGGGAGCCAGAAAACTGCGACACGTCTTCCTTTTCACCGACTTGCTGCTGTGCGCCAAATTGAAAAAACAAATTGCAGGGTAAAAAACAAATGATAATGATCATAATAAACGCGGCGATTTTTATCAAAATGATTTTTGCTTTCATCCCCTTGCAGTAAAAACCAACAATATGACAGCAAGTGGTACGTCCCGCTGAGCGAGCTGACCTTCCAGGGCTCGGATGAGACGGAAGCGCTCACAATCCCGCAGGTCCCAGACGAAGAACTGGATGCCATGAAGGTGAAGATCTCACAACTGCGCAGTGAGATGCAAAGAGAAAAGGTAGACCGCAAAGATAGGGGGGAAAAAAAAGATTTTTAGTGAGACGTTTCCTGCTGAGATCTGTTTTCACGTCCATTTCAGAGAGCCAACAAAGGTTCAAAGGTCATAGACCGCCTAAGGAAGAAGCTGTCCGAGCAGGAATCGCTGCTGCTCCTAACATCTCCCAGCATGCACCTCAGAGTCTACAACAAAAGTGGCAAGGTATTTTTTGTAGGTTATTTTTGGCATTTGCTGCTTATTGGCGTTCCTCAGGGCTCTGTTTTCAATCCCTTGTTGTTCATTGTTTTCTATTGCTTCATTTGTTTTTGCATGTATTAGGTATATGAACAAATGCTGACAAAATATACACGATACATTTTCACAGGAAAAAAATATTTTGTGTCAAGAAAAAATATGTATTTAAAAAAATGGAATAATCAAATCTGAATGTACTTGAAATGACACTGATATTCTGATATCATAAGAGAATGCGCGCTTAAGTAAAACTTGTCGACATTCTTTAGATTTTCGATTTTTACACAGCTACTTACCTATTTTTGTGGTTCTTTTTATTTTAATAATAATAATATTATTATTATTATTATTATTATTATTATTATTAATAATAATACATTTCATTAATAAGCACCTTTCAAAACTCTCAAGGTGACTTTACAATCACAGGATCAGTTTTTCTGCGGGTGAGCAGCAGCGGCTACATGCGCCAGCGTTCACTCAACCCAGAAGTAACTCAAATAGATAGAAAGCTAGCTAGATAACAGATAACTAATAGCTAGCTAGCTAGCTAGCCAGATAGCTAATAGATAGCAAAAGGATAGTAAATGGATAGCTTTATGCAAACATTGGTGGCTTTTTTATATTAACTCATTCACTGTCATTCACCAATTTATTCAGAAATTGAAAATATGACATTTCCGAATTTGTTTGTTTTTTTTTTTTCATGCTTGGGTGCCGATAAAGCGCTGGCCATGGCCTCTGGCAATGATGTTTCTTTTCCACAAGGGGGCAGCATTTCCCTTTTTGTTCCATGTTAGCGCTATGTTCCAACTTCATCTGTTGTTAATGCGCTATATAAAGCAATATGTATGGATGTATCGCATCGTATTTTGCTCACCCTCATATAAGTCCAGACGCACATCATTTAGGAATGAACTTGTTTGTGTGACAACCGATTTTTTTTGTGTGTGTCATTTCAGAGCTACAGCTTCCTCATTTCATCGGACTACGAGCGCGCCGAATGGAAAGAGCTCATCAAAGAGCAGCAGAAGAAATGTGCGTTGTTGTCATCCAATGGCGAGCGACGCCGAGCTCCATTTTGCCATTGCCTCCTTCAATGATTGTCGCCATTTTCTCGCCAAAGGTTTCAAAGCCGCCTCCTTAACGTCCATGGAGCTCCAAATGTTGACCAACTCGTGCGTCAAGCTTCAAACGGTCCATCACATCCCGCTTAGCATCAACAAAGAAGGTGAGGGTCTTCTCGTTGACGTTGATTCAACACAAAGTAGCTTTTTTTCATATATTTTTTATTATTATGATATCTTGGATTCCACTTTCCAGAGGAAGAAGCGCCAGGTCTCTGCGGCTTCCTGAATGTAATCGTCCACTCCGCTTCTGGCCTCAAACAGAGCTTGAGTGAGTCACGGCGTCCATACACAACAGATAATTTCTCATAAATATAAAATTATTTTTCGGGTTCAAGATAAACGCCGCCTTTAGCTTGTTAGTCCGCTTATTATTAAAGATTCGCCGTCCAGGGTTTTTGTCATTGTCACTCAAATTTCAGGACCCACAGAATATTGAGTCCTAGGACCACATAAACATCCAGTACAGCGTTAGAAACCTTAGACTCTCTTCTTTCATCAGAAAAAAGAGTTAATTCCTAAATTATATAGGTCTGGAGTTATAGGTGCTTGAAATGAGGGCGGCTCTCCAAAATACAATGCAATGTAAACATTGGTTTATATAGCGCTTTTAGAACAGCTGAAGCTGGAATGAAGCGCTAGCATGGAAAAAAGAGAAATGCTGCCCCCTTCTGGAAAAGAAAAAACATGGCCAGTGCTTTATCGGCACGCAAGCATGAAAAAAACAAAACCCAGGCCTTGAGTTTGACAACAATGACGTCATGTATTCCTTTCAGATCTCTACTGCACGTTGGAGGTGGATTCTTTCGGCTTCTTTTCAAATAAAGCCAAGACGAGAGTCTATCGATACACCACGGAACCCAAATGGAACGAGGTGAGAGACGGAATATCTTGTTTATAATAATACGTAATAATCATTTCTAAGCGCCTTTCAAAACTCTCAAGGTCACTTTACAGTCACAGGATAAGTTGTTTCTGCAGGTGAGCTGCGGCAGCCACACGCGCCAACATTCATTCAACCCAAGTTCTGTTCAAGTCTGGAGTTATATGAGCTTGAAATGGGGGCGGCTGTACAAAATACAATCCATACATATTGATTTATGCAGCGCTTTAACAACAGCTGTAGCTGGAACAAAACATGGATAAAAGGCAAATGCTGCCACCTTTTTTCCCCCCAGAGGTCTGACCAGTGCTTTATCAACACCCTTGCAAGAAAAAAACCAAACCGAACAAATTGGTGGGGAACGATTGCCGAATAAATTGGAGTTAAATGTCTTTTGTTTGCCTTGAAATCTCGTTTTCTATTGTTGAGTCTGTCTGTCTTTCTATGTGTCCATTTTGTCTGTCCTGACGGAGTTAGCGTGAGGACAGACAAGTCCTCAGCGTCTTCCTCACAGATGCGCTTTCTTCTTCTTCTTCTTGTCCTGCGCAGGAGTTTGAGATCGAACTGGAGGGCTCGCAGACCCTGCGGCTGCTCTGCTACGAGAAGTGCTACAATAAGAGCAAGCAGAACAAAGAGGACGGCGAGAGCATGGACCGCATCATGGGAAAAGGACAAATCCCGGTAGGACATCACGTCACCTTATGTTCCGCGGACCACCGAATGCACATGATTGTCCCGTGAATGACTTTAATCAAGCGTGAATTGTCTGATTGGATGTCAGAGTTGGCAAATGCGTTTTGCGTTGTGATGCGATTGTGAATGACGGCGCCATCTACTGGTTTCTCCTCTCACACAATCGCTGCGCAGATGACGTCATGTCAACATGAGTGCTGTTGATGCTGCACAAAAAGCGCCAGCGTCCTTGACAAAAGACAAAGATTGTTCTTGTCATTTATTTAAATGTCTCTTTTAATAGATGTGTACATAGAATAAATGAGAGGGGGGAGTACTTTTTATTGTTGACAATGATGGTCACAAAATGGCCACCTGGAGACAAAAAAGGTGCTAAATTGTATTGCATCATGGAAACAATTTCATTATTTGTTTTTCTTTCCGATTTGGATTTAAAAAAAAAAATTGACTATGAGACAAAAAAAAGCGATAAATTGTACTGTATAATGGGAACAATTTCATTATTATTTATTATTTTGCGATTTGGATAAAAAAAATCAAACCCGTACATAAAAAAAGTGATAAGTTGTACTGCGTAATGGAAACGATTTCATTATTAATCTTTCATTATAATTATTTTTTGCATTTTGAATTAAAAAAATCAAACTCTGAGACCAAAAAATGATCAATTGTACTGCATAATAGAAACAATTTCATTATTAATCTTTCATCATACTTATTTTTTAATTGTGAATTAAAAAAACTGTGATCCGTGATTTACTGTGTGATGGCAACAATTTCATGATTGTTCTTTTATTTTCTGCGGATTTTTTTTTTCTGTATTTGTTTCCCCCACTCAGCTGGAGCCTCAGGCCCTCCAAGGAAAAGACTGGCAAAGGACCGTCATTCCGATGAACGGGGTGCGTCAATCAAACGTCTATTTTTTCCTTCCGACTTTTGTCCCACTAAGCCGATTGCGCATCCTCTCCTTCTGTTGTTTGGCCATTTTCTAACGCCAGTCCCGATTGTCCGTGACAGATTGAGGTCAAACTATCCATGAAGTTGACCAGCCGCGAGTTCAGCCTGAAGCGAATGCCCTCGCGGAAACCCATGGGGGTGTTCGGAGTCAAGATCTCCACCGTCACCAAGTGAGTTTTGGGCTCGCGTCATCTTCGCCTACAAAATAATTATTATAATTATACATTTCATTTCTAAGCACCTTTCAAAACTCAAGGTCACTTTACAGTCACAACGTTCACTCAAACCGGAATAACTCAAATAGATAGAAAGTTAGCTAGCTAGCTAGCTAGCTAATAGATAACTAATAGATAGTTAGCTAGCTAGTTATATAGCGTATAGATAGGAAAATTGATAGCTAGCTAGGTAGCCAGCTAAGTAGATGATCATCATGATGATCATGATGAAAGTGTCCATCGTAGTATAGAATCCATATAAGACTGTTGCTCAGTCTTAATTTCCTCAAAGTGCATGTGGATTCTTCTGATTTTTGTGCCTTTTTCTTTTAATTTGATGCAGACGAGAGCGTTCCAAGGTGCCCTACATCGTCCGCCAGTGCTTGGAGGAAATCGAGAGGAGAGGAATGGAGGAGGTGGGCATCTATCGGGTATCAGGAGTGGCCACCGATATTCAAGCCCTCAAGACGGCCTTTGATACCAGTGAGTACGCTTGTTCAGGTTGAGACAAATTGAAATTGAATGTGAACGTGAGGACTTTGATGTGGATTTGTAGATCACAAAGACGTCTCGGTGATGATGAGCGAGATGGACGTCAACGCCATCGCCGGCACTTTGAAATTGTACTTCCGAGAACTGCCCGAGCCGCTCTTCACCGATGAGCTATACCCCAATTTTGCTGGCGGCATCAGTGCGTTGTTGTGTATTGATTTATTATTATTTTTTTTTATTGATGATTGGTGATGGTTGATTTGTGATTGACTTGTCTTGTGCAGCTCTGTCTGATAGCGTCGCCAAAGAGAGCTGCATGTTGAACCTGCTGCTGTCGCTACCGGAGCCCAACTTGGTCACCTTTCTTTTCCTCTTGGATCACCTGAAGAGGTCACAATTCAATGTTGTTCCAAAAAAATGAATACAAATACACCAACGGTTACATTAAGTGCTTCATGCTAACATGTAGCCACAATACACAATTCATAAAAGAACAGCAAATGCCACCTGAATGAACAATGCTTATAAATGAAAGGTATTATTATTATTAATAATAATAATAATACTTAATTATAGGTAATTTGAAAGTCCAGTCTTATTTATTTTATGCATTTATGTATTTATTTATATATTTATCTATCGCGATAGCTAGTTACGTATCTATGTATCTAGCTACATATCTATCTAGCTAGCTACTTATCTTTCTCGCTCGTTACATATCTTTCTAGCTAGCTTGCTAATTACATATCTAGCTATCTAGCTATCTCGGTAGCTAGTTACATATCTATCTATCTAGCTAGCTAAATGTCTTTCTCGCTTGTTACTTATCTTTCTAGCTAGCTTGCTAATGACATATCTAGCTATCTAGATACCTAGCTATTACATTCGTTACATTCTAGCTAGCTAGCTAGTTACATATCTGTCTCGCTACCTACATATCTATCTCACTAACAACATATCTTTCTAGCTAGCTAATGAGCTGGCTAATTACATATCCATCTATCCATCCATCTGTTTTTATTTATGTATTTATTTTAATTTAAATATATTAACATGAAAAATTGTACTTATACGTATAATTAGAAGGACTTTAAAATGTATTTGACAGCAGCACTACATTTCCCAGAATACCTTGCTCTACCCAAGTCTTTAAAATGGCCGCCCACACAATTGTGGACATTTTGTTTGGCGCGCATTCATCCTCACTTTGATTTCATTCCTCTTTGCCGTTAATTCCGTCATGAAATGAAATTGAAAGCAGCCTCGTCCGTCCATCGCGAATAACACCTCCTGGTTACCATGGAGATGCAGATGAATGAAAAGGCCGGGGGGCCGACGTGGGCGTCGCTACGGTCCGGATAACGTCTCTTTTTGCAGCCACTGTCAAGTGTGGCGACCGCTCGTCATTTTCAAGTGGCGTTGCCATCCTGCTCAGAACGTTGCTTTTTCTTCTGTCTCAGGGTGGCGGAAAAAGAAAGCGTCAACAAGATGTCCCTCCACAACCTGGCGACCGTCTTTGGCCCCACACTTTTGAGGCCGGCCGAAAAGGACAGTAAGATCCCCACCAATCCCACACAGCCCATCAGCATGGGGGACAGCTGGTCCCTGGAGGTCATGGCGCAGGTCAGAAAAACACACACACACACACACACACACTTGCCGACATAGACCCTCACCAACTACTAATAATAATAATCATAATAATAATAATAATCATCATCATCATCATAATAATAATTACAATACTACTACTACTACTACTACTACTAATAATAATAATAATCACAATAATAAAAAAAAAAAATAATAATAATATTTACAATACTACTACTACCACCAATATTAATTACAATAACAATACTACTATTTTGAATGGATTTCGACTTACGACCATTTTGACTTACGACTGTTTGATCGGAACGGAACTCGGTCGTAAGTCGGATGTTACCTGTATATTGGTTTATATTGCGCTTTAACAACAGATGAAACAGGAACAAAGTGCTAACATGGAAAAAAAAGGAAATGCTACCCCCTTGTGGAAAAGAAAAAAACTTTTCCAGAGGCCATGGCCAGTGCTTTATCAGCACCCAAACAAGAAAACAAATTTGGGAATGGCACTCTGTCATATTTAAAATTTTTGAATACATTCGTTTGGCAGTGAATGAGATATGTATTTATTTCTTGACATTTTTGTCCGCAAACTGCGTTTTTCAGGTCCAGGTGCTGCTGTATTTCCTCCAGTTGGAGACCATCCCCACACCAGACAGCAAACGACAGAGCATCCTTTTCTCCACTGAGGTATAAAGAAAAAAGTTGTTTACCTCGAGCCGTGATGGAGCGACGGAGCGGAAGGACGTATTTGCTCGAAATGACCTTTACTCGAGTACTTTTTTTGTTTTATGACTACATCCAGCACAACCGTGAAGGATTTTTTTTTTACCTAACCACAAGAGGACGCCATTGAGCCTTTCCGAGCATCCATCCATTTTTGGGAATCCCATTTTCTTGCCACTACATTCCACATATCAGTCACATCAAACAAAATCCTGGAAAAGCTTGTTTTTTTTCTAATGTCGGACAATGGTAAAAAAAAAACCTTGACAAAACATGGCCGTCCACAGATTTGCTTTTTTTTCGCCCCCCCACAAAAGAATGAGAGGAACCAAGAATAGGACAAAACTGTCGCAGTTTTCCAAGCCTGCAGTCGTCCTGCATTCGTCCTGCCGCGACAACTTGAAAGACGATGACGAAGGCGCATTCCTAAAGGACCACAATTCCACTTGCCTGCGGTTTGGCATCTTATCTCTCTCTACCTATGTGTCTCCCCGTTAGCTTAAATAGCCGGGAAGCCATCTATTTTCTAATCACGCTAATTTTGCCTCCTTTGTCACGTTAGACTTTCTTGTTAAACGTTGCTGCCGCGTTTCTTGTTGTACATAATCGTCATTTTATGTATTTATTTTTTTGATCTTCACTTTTGAAATGTAATTTATTGCAGGGTCTTCGAGGAGCGACTTTTTTTGTTTTTCTATGTGTACGTGAAGCAGTTTGATGACAGCGAGTTAGCCTTGACTTGAAGAAGCAAGAATTTAGCCTTCTTTAATTTGATTTACATTTTTTTGGGGGACACTTGTCGTGACATCCACATCCCAAAATGACCTTCTTTTTTGTGGGAACAAACAAATGGGAGGGGTTAACTCATTCACTGCCAGATGTGCAAACATGTGTCCACTCCAGTGCCAGGGTCACTTGAATTCCACAGAATATTGAGTTGTAGGACTACTCATGGGTGTCAAAGTCATGTTTTGCCGCAGGCCACATTCTAGTTACTAGACATTCAAATGTTTATTTCCTTCCACATATTACATATAGAGCGCACAACAAATTAATGCATAGCTCGTTTTCTAATTTGAAGTACAAAATAATGACAGTTATTGTGGTTTACATGGGACAATTTGACATTTTGGTTCAGACTTCAACAAGCATAATGACACTTGACATGCTTGATTTGCTTTCGCGGGCCGAATAAAATGATATGGCGGACCAATCTTGGCCCCCGGGCCTTGACTTTATTGACTGCATAAGCATTCAATACAGCGTTAGAAACCTTAGACTCTCTTCTTTCATCAGGAAAAAAAAAGAGTTAATTCCTAAATGATATGGGTCTGGAGTTATCTGAGCTTGAAATGGGGGCGGCTGTCCAAAATACAATGCAATACATATAATATTGGTTTATATAGCGCTTTAACAACAGCTGAAGCTGGAACAAAGCGCTAACATGGGCAAAAGAAAAATGCGGCCCCCTTGCGGAAGGGAAAAAACATTGCCAGAGGTCTGACCAGCGCTTTATCGGCACCCCCCGCAAGCAAAACCAAAACCTGAACACATTCGGGAATGGTGCTCCACGCCATATTTTCAATTCCCGTATAAATTGGTGAATGGCAGTGAATGGATACATATCTTGCATTTCTGTGCTTCGACTTGAAACGCATGGATGTGAATGTACCACATAGCACACCGGCCATTTTGTCTCGCCATCCGAAGAGAAGAGAGAGCACAATGGCAGTGGAGCGTCCCGTCGCTTTCACCTCCGCCAGCATCCTGACGTCCGCCGTTCAATGATGCCGCAGCCTGGTTTACTAGCACATATTTTGGCCTTGCGTAGCTCGCGTACACCCGTTTCGGAATCCAAACGCCGACGTCCGTCCCTCCGTCCCCGAATGCCTTCACCGCTCTGACCCTGTCGTGCCTCCACGTGGCTTTTTGTTGAGCCAGACGCCGACAGCGTTGCCTTTATTTTTTAACGCCGTAGACAGCCGCACGTTTCTTCACAAACGACTAAGACAGGACCTTGAAAATATCAGAACTCGGTCTTAGCTTCCCGAACGATCACCCTTCTTCTCACGCCGATGCTGTAAATTGAACTTTTGAAGTATTAACGGGGACGAAGGAGAGTCTAAAATCTTGTCCGTGTCCTTACTTTAGCTCCTTTTATGCCTTTTTGACTTGTATTTATTGTTGGGGTCTTGGAATAGAACGTCTGCTGGCTCTATTTATTTGTAATATCTTTGAAGGAATAAATTAATGTCAAGGTCAAGTCAAAAAATGGGGGGGGGGTGTCATGATCTGTTGAAATCACCGACGTTTTGGAAACAAACAAGCTGATGGATGGCTGGCTGGAGAGCTAGCCAAGCAGCTAGATAGCGAAATGGAGCAAAGAAAGCCAAAGAAAAAGCAATTGGTGGAAAAATGAGGTATGATGAAGATTAGCTAACTAACTATCTCGCTAGCTATTGGTTCTAGAGCTATCTAGGTGGTTGGCTATCTAGCTAGCTTGAGAGTTTTGAAAGGCGCTTAGAAATCAAATGTATTATTATTATTATTATTACCTTGATGTGACTTTGTCATTATTGATCTTGTGATCCCGTAGCGTCAGTGTACAAGCAGCACTTTCCGCGCTGCACATCCATTCTGACCTACTTTTTACCGCTGCGGTTGCTTAAGTATCGCTACGGCTTGGTTAGCTTCCCAAGTGCAGACATTAGGACTAATAATAATAATAATAATAAAACTTTATATTTTAAGTGCCTTTCAAAGCTCTCAAGGACACTTTACAGTCACAGACAGGCATGAATGGATGGATTTGCCTGGCACCATTTAAAACAATAACATATATACAAATAAAAATAACCAAGTTTGGATGTTCTAGTAGTCTTTTGCATTGTTTTGCTCATGCTACCGTAGTTGGTGTTCTTTTCTAGTTTATTTTTTGATATATAACAATAAGCCAAGACTGTATAATTTCTCTCAGTATGCAGTCAATAGAAGGGACCTTTTTTCAACACGCCTACTTAAAAAAATGTTTTTTTTAATCTATTTATTTATTTTTTTTACTTGAAATGAAGCATTGAAGTTGATGTGTTTTGGGTGTGTTTTCTTAGTGACACATAGGCGCAAACGCTGGTGGCGAATGGTGGCCATCGATTGACAGCGCCGAGGCAGATCCACTTTATCAGGACGTGCAGGATGTCCTTATCATTTCCTTCCGAGCCGACAGCCAGCATGATCATTACCCGTTCTTTTTTTTGCCTGAGCAGTCATCTGGAAGATGGACAAACAAGAAAGGCCCCCCGCCCCCACCTTGATCACTATAGTTTCACTCAGAGCCTGAAAACAAAACACTCTGTGAAGGAAATTTCGTGTAACTTTACATCATTCATGTTTACGTAGCCTCTATGGTTTTTGGTTTTGGGTTGTTTTTTGTTTTTCTCTCGACCCCTCCCCATTGTTGGATTCCCAACCAGCGAGATCAAGCATTTTTGTCATTCCTCTAGGATCTAGGAAGGATTCTGACGTGGTGGGAAACAAAAGGCAAAGTAGGACTTTGGTCCGCTGTACGTGTGTGTCAATTGGGATCAGCGCAGCGACGGCGGTGAAAAGAGAACAATGAATGGAAAACGCTCGCAGAGGATGCAGCCGCCGTTGAATATGGGTAAGAAGTATTTATGCGTACGTACGCCAATCCTTTGATTAGTTTTTGTCAAATGGACTTCCCGACCGACCGAAACATCTCCAAAGAATCTGCGGGCGGCCATTTTGATTTTTCATGATGGTGACCATTTCTAAATCGGATAACCGATTAATTATTTTTATTCGTGTATTTATTTAGCTGATTATTTTTTTATTTATCTGATTGTTTATTTCTTCATTTATTTTTATTCATGTATTTATCTGATTGTTTATTTATTTATCTGATTATTTTTTATTTATCTGATTATTTATTACTTTTTTTATTCATGTATTTATTTATCTGATTATTTTTTTATCTCATTTTTTATTACTTTATTTTTATTCAGGTATTGATTTATCTGATTGTTTATTTATTTATTTATCTGATATTTTGTGTATTATAGTATTCATTTAATTATTCATTTATTTATTTATTTTTAAATTGTGTCCTTAAGCTTGATGTAAAAATGCCTTCCTTACGATGCGTTATTCTTAGCACGCTATTATTATTGTTATTATTATTATTATTATTATTATTGTTATTATTGTTGTTGTTGTTGGATTGAATTTTCCTTGATTACTCTCGCAGTGGAAAAATTTACATTTCACAGCAGCAAAGTTTTAAAAGGAATGAAAGTAGAAATAGCACAAGAACATTCACATACTGGCCCATTATTTTGATGGTGTCATTATCATTAAAGGAAGGGTCGAGGGTCAAGGGTGATACAGTACGACGCGTACGTGCGCGCTCAGCTTTCAGGAAATTTTATTCTGTTGCCAGAATAAAAAAGATGTATTGTCTGCTTTGCTCTTGTGTGAGAAACTAACGGCTCCACCTTGTCACAGAGAGATAGATGGCTTTTAAGTGTGTGCGTGCGTGCGTGCGTGTGTGCGTGCGTGCGTGAAAACCTGTTGTTTGTACAGTAGCTCAGACTGTGTTTTCTCTTGTTTCCTGGCCAGATGACTTCCCATGAATTTGTGGCTAAAACCTCCCTCCCCCCCCCAAAAAAAACAAAAACCTGGTATCGGTGTCCACTTGCTAGCGATTGCGCGCATGTAAGCGTGAGATGCGGAGAAAAGCGCAAAAGAGGACAGCAGAATGATGCTGAAGAATTCCCAACTGGTCTACATTGGCCTGGAACTGGCCATCGCCTGCCTGGCCGTGGCCGGGAATATTTTGGTGTGCTGGGCCGTGTGCCTTAACTCCAATTTGCAAAGCATCACCAACTTGTTTGTGGTGTCGCTGGCGGCGGCTGACATTGCTGTGGGCCTGCTGGCTATCCCCTTCGCCATCACTATCAGGTAAATACTTTAGTTGCTTTTGTGTGGATGGCTTTTGAGGAGTTTTTTTTTTACAGAATTGGCGAAAGATTTTAGTCGACTATAAAAGTTGACTCAAGGACTTGAAATGAAAAGCCTTTGACTTCAAGTCAATGCGGGTGGCAATGAAAAGCAATCGGATCCAAAAATAAGAAGGACAAGAAAGCCTTTACAAGTTCCACAATGAAGACATTTGCAAATGGCTTTCAATTCAATCTAGCCAATCTTTTTTTTTTTAAATAATACCAGTGTCTGAACCCTATCAAAGTGTTATCAAAGCTTTATTTGTATTTTTATTTATACCTTTATTGTCAAATATGCTAATATGCATGACATAGAGCACAGATTATGACAAAAAGTTAGCGGACACCAGGAAGTAATAAAGAATTAATAAAGAAGTTGTCGGCCACCCGGGGCCGAGACGTTTTGAAAGTTGTACGCCCGACATGAAAGTTGTACGCCCCGGGCCTCCGGGCAGACGTTATTTCAAACACTGATAATACGCAAAATAACTCCTTTCCAAAATGTGTCTTCCATCCAACGCCAGCACTGGCTTTTGCGCCGACTTCCACGGATGCCTTTTCATCGCTTGCTTTGTTCTGGTGTTGACCCAGAGCTCCATTTTTAGCCTGCTAGCCATCGCCGTGGATCGCTACATCGCCATCAAGAACCCACTAAGGTAAGACAACGCAAGAAAAAAACAGTTGAAACTTTGCTTTTATGTGCTGGTTGTCTGTGAAAATAATTCAAAAGAAGATGCACAAATCAATAGTGGGTTTGATATTCTTCATAATCTTCTTGGGAATATTCTTGATAATATTCCTCATCATATTCTTTGTAATATTCTTCAAAATATTCTTAGTAATAATTGTGGAATACTATTTTGAATAATATTCAGAATATTCTGAATATTTTTGTTATTATTCGGAATATTATTTGTAATATTATTCTGAATATTTCTCATTATATTCTTCATAATATTGTTTGTAATATTATTTGGAATATTATTCAGAATATTATTTGTAATATTCTTCTGAATATTTTTTGAAATATTCTTCAGAATATTATTTGTAATATTCTTTGCAATGTTATTTGAAATATTCTTCTGAATATTTTTTGTAATATTATTCAGAATATTATTCGAAATATTCTTTGGAATATTCTTGAGAATATGTTTTTGAATATTCTTCTGAATATTCTTTCCCAACGACACGCCACAGACTTGAGCTGTTGAAACGTGCTTCATTAAAACCAAAGTACAGTCCATTCTTCCACCGCTGAGAAGGATATTCCATCTCGCGTAAGCCACTGCGGGTGACTTATTTGCATAAGCGGTTGCATAACATCTTGTTTTTTTTTTCACTTTCTTCGCCTCATCAAGTTAAATCTCTATTAGAACTTTTAAAACGTTCGCTGCAGCGTGATGGCTGTTTACCAAAAATGTACATCATATACAACAAACAGAAGATATGTAACATATACTTTTTTTTCAATAATTTACCCTTCACAACTCACTAATAACTGAGCATATATTGTCTGGTCGCAAAGCAACATTGTCTTTGTCCTGTTTTTTTTTTTCTCAGGTATCACAGCCTGGTAACTAGCCAGAGGGCAAAAGGTATCATTGCATTTTGTTGGCTCCTCTCGGTCAGCATCGGTCTGACCCCAATGCTGGGCTGGAATAAAGGTCAGTGCTTTTCATTATACAATTTAAAATTAATAAATAGACTCTCCCCAACTTACAAACGAGACGCGTTCCGAACTGTCGTTCGTACTATGAATTTGTTTGTAAGTTGCATCAGTGCTATACGTTGTATGGGATGTATGTTTAAGGCTTATATACGTAACCTGTATTGGTTTGTACTGAAAAATAAACATTTAATAAAATATATGCTCTATAAAGATACGTACATGTACATGCTAGCTGGCTATTTGCATTCTAATAAGCCCTGAAGATAGATTCCATACAAAATATAGCACTGAAGCAACTTACAACCGAATTCAACTTAGGAACACCCGTTCGAAATGTATCTCGTGTGTAAGTTGGGGAGCATCTGTAATACGATTGTATGGCAATCACTGCCGATAATCCGTAGTAGCCAATAACTCCCGCCACCGCCAGAGTTGTCATTGACATTGTCATTGTTCATCACAGGATGGAACTCCACCGCCGCGTCCACCGGCAGTTGTCCCGAAGGCTTGACCGAGTGCCTCTTTGAGGAAGTGGTGACAATGGACTACATGATCTACTTTAACTTCTTTGGTTGCGTGTTGCTGCCCCTGGTGGTCATGCTGGTGATCTACGTTCATATCTTCATGGCCGCCCGCCGCCAACTGCGTCTGATGGGCCTGAAGAAAGTCTCCCCTCTCACTCCCTCTCGTGGCCTCAAAGAATCATCTTTGTTTCGCTCCACCCTTCACAAGGAGGTGCACGCTGCCCAATCTCTGGCCATCATCGTGGGCCTGTTTGCTTTATGTTGGCTCCCCGTGCACCTCCTCAACTGTTTCAACTACCTGTGTGACAGCTGCCAACGTCCTCACATCTGGCTGATGAACATCGCCATCATCTTGTCCCACGCCAACTCCGTCGTCAACCCTCTCATCTACGCCTATCGCATCCGTGAGTTCCGACAGACGTTTCGGAGAATTGTCCGCCAGCACGTTCTCAGTCGGACGGACAACTGCCGCGTCTGGGTCGCTAGCGGCGATGGCCGGGATATGAGGAGCGGCGACGGCATCAAGCGGACTTCCTCGCGCATCAGTAAAGAGGACTCGTCGGGCGGCACCGTGGTCAACAGCTACATCCTGGACTCCAGCCAGTGGTCTTTGGGTATTTTACCAAACGGTTGCATCGCCAACGCAAACGGAACGGCGGCGCAGCAGTCGAATGGCAACAACGATGAGGAAGTGAGAGACATCGGGAGTTCCATTTCCTTTGTCAATGTCCAAGCTCTCTCCTACATGCAAAGCCACCCCACGGAATTGACACAAGTGTCGTAGACACAACACGAGGCATCTTATCGAATACAAACGATACAAATATTGTGACTGGAAATAAAGGAAATGGAATTTATGCGTTTCAAGGTCATGAAAAACACATCAGAGGTAACATCAGCATTTAAGGATCGTTGAGACTTTCAAAAATCTGTTTTTATTTTATTGCCTCTTCATATTTGTTCATGTGATGTTAAAAATACATGCCAGTGTGTACTTTCTGGAAAATTAATTGACTACAAGCAGATAATATTCACGCCATTTGTATCTAACCCGGTCACGGATGACGTCACGTACTGATGTCCAAAAAGCGTTTATTATGGAACACCGTTAAAACTAAACGACATTTAAAATAAAAATCGACATTACTACAATATGTTCAGCAAGACATACGGTAAATAAGTAAATTAATAACGTTACCGTGTGCACCTTGTAAAGCGAAAGTAAAAAAACGAATGACGTTAAATGTCGGTCTCGCTCTCTCTCTCTCTCTCTCTCTCTCTCTCTCTCTCTCTCGCAATTACTCGCGTTCTCTCTCGCGATACTCTGGTACATCAAAACACGTGACATGGAACCGGAAGTGTTCATGACAAACTATTTCTAATGTTTGAGGACGATTTTAAGAAAAAAACATAAATACCAAGATTCACATAGAAACAAACACATTTTCCAAAATAACAAACCCAAATACATTCTATTTTTGTTGTCTTGGCAACCAATGGCGCCAGTTACACCAATGGAAAAATATGTGACAGGGTGTACAATAGCAGAATGGACATTTTGGGCAAATGTTTACATTTCACAAACGTCTTTCAAACTTAACCTAGTGTATTATATGTTACATTATTTGGGGGAACCATTTGAAAGTCCCCTCCGCTGGCTGGTAGTGAATCAAAAAAACATTGTTTTGCACGCTAACGGACTTTTAGTGGTTCTGTTTTGCATTCCCTGCTATCAATTATCAGACGTATCTGTTGCAATTTCAACTCTGCATAGTCTGAATTTGGGGGTTGCATTCAATAAATGACATGTTGTCCATTCTACATTTTACAAAATCCCGACTTGTTGATACAACAAATGAACTGTAAATAAGTCAAGTTGGGGAGCATGCGATGTTGAAAGGGAAGTGATCTGTAACCAAGGAACTTGTTAAATTGCAACAATTTGAGGAGTGATTTGATAACTGCTAGGCAACATGTTGACGCTTAACGGATTTTATCCCCCACATTGTATTCACCAGTAGAGCCAAAACAAAGAGCTTGTTTTATCAGGTCAAATATGAGACCATATGCCTGCAACTGAGTCACGTTTGTAGACACTGACTGCAACGAAAGACACCACACACAAATCAGCCTGCACTACAGACCACTCAACGGCTTATGTGTAAACAGCAGCCTTACACTGACGCCAACTTTAGAACTTAATGCAATGGAAATCAAATGTAGTCTTATTTAATGACCCATTTTATTGTGCCGTTACTCTTTTTTTGTTTCCTCATTAAAAATTCATTGACAGTCTGGCATTAAACAACATATGCAATTTACAGCGACACGTTTTCCGGGAGTGACACATGTGACCATGTTTGAATCGTATTTGCAATATTTATATGCGTTATTCATTTCATGCAGACACACACTTACACTGTTTGGCATCATAATTTGTGAAATTGACGCTGGCAAATTTTCCACAATTTCCACCAATTAACAAAAAAAGCACACAAACCACAATGTAGATCGTTATCTGTTGCAAACATTCAATAGACATCTAACATACCGTGCGTTAGTTTGCAGTAGTTTGAGATTTTGGCCCTCTAACTCAATACTGCCATCTGTTGCTCGACAACTTTTAAACCTGAGCAAATGTCATTTTAGATTTTTAATGTGCATTTATTAATTGAGTTAAAATACAGAATGATGTGTTTTCAGCCATGTAACGTTACATTATAAAATAAATAAAGGTGTTTACGCGAATTCAGAAGACGTTGTCAACAATGTACTGCGCTACGATAACCCGGAAGTAATACAAAATGCTGCGAATTGCATTTTGGGTAAACGGAAAAAGGCTCCAAAAGACGCAAAGAGACCGACAAGAGCACGTTGCTAAGTCTTTGGCTACAATAAGTGGAACCTAGTTTCGAAGCAATAATATTCCAGGTAAGAACGACACAAAATATTTTAAATCGATTACGAAGATATTTTAATCGAAAATAATGTAGTGCGTGTCCGGCTGAATGAGCGCCCCTTGTAATTCATTTCGTCTTCCAACATGGCTCCCTCCGTTTATGTTCAAAGTGAGAAAAGATTTACCATTCGCGTTTAATTTGATCGAATAACATAGTCTGGTTTTTGTTGGGCAGTTATCTTTTTTGCAACTTCTTTTGCCTGCTCTTTGTAGTTTGATCGCTTTGGTTTCGGGTGTTCGCTAGCCGATTGTAGCCAATGAAGCTAACCCAACACGATAGCGGCACCTAGTACCTTGTTGGCGTTTTGAAAGACCAAATCGTGAGCTCAAATGATCATTTTCAATTTCAAATTTTAAGTTCACTGCTGCAATGTGTTCACATCTTTGAATCGTAGAGGTGAAATGTTTCTGCTGTTGTCGGCTCTTCACATTTGTTGTCACCATGAACCCGGTTTTGCATACACTCAACGAAATAAGGATGCGTCCACTTGATTAGCAAAAAGAAACATGATTAATCTGTTGATGTATGTTTTCTAGCTAAGTCAAAATGTCGATTGGTGTGCCCATCAAAGTCCTGCATGAGGCCGAAGGACACATTGTGACCTGCGAGACCAACACTGGAGAGGTGTACAGAGGCAAGCTGATCGAGGCCGAAGACAACATGAACTGCCAGGTGATGCAATCCTACACATACTGTTCTTCCTCACAGTTTTTAGATTTAACAATTCATTTTGAAAGCGAGAACTGAATTGAATAAACATGGGTAAATTCAAGGGACCGTGCACAGATTCAGCATGACGCACAAGTTAACTTCAAGAAATTTCCAGTGACTTGTAAATTTGACCTTATTTGTTCATCTGCTTTGCAGATGTCGAACATCACGGTGACCTATCGGGATGGTCGTGTGGCCCAACTGGAGCAGGTGTACATCCGGGGCAGCAAGATTCGCTTCCTGATTTTACCCGACATGTTAAAAAATGCACCCATGTTGAAGAGTATGAAGAATAAAAACCAGGGCTCTGGTGCTGGCAGAGGAAAGGCAGCCATCCTCAAAGCACAAGGTGGGTAACACTCCTGGAAACCCATCACAGGTAGCACATTTTTAACTGAAAAATCGTCCACAAAGTGGGGATAAATAGGATCTGAACCACCCCCTTGTTTGATTCCCTTAAAGCAGAAACATTGTAAAGTCCTCAAAGGGCCAAACTAACCTTCAAAGAGAAAAAAAAAATAATATATATATATATATAGTAAAGTCTCGTTATATCGATATTCAAGGGAGTCCGAAAAAATATCGATATAACCGGGACTATCGATATATCCGACCCTGTTTGCATGTAATTTTCTCCGTGCGTGCATAGAAATAGTATCGATATAACCGGGACTATCGATATATCCGATATCGATATAACGAGACTTTACTGTATATATATAATCCAACAAATCTGTTTACATTATGACTGTGTGGGTTTAACGTGATAGGCTTTTGACGGTTCCTCCGTGGGTTTATTAGATTCTAGAACAAAATTGTAGGCGTGCTCATTCTCCGATGGATTGATTGTTTCCACAGTGCTGTAACCGCTAATATTATTCTCCTGTTTGTCACCAGTGGCCGCGAGAGGCAGAGGACGTGGTGGAATGGGAAGAGGAAATATGTTCCAAAAGAGGCGATAATTTTTTTCTTTTCCTTTTTTTGTATAGTTATTTTTTTTCCAAACCCACCTTCAATTGGTGATTTTGTTCTTGATCTTGTGTGTTGCAATGTATTGCTTCAAATTCGTTTTTTAATGAAAAATAAACGTTTGAAATTGATATGGTCTTTTGTTTGACTGAACTGAATTTGTATTTTTTTTTTTTACCCAGAAATATTTTTTTTCTACAGATCACTGTCTGAAAATTGAGATGAATTGACTTTTAATTGTGCAGTGCATATTGTGTACAGATATAAAACGCTAAAAAATATTTTGTGTCAAACGAGCTCAGTATGATAATTGGTTTTATTTGTTGGAACTGAGATCGATCGTAAAACGAGGAGGACTTGAGTGACTCGTTGAAATTGACCTGCACGTTCTCATCTGGCCACTGGAGGCGCCATTGGACCACCAATTCTCGTGGATATCCCCGAGAGCCAAGTGTAAAATTTAGGTCATAAGATAAACACGATTTGTACACAAGCCAGCACAATCTCTCTCGGTGGGCGTCGCTTTTTTTACGAACTTACCGTCCTCGCTCCAACCCCTCACTCTGTTTTTCTTTCTTTGTTTTCTTGCCAATACTACTTAAGCGTTTGAGGCACTTGCTCGACTGCATTTGGAGCTAGCTGTCACATCGCCACCGCCTCGGATGGGGCGAGACCACTTCATCCACTTTCACTGTATAGGCCCAAAGAGCACGATAAGGTAAATCTTTTATCTTCCAACCACCGCAATCTTTTATTTCTGAATTTATTTTCGCTTTAACACTAACATCTTTTCCTGCTGTATTAACATTTAGAACCCCGAGCCAGTGGGAGGCAGCGAATGCTAACGTTAGCCGAGTTAGCCTAGTGGGACCTTTCGTTTACGATACTTAACAATGAACCATATTTTTTTTCGAACAATTACCTAGAACATATGCTTGTTTTTAATTGATATTTAATGACCACCCGGATCACCGTTCGTTGTTTTACTAAAATAATTAACGGAGTGGTTTATCGACATGCGGTGGTCGTGAGAAGGGGAGGGCATTGAACGATTCGTTGTATCACTCGCTAGTGTTGACATGCGATGGAAACATTCTTCAGTATTATCTCCCAAAGTATTAACATTGATTGTAATCTAGCACGCATGTGTGATGTGATATAACATTTGCCAGACGACATGTGGTATAAGCAAAACATTTTAGCTCTGATTACTGATCAGTTCAATTGACTCAGAACAATGATAATTTTATGAAAAGTGACAGACAATATGACCTGAAAGCAACATGTTAGAATGCAGGTCAACGTGCCAGAAATGAGGTCATGTTGTCACTTTTCCAAAATGCAACATCAGATTCATATCAGAGAGAGTAGTCTGGTTAGAAAGATTACATTTTCACTCTTTCAGTAATATATGGTTTATTTGAACCTTTTTCAGATGTGATTACACGTTTGTGTTTAACCGAAGTTGGCGAAGGATGCTCATCCGTCCATTTACAGCAGCTTATCCCTTCCATGGATCACTCTCTGGGTCGCCTTGTTGATCTCTTAATGAAGCCCGTGGATCCTCCTCTGATCCAGATGGCTCCCGTGTCAGACATGAATCTCTGTAGGGTGGCATCCGCATGCTTCAAATTGCATCAGACTTTTTTTCCCCGGCACCCTCACACAAGCGCTGCTATGTCACCCTTTTGTATTAATTGAACGCAGTGCTATCATGTCCTCTCTTTAAATCGCATGAGTTACTGTCGCCACTCCCGTAACTGTAGCCCTCGTCATGCTTCTCTGGCATATTGTGACGAATGACAAAGGTCTACATTTTGAATGCGGAGGAGGCTGGAAAATAACTCGTTGACGCACTGCGGTCAGAAGAGAACCGAGGAGGCGGATAACTGTATCGCCGCTGAGATTTCAGAGCGGTCTGGATTTACGTCAGTGTTTTGCAGCACCGGCGAAATGATATCACCGCCTTCTCAGAGCTGACGGATCAGCAAAACGGCTCAACTTGGATGGAAAGGATGGATGAAAAAAAATGCAATATTAACAGGAGCCAAAATTATTTTGTTGAATCTTTTATGAATATCAACATTTAACAATAATCGCTCCGCTTTGAAACACAAAATGGCTGACGCCAAAACACACGTGCACATGCTAATCACGTTCCATCCCTTATGGTCACGTGTTAGCATAGCAACAGAAGTTTGTGTTTTCTCTCGGTCTATTTATTTGATTTGATTTTAGGCGTCATGGAGCAGTTGTCAGCGTTTGCAAAGAGGCGCCATGTTCCCCTGTCACGTAAGCGCCTGGCCAGGTTCTGAAGCCGTGGCCTCCTGCCGCAATCATGCACCAGCGCCGCCACCTTCCCAATCGCTCCCCGATCTGCTGTGCAGCCGTCCCGCGCCACCGTTGAGCGCCCGCGCGCAAACGCCGTCCACGGACACGATGGAGTCACTTATTGTGGTGACAGAATGCGAACCCCGCAGACCATTTGGGACGCCTGGCGCGGATGAGGAGGTTGGTTGGAACACCTCCACCTTCCACTTTACACCTCTCAAAAAGTATGCTGGAAACCTGGAAATGAAATGGCGTCATGTGATTCTGAATTTGACCAGAAATTTGTAAATGATATTAACACATTCACTGCGATTCGCTGTATTTATTCAGTTTTTTTTCTGGGGGGCGATAAAGCGCTGGTCATACCTCTGGTGACGTTTTTCCCTTCCACAGGGGGACAGCATTTGCCTTTTGTCCATGTTAGCGCTTTGTTACAGCTTCAGCTGTAACAAAGCGCTATATGAATCAATATTATTATTATGGATTAGTATTAATATGTATGTATTGTATTGCATTTTGTACATCCTCCCCCATTTCAAGCTCAGATAACTCCAGATCCATATAACTTAGGAATTACCTTTTTTTCCCTGATGAAAGAAAGAGTCTAAGGTTTCTTACACTGTATTGACTTTTCATGTAGTCCTAAAGCTCAATATTAATGATATGAATATGAATGAATGATTAATGAATATTAATAATACTAATATGGGTACTGGAATTGGAGTGAAAATGACAAAAACCCTGGCACTGGAGTGGACACCTTTTTGTCGGATGTTACCTGGATATCTATATTTTTAAAATATAGATATATAAAATATTTGTCATATATTTTTAACGCTAAGGCTTATGTCTATTCAATGGAGATTTCTGTTCTTGCTTCCTCTCTTCCACCCCAGGTGGAAGAAATGGACAGTTCTGAAACGCCGCCGTTGCCCATTCGGTCATCGTGCGAGCTTCTCTCTCACACAGTCGGCCGCCCGGAGGCGCTAACGCCGGCCGGCGAAGAGCAACGAGCTCATCTGAGTCTGTCGGACAGAAAGCTATCACTGCAGGAGCGCTCGCAGACGCCAATTTCCCCCTGCGGCTCCCCGGGACTCAATGGGCGTTATATTTATCCGTCGTTACCTTACTCCCCCATCACATCACCTCACTCTTCGCCGCGCTTGCCACGTCGGCCTACTGTGGAATCTCACAGTGTCTCCATCACGGATCTCCAGGTATGGCACACATGGGTTTTGTTTTTTCTTGCTTGGGTGCCGATAAAGTGCTGGCCATCGCCTCTCGCTATTTTTTCCCTTCCACAAGGGGGCAGCATTTCCCCTTTTTTTCTTTATTAGCCCTTTGTTCCAGCTTCAGCTGTTGTTCAAGCGCCATAAAAACCAATAATAATAATAATAATAATAATACATTTCATTTATGAGCGCCTTTCAAAACTCTCAAGGTCACTTTACAGTCACAGGTTCAGTTTTTCTGTGGGTGAGCAGTGGCAGCTAGACGCGCCAGCGTTCACTCAACCCAGAAGTAACTCAAATAGATAGAAAGCTAGCTAACTAGCCAATAGATAGCTAATAGCTATCCAGCTGGATAGCTAGCCAGCCAGCTAGATAGCCAGATAACTATATCGCTAATAGATAGCTTGCTAGATAGCCGACCAATATGTATGTATTGCATTGTATTTTAGACAGCCGCCCCCATTTCAAGCTCATGTCTGGTCGTGAATGAGTTAAAACTCTTGCCCCAACTCCCATCTTTATTTGTCTCAAATGCAGCAGCTGGTAAAGCGTGGTCTTTGTGGATGCAAAAGGTAAGGGTTTGCAGTCGCTAGATGTTAATAGCAAGTAAAGGCAGTAGAAATGGACACGCCTGCCCCACGCCCATTTTAGTTGAGACTCCCTTACCCACGCAGTGATTGGCACGATTTTTGTCATTTTCTTTGTCAATTTCCAATGATCATTAAACTCGCAGGTCTTTGTTTAAAAAAATGTCGATAACGTGGGAGTTTGTTGTGCTTTTGTTTTATGCTCGGAGCAGTCGGAGTCGGCCGCCTGGCGTTTTAAAAATAGCATCGTGCTTAGTCACCGTATTCCTCTGTGGCCAAGTATTCTCTGTAGTCTGGCTTCAGATGCTTCTCCGCCGTCCGCGTCTTTGTTCTCGGCCGTCTTTGGCACCTGCTCTTTAAAAAAAGAAACATGAAAAAATGGGGGCGGGATAAAATGTTCGTCAAGACACACGTGGCACACACGTTTTTTGTCTGCAGAATAGAAGACGTGCCGGCACGCATAATAAGCCCAAAATGATTCTGTCAACTCTGGAGAGAGTTGTTTGCTTTTTGAAGGCGTCACACAGTCCGTGATGTTGCATATGCTTGACTTGAAACCTTGACTTTTTTTTCTCTCTTAACAGTCATAAATACATATAGTATTTACTATGTATGTATTTATTTATTTTTTTATGTTTATTTATTTATTTATTTATTTATGTATTTATTTATTCATCTGGCTAATTAGTTAGTTATATTTGATTGGATTGGATTTGCCTTTATTTGTCTCGCAGTGGAGAATTTTACATAGTTAATTAGTTAGTTATTGATGTATTTAGTATTTTTTTTTTTTTTATGTATTCATTTTTTATGTATTATTTTTTATTTATTATTTTATTCGTGTATTATTTATTATTCATTTATGTATTTGTTCATTTATTTATTTAGTTATTTATGTGGTTAATTAGTTAGCTATATAGTTAATATTTTAATAATGTATTTATTTACTGGTAGTTATTTATTTATTCATTCTTTTTTTATTTATGTATGTATCTATTCATTTTTTAAGTATTTTTTATTTATATATTTATTCCTGTATTATTTATTCTTCATTTATGTATTTATTTAGTTATTTATGTGGTTAATTAGTTAATTATATAGTTAATTATTTAGTAATGTATTTATTTATGTATTCATGTATTATTATTTTTTATTTATGTATTTCATTCGTTTTTTATTTATTTATGTATGTATGTATTAATGCATTTATTTACGTACTTATTTATGTGTTTATAAAAAATATAATATATAATATAAAGTTATATAGTTAATAAGTTAGTTAGTTATGTATTTAGTTAGTTATGTATTTAGTTAGTTAATTGTTTAGTAATGTATTTAGTTATTTATGTTGTTGGTTGACTTTTTTATGATAGTGCCTTTATTGGAATATCAAAAGATGTTCTGCTTGTCTTTCTCTCCCGTCCGTCCGTCCGTCTGTCCGTCTCTTGGGCTGCTCCTCAAGGACTGCGTTCAACTCAACCAGTACAAGCTGAAAGACGAGATTGGAAAGGTACCGTCAAACTCTTCCCATTCGACATCCTCCTTCCCACATGCCCGCCTTTCAAGAGCTCTGCGTGAGCCGGGCGGCCCACCGTCGATTCGGATGATGCACGGGGGGCTTGCGTGAATAGGACTTTCAAAGAATTGATTCTGTGGATCTTGCTTACAGTCGTCGCTCCGCTCCGCTGGAATAAAGCCACTTGTCAATCCTCCGTTCGTGTCGTTGATCTTGCGCGTGCGTTATTCTTTGGGTCTTGTTTCCCTGCTTAAAGCATCGACAGCTGCTCCGTCTCACGTCATTGGCTCCTGTTACGGTTTTTGACCTTTCCCAAACTGTTCCAGGGCTCCTACGGCGTTGTCAAGCTGGCTTACAACGAAGACGACAACACCTACTATGTGAGTCACCCGAACGCAACGCCACACGCTTGTAACGTGGACGTACCCGTCCGTGCCCACGGTGTGTAGTTGTTGTTGTTGTTTTTTCTTTCAAATCCATTCAGGCTATGAAGGTTCTGTCCAAGAAGAGGCTGATGAGGCAAGCCGGTTTCCCACGTAAGTCCGCATCCAGTCCACATCCGTAACTACTACTACTGCTACAATAATCAATGTCTTTGATTTCAATAAAATAACATATGATTCTTTTTTTTTTTTTTTTTTTTTTGCCCTTGCAGGACGGCCGCCACCCCGCGGAGCCAGAGCCATTCCCGAAGGGCCCCCTCAGCCCAAAGGGCCACTGGAACGGGTCTACCAAGAGATTGCCATCCTGAAAAAATTGGACCATTCCAACGTCGTCAAGTTAGTTGAGGTGAAGGACGCTTTGATTCCTGGTCAACATTGAAGTCGGAAGGAATAGAGTTGTCAATATCAAAGATGAACTGGGTAGGTGAAAGTGAGTGATAACAAAAATAGATTAAATAGATACATACAGAAATGGAGAAATAAAAATAAATACAAAAATACATAAAGAAATAAAAATACATCGAAAAACAACTACATAAATAAAATAAATAAATACATGGAGAAATACAGAAATAAAAAGAAAATAATAGATTAATAAATAAACAAATATATAGAGAAATAAATAAACAAAGACATAAAAATAAATAGACAAATAAATAAATACATAAATCAAAATACGTGGAAAAATAAATAGAGAAATAAAAATAAATAGAGAAATAAATAAATCGAGGAATAGAGAAATAAAAATAAATAGAATAATCAAGAAATGAAAAAATACATAAATCAAGGAATAGAGAAAAATAAATACATCAATAATTAAATAGAGAAATAGATAAATAAAAATGAATAGGAAAATACATGGGGGAAAAAGCAAAAAATAAATCTTGTTTTTCATAATTTCATTTATATTGAAATTCATCAGCGAGCTATATCGGAAAAATACATGGTGCATTATACAAACCCAAGTTTATATTTCATTATTGAAAATATTATTTAATGTCACTTTATAAAACAAAGGCTGTTTATTTGACGCGCGGGCGCCCCCAGAGGTGATGACCAGTACTACAAGACTGATTTGTTGTTTAAAAAAATGCATTCAGTGTGTGTGTGTGTGTGTGTGTGTGTGTGTGTGTGTGTGTGTGTGTGTGTGTGTGTGTGTGTGTGTGTGTGTGTGTGTGTGTGTGTGTGTGTGTGTGTGTGTGTGTGTGTGTGTGTGTGCGTGCGTGCGTTTTGATTTCCATCCCTGTATGATTTGGCGGCAGGTTTTGGATGACCCCAGCGAGGACCATCTGTACATGGGTATGTTGTGGCCCTCCTCCCCGGAAAACTTTTATCTTGCAGACAAGATATCCATAGAAAATAGTCTGTACTTTTTGTTCTTACAATCGTTTCATTACTGATCACATGTTTGTCTTACAGTTTTTGAACTGGTCAAGCAAGGGTAAGCTTATGCCTCTTTTATTATACATCAGAGTGAATTTCATTTCATAAATTGTGATTTACTAATTGCATGTGTGTGTGTGTGTGTGTGTGTGTGTTTAGGGCTGTGATGGAGGTGCCGACAGATAAACCTTTGAGTGAGGACCAAGCTCGCTTTTATTTCCAGGATCTGCTCAGGGGAATCGAGTATTGTGAGTCGTGCAATTATGCTGCTAAGCCTTTCAATCTCAAATGCTTCCCACGCGGAAAGATAACGCAACGCAACGTTGTGTTTTGCCAGTGCATTATCAGCGAATCATCCACAGAGACGTCAAGCCCTCCAACCTGCTGGTGGGAGAGGACGGCCACATCAAGATCGCCGATTTCGGCGTCAGTAACCAGTTTGAGGGCGCAGACGCCCTTTTGACCAGCACTGTGGGAACACCCGCCTTCCTCGCCCCCGAAACACTGTCGGAGACCAGGAAAAACTTCTCTGGAAAGGTAAAGTACATGGCAGCTAGCTCACGGGCGCCCTCCAGAGGTGATGGGCGGTATTACAAAAATAATTTGCCGTTAAAAAAATACACAAAAATCTGCATATTGACTTTGTTGAATATTTCCACAGGCTTTGGATGTTTGGGCAATGGGCGTGACACTTCATTGCTTTCTCTTTGGATCGGTGAGTTAGTGCATCATTTTAACTCATTCGCTGCCATTCACGGATTTATTTGGGAATTGGAAATATGACGTCGAGCGCCATGCCAGAATTTGGTTGCGTTTTTATTTTACATGCTTGGGTGCCGATAAAGCGCCGGCTATGGATTTTTTTTATTTTTTATTTTATTTCCACAAGGGGGCAGCATTTTCCCTTTTCCATGTTCCTGCCACTGTATATAATAAAAAAAAATATGCGCAGAACTAATAATTTTTTAAGTTAGTCCTAAATGGAAACCTTTTTGAGACTGTAAAATTGTTTAAAAAGTGCTTTGTAAAAGTTTTTTATACACTTGGAACAGATTTTTTTTTTTCATTGATTATAATGGGAAGTGATGTTTTGGTTTTTGAACAAATTTGTTTTTGGACATTCTGGAGCGGATTATGGTCTAAAACCGATGTACCACTGTGCATCATTAAAATTTTTTCTTTCATTCCGGGTTGAGTGAACGCTGGCACTTGTGGCTGCCGCTGCTCATCCGCAGAAAAACTGATCCTGTGACTGTAAAGTGTCCTTGAGAGATTTGAAAGTTGATTATAAATGAAATGTATTATTATTAATTATATAAACCAATGTGTATGAATTGCATTGTATTTTGGACAGGCGCCCTCATTTCAAGCTCATATAACTCCAATCCCATATAATTAACTATTTTTTTCTGATAAAAGAAGAAAGCCTAAGTTTTAATGCTGCATTGAATGCCTATGTAGTCCTAAAAGTCAATATTGTATGGGTCCTGGAATTCAAGTGACAATGACAAAAACCTTGGCACTGGAGTGGACACATTTTCCGCACATCGTGTGGCAGTGAATGAGGATCATTTTCAAACCCAAACTTTTGGTTTATTTCATGTCATTTTTTTTCCTTTTCAGTGTCCATTTATGGATGAACGCATCCTCAATCTGCATCAGAAAATCAAGACGCAGCCGGTGGAACTACCTGAAAAGTCAGTTTGTATTTTTATTTTAGTATTATGATGATGAATTTTTTAACAGCATTTACAATGAAAATCGAGTCTAAAAGTTTTGTTCTCTCAACAGTGCCGACATATCGGATGATCTCAAAGATTTGTTGCTCAAAATGCTGGATAAGAATCCAGAAAGCAGAATATCTATTCCACAGATTAAGGTACGTTTAAATGTCAACGTTCTTACTGATACAATCGTTTTAGCATCTTTTCTTTCCGTTTTTGGTGTTATTTTCTCTGATCCATCGGAAAATATTTTCGCTGGCTAATTTTGCGCTCAGGTGCATCCGTGGGTGACGCGACACGGCGCCGAGCCCCTCCCACCTGAAGATGACAACTGCCGTACGCTGATTGAGGTCACCCAGGAGGAAGTGGAGAATTCGGTCAAACACATTCCGAGCCTGGCGACAGTGGTGCGTGCGTGCGTACCACATTTCTTTACTCAGATTTTTTGCTCATTGAATTTACATTACAAGTCTTTTTGGTAAACAAACTCGTGTAGTTTATTCAATACATTGTTAGACTGAAAATTGTAAAGATCAATACATTGGGGAGACTAAAAAAAGACTTTACCGACATGGCCGGGATAATACTAGTGGGCCACAAAGGGCAGTACATATGCACCGAAAAGCTAGCAAGCACTCATTTGACGACAGTGAGGTTAGAATGTTAGCGAAAGAAAATAGATGCTTTGAAAGGGGAGTAAAAGAAGCTATTTTTACAAAACAGCAAAACCCGTCACTAAATCGCCATGGTGGGGTGATGTTTAATGTGAATCGTTATTACAACAGACTTCTTCGACCACATAGGCTTAGTTATGCTGATGAGGTGATACCAGGGCAAATTGGGCAATCAGGCCAGTCGTCAGTCAGGACAATAGAAGCTATTGGTGGAGCCGCAGGGATTAGTCCTCTGCTCCCCCCAACCTGAGAGCAGAGACCTATCATAGCAGAGTCTGGACAATAGGGATATATATATATATATATATAGAGGGAGAGAGAGAGAGAGAGAGAGAGAGAGAGAGAAAACTACCAGTAAGACTTTAGTTGCTGACAAAGCTTCTTGGATTGGCTGAAGAAACCTTTTCATCGATGGACCATTCCAGTATGACTGTGAGCTTACACAGACGTTTTGGTAAAGGGTAAAAAAAAAATAAGTTGAGTCCAGTGGCCTTTCTTCAACATTTATGACAGGGGTGTCAAAGTCATTTGACATGGTGGGCCACATATGGCCTCGGTAGATGTCAAGTTAACATGATAGCATATATGCTATAAATAACCAAACTACCGAAACTTGTTGAAAACACACCAAGCACATTTTGTATTGAAAATTCTACACTCCTTATCTACTTTTCATCGTTTGGATAATGACATTTTGGCTAATGAGGGTGTTGAAACCGCGATTGAAAAAGCACCATTCTGCCCATAGTGGACAATCCTTGAATTGCACTTCATTTAAAAAATGAATTCCATGTCGTTCGTGCATTATTTTCCACTTTTAAATTATCCTGCAGGCCTGATCAAACCTCCTTGGGGGAGGCTTTTGGCCCGCGGGCCGTATGTTTGACACCACTGCTTAATGATTACCTGCTTGACTGAGAACTTTCTCCTTTTTAACACATCAAATGCTTTTTTTCCAATTGTTAGATTCTGGTGAGAACCATGTTGCGAAAGCGCTCCTTTGGAAATCCCTTCGACTGGGCGCGCAAAGAGGCGTGCGGCGACTCGTGCACTTCAGGGCCGATGTAAGGACACACGGACACGTGTACAGACTCCAGTACAATATGGCACATCCTTGTATGCAGACATAAAGGGGCCAATTGTCCCTCTTTTTTGAAATTTCCCAGATGCATCTGGGACTCCTATTTAGTAGAAAATGACGTTTTATGGGGACCTGGAAACGGATTCATCTCATTTTAATGGTTTCCTATGGGAAATTTATGTTTGGAAGACACACTTTTCGCCTTATACACACTTTCTGGGAACCAATTGAGTTCGTAAGCTGAGGTATCACTGTACCGCATTTTCTTAACGGGACCTGAGGTCAACACATATGGTGAAAACAACAGGGGCCCCAATATAGAGCCCTGGGGAACATAACTATCATAATGTGGCTTTGCAATAATAATAATAATAATAATAATGTGACTAAAGTGTCCTTGAGAGTTTTGAAAGGCGCTTATAAGTCAAATGTATTAGTATTAATTATAATGATGATGATGTGGATCGTGATCATGATAGTAATGATGATGATGATGATAATAAAGTGATGTTGTGTGCACTCCTAAAGGAAACAGCAGCCCGCAGACAACGTCAGGAGAATTGCGCCGACCTACGCCGGACAAGACGAGGCTCTTTCCTGATGCACTCGCGTACGTACGTACGTACGTACGTGTGTGTTCTTCACCGCCTCCTTTCTGTCGTCCCTTTTCTACTTTTCATCTACAAGGAAACGAGATGGATCGTTTCTAAGGCAAAAAACTAACGTGCTAACGGCTAACGGTCCCTTTCTCTTCTATTGCATGCATCTTTTAGCACTAGCATGCTATGTCTCAGGCTTATACTTGTATGCGTCACATGGTAGTTTAGAACATGCCCCTCCCAAACCCCTTTACCTAAATTCCTGATTCTTGTTCCTTACTTAACAACTCTTATTGATCAGGTACGGTGAGAGGTACGGCCGGCGCGTACTTTTAGGAAGTCAGGGATTACTTCTCGGGAGAAAAACAAAAACACTCTTGCCAATGAGTGCTCGCATCTAATGTCATGTATTTGATTGACAGAAGTATGGCAGGGAGTGATGAATTGTTTACTGACTGCATTGTGTTCCTTTTCAAAGCTCTTCTGCTTTTTTTCTGACATTCCATTTCTTACTAATGTGAAAAAGCTTTAAGATCAGTCGATGTTGTGCTTTGCGAACAATCAGACTCTTCTTCATTGCGACGTACGAAAGTTGCCGTTGAATCCGTTTGGAAGTCGCATGTTCTAATCTGTTTTTTTTTTGTTTTTTTTTTTCATTTAAAGGACAACTGACACCACTTTTTTGTTGCCTGACATCAGAAAAACGTTTTATTGCATCTAAAATGCAATATTATGGACACAACTTGTCCGGAGGCGTCACGCGCTTGTCCTTGAATTAATGTTATTATTTGTCCATGTGTCATCTATTTTAAAACTGGAATGAAAAAGTGCAAAGTGACTTTTTGGGACAAGCTTTTTTTGCCTAAATTCTGTCATATTTGTCATGTTTCAACTTCGCGTTAGTCCCGCCTTCATTGGAAACGACAACACTCTCGCTTCTTGAACCTCAAGTGAAACTAGTGAATGTTCTTATTTGTGTTTTTTGTATGTAAAAAAAACAAAAACAAAAAAGGCACTGATGTTAATCTATAATTGCACATTTTAAAAAGACACCAAAAAAAAATACTCTGTGCATACATTTTTATTTTATGTAAAGCAACTGGAAAAAAAAAACTTTAGATACATAGGGAAAGTAATGCATCTGGATTTTTTTAAATAAATCTAAATCTATGCATGACATATCTAGAGGAGAAATAAAAAATAATGATGTGCCATGTTGAGGTGGAATTTCTAAACTAATATTTATTAGCTGTGATTTTTGCATTTGTGGATGTTCTTTTTTCCATGTTTTGTTGGCTTATTTTCCCGTCTTCACTGCAATATTAGAATAAGAGGGAAATACCATAACATGTCACAATGATATTTAAAACTCTTAGACAACAATTAATACAGCATTTATGTGTGCTGAATGTATACAAAATGGGATTACTCTGACCTGTGTGTACAATTTGTATTTTTTGGTATATTTGTATTTTTGATGTTATTTGTTTAAACATGAGCACTATGCATTACTGTTTGTTTTTTTTATTCTACTCTTAGTGCAATTTGTTTTGTGTCAAGTGCAACACCACAAAGGAGTATTTGGGCCACAATGGATTTTTTGGGGGGGAGAAAAAGACCCCAAAAGACCCCACGAACATGAAATCAAAATACATTTTATAACATGTTCTAACAAGATTACTGGGTAAACCTTCTACCTACCTATCTATTGATAAATGACTTTTTTTTTAATGTCCTTGTGGCCCGAATACTCAAATTAGTCCGAGTGCAATGGCTGACAGCACAAAGTGGTGATAGCCTGCTGCTACTACCACTGAAAATAATCATCATCATAATTTATTGATGATATTCCAAATAGATTCTACATGATTGGTCATGTTAAGTATACAGTGAGGTGAAGGTGAACATTTCAACCTTTTGGAGCTCATGAGTTGTTGAACAGTATTTCAAAATTGTTTTATTTTGAAACATTGAAAATGAAGTACTTCCGGGGATTGGAGTCCTGGCTTTAATTTTAATATGTCAAAATATCAATAAGTTTGAACGATTTCATTTTTTTTTCAATAGAAAAAAATAACTATATGGGTATTTATCTCTTCAAAATGCATGCAAACACAACTATATTCTGTAATGTCAGCATGTGACGCATTTGGCAACGATAACAAGACTTTATTCTACACATATTGTATCTTCTTAAATATTTGAATAAAAATATGACCACCTTTAACCTTTACTTTGGCTCAATTTCGATTATGTAATGTTGCAAAGAAGCGGAACTTTGTCTGTGTGGGTTTTCTCTGGATAGCTATAGCTATCTGGCTGGCTGGCTATCTATTAGCTATATATTAGCGAACGAGCTAGCTTTCTATCGATTTGAGTTACATCTGGGTTGAGTCAACGCTGGCTGTAAAGTGACCTTGAGAGTTTTGAAATGTGCTTTTAAATGAAATGTATTATTATTATTATTATTATTATTATTATTGTTGTGAAAGTTTAATGGAACAGTCTAAATAAGATCCGGGGCATTCTGCAACCCGTGCGATCCGTTTATTAGAGAAAGTTGATTGGAATTAAGAATATAAAAGCATGGTACTTCCCAATTTTGGGATAATGCGAGTTGGGACACGCGGTTCAGGTTTGACTGGCCTTTGGAAAACATCTTGAATAATTAAATAAATAAAACTTAGTGTCGAAATGTTGCTAGTGCGTGGACGAAACCAGCATTGCTTTTACTTTGAAACCAGTTTACGGTGTGCGTGCGTGGTTTACGTAAAGGTACAGGTGTTGTGATTAGTTTGTGGTGAACCGCATTGAAAGAAAGAATCGAATGTGAGTCGACATTGCGCGACGGAATATCTGGAAGGAAACATATTATTAATAATATTTGACTGAAGCTGGAAAAGCGACATATTATATATCCGAAGTTTGGATTGTGAAGCTAGCAAAACAACAAACGACGCGCAATTCCATGAAGCTGCAACCAGGACCAGCTTGGTGATGGCCCGCAACATTGCAAAGAACCACCAGCCGTTAATGTCGGAGGAGGACTTCGTTGAAAAGGACTTGGTCGACCTGCCGGCGCCTGGAGATGCCCGGTGAACAAAAGAAAGTCAACAAATTCAGGTAGAGAGCATTTCTTACTGCTTGACATCTCCACTTCAATGAGTCAACCTGCTCTGACGCATTTGTCAAGCTGCACAGAAGCTAGCTTTAGCTCATTGAATAATGAGAGATAAAAAAAATTAAATATGCTGACTTTGATTTTTGTTCTGGCAATACAAAGATGTTGTATTTTAAAGGTAAAACTAGAAAGTGTAGGTTTGCTCCTATTAAAAAAAAGTTACAATTACGTACTATATTCTTCATAAATTCACGGAGTAGTTTTTTTTTTTGCAATGCATCTGCAGCCTCATTAGATAACTATTTTTTTCAGAAACAGTTTCAGCTCAAATTTTGCATCTCAAAAGAATTACTAATATCAATTTCAGTCCTTCACTTGGGAAAAATGCTGATAGAATACAGGAATTTATATTACTTACAATAAATGTCATTGAAATTAACTTTGATATTAAGATATTGACTTTGCCAAAAAATACATATTAGCCGTTGATTACTTTAAATCTGCAAACCGTTGGCAGGTGAATGTAACAATTGTAATAATATTGCCATAAAAATAATGAACGTAAGAAACGATCTTCAAGTACTTCCATCATATCATTCATTCACCCACCAGAACTCGTTTGTACCTAATTAATGTGCATTTTCTTAAACCTTGGTGTTAAAATGAGATCAGACAAAGGGCCATTGATCAGGTTTCTCGCCAGTGTCTTTTCTTGTGTGTCTCAAAAATGTTCAGAAAGAAACTGTGACCACATTTGGCAGATGTAAAAGGTTTGTTTGGATCTTAAACTGAACAGGCAAATGGTTTCTGTCGAGTTTTGGCGGCTAAACTAAGATAAGATAAACAAAACTGTGAAGCTTCTACGAGCATTTTATGAGTTTAAGCGGTCATGAAGGTGTAACAGGTGTGTATTTATAATATGTCAAATATATATGCATACAGTATATATACATAATTTATCAAAGCACGCGTGGTGACGTAAATAAACAGAAAATGTCGCAATCTAGAGTCATACCTACGGCTAGTCCACTTGGACAAATTTTGTATAATCAACATGGGTCGACGTAATAAATTATTTTGCGATATTTTGATATTATCTCACGGTCGGATGTTGTCAATGGAGACAATACGTCGCGTATGATATTCAAGAAACGTTTACATATCTGCACTTGTACTGACTACATAAAAATAAAAATATCGCGTGCTCGTGAAGTTTGTCCACGTTAATTTGCCGTAGATGGCACATGACAGCGCTACTCTTTGCAGGCTGTTATTTTAAGTAGTAGTAGTAAGTAGTTTTTAAGTAGTTCTTTAGGGTTTTTTTTTTAAGTAAGCGCGTGGGGTTCATGAAATGATTCGTCTGTAATACACCGAAACCCCCAATAAACTACTTTATAGGGTAGTTGCGAAATCTTTGGGTGTTGTTCAATTCCTTGAAGGTTCTCGGCCTCGCTTAGATTAATTTGCTAGTCGCCGACAAACAAATTTTGGACACGTTGGCTCAGCGTCGTGATTTTCGTGTGCGAAAATGTGCGAAAGAAAGAAAGGCAAAAATAGTAAGCACGATGAGGAACTTTGTGAAGCACAAGAGCACAACGTTGTTTGCAAGAAACCTCGAGTTGTGTTAAACTACCTTGATTTTATATTGCGTATTCTTAGTTGCTAGTCTGGCCAAGTAATGAAAATCCAACAAGCAAATGAAACGTTAACTCTTTTGGTAGCTCTTAAGTGGTCCTTAAAAGGACCGTTTTGTTTTGCCGGTATGTGGGTAACTTTAGCCGCCGAATCCGTACAGGGTACGGCCTTGTCTCTTCAGAGCATAGACCACATCCATGGCGGTGACGGTCTTCCGTTTAGCGTGCTCGGTGTAGGTGACAGCGTCTCGGATGACGTTCTCCAGGAAGACCTTGAGAACACCCCGGGTCTCCTCATAGATGAGCCCGGAGATACGCTTGACTCCACCGCGACGAGCGAGACGACGGATGGCGGGTTTGGTGATCCCCTGGATGTTGTCTCGGAGAACTTTGCGGTGGCGTTTGGCGCCTCCTTTTCCTAGTCCCTTTCCTCCTTTGCCGCGGCCTGACATTATTTACCAGTTAGTAATTGCGTGTCTGTGCTCTTGAACGACTGCAGGAATTTCTTGTAACAAGACAGCGGACCTGAAAGAGGACAGGCATGATTTTTTTTTTCTGGGAGTGATGTCATTATAAGGAGCACCTCCCACTCCGTTGAATAATCAACCTTTTTCAGTGGCGACAGTATGAACAAATATGATTTTTTTGTATAAAATTGCCTACAGGACAAATCGTTTGGAACTTCTTGCTTTAGGTGCATCTACGAATATAATAGCGACCAAATGCCTGGTTTTCAAAATAAATTTACTTCCCTTTGGAGTATTTCATACAAAGTACGGCGTACTTCCGTTTTAAATTAAATAAATATTTATGCTTGCTATTAGTAATGACGATGTTTTCGTTACCTTCTACTGTTAATACCATTAACTAGTATGATGCAAAATATTAAGGAATGTTTCTCTTTGGAAAGAAGTGGTTGGCTCTTAAAAGAGCCGTTTGTGGGTAATATCAGGAGACGATATTTATTTGGCTTTGCCGGCTTTCTCAGTCTTCTTGGGAAGAAGAACAGCCTGGATGTTGGGGAGCACGCCGCCCTGCGCTATGGTGACACCGCCGAGAAGTTTGTTGAGCTCCTCGTCGTTGCGGACAGCCAGTTGCAAATGACGAGGAATGATCCTGGTCTTCTTGTTGTCGCGGGCGGCATTGCCAGCCAACTCCAAGATCTCAGCGGTCAGATATTCGAGGACGGCAGCCAAGTAGACTGGGGCGCCGGCACCCACGCGCTGAGCGTAGTTGCCTCTGCGGAGAAGTCTGTGAACTCTGCCGACGGGAAACTGCAGTCCTGCACGAGAAGACCTGGTCTTTGCCTTTGCTCTGGCCTTGCCTCCGGTTTTGCCGCGTCCAGACATGTCTGATAGTTGAGTAGGTCAAAAGTTTGTATGTTCCGACAGCTCTGACTGTCGTGATATTTATACATGTACTTGCTGCTCATTCATTGGCCAACCCGCTGCGGGGAAACGGTTGTCCAATCAGCAAAGAGTTACATCGCGCTCGCTCTTTGTGGAGGCTGTGAACCGTGGGCGCAAATATGTCGCGCTTGATCAGCTCTAAAATAGAAGAAGAATTCACATTTATAGACTAGGAAATGATTAGCAAATTATCGATTAGACTGGCTACTCATCTGCTCCTCCCGCTTTGTATATTATAATCGCTATGCCACCAAATCGGCGCTATTGTCTAATGACCTCAGAATAAATAAACGTGAATTTAGTTATTCATTCTAATAACATTGACACATGTAGTATATAATTTTGCAAATATGTATTATGGTATTTATTAATACTGTATACGTTATAATTACATTCAGGCAATTTTTGCAACAAGAAAAATATTTTAAGAAATTGATTTAAAAGGCCGTAGTTTTTTATGAAACGGGTTTGCACATTTACATTTGCACAGTATACAGTTGACAGTTTTATTTTGTTATGCTCACAATATCTTGTTTTCTATCCTTTCACCCCCCATCCCATTGCCTTTCAATTGCTGCTGTGGACTGCAAATGTCCCCATTGTGGGACGAATAAAGGTTTTCTGATTCTGATTGATATTAAGAGGAAATAAAACCTCTGCTTGCGGTATAAATCTTTCGACGGAATCATTAGTTTTTTATATTACAATTGTAAATGTATACAATCATAAAACAGAATGGATTTATACGTAAATTCTTTTTTGTCCAACTTTCTTAATTATGCATGGCATCAACCAGAAGCACTAAATCATTGCTAATCTCCTTCTTGTGGAAGTATTAATAAGTTATTCTTAAAATGAATCATGTACAATGAGGAGGAATGTTTCGTTTAGGTGTCAATGTGGTGGCTCTTAAAAGAGCCGTTGTGGTATTGGAAAGAAAGCCTAAGCTCTCTCGCCGCGGATCCTACGGGCCAGTTGGATGTCTTTGGGCATGATGGTGACGCGCTTGGCGTGGATGGCGCACAGATTGGTGTCTTCGAAAAGGCCCACAAGGTAGGCCTCGCTGGACTCCTGGAGAGCCATCACGGCGGAACTCTGGAAGCGAAGGTCGGTTTTGAAGTCCTGGGCGATCTCCCTCACCAGGCGCTGGAAGGGCAGCTTGCGGATGAGAAGCTCGGTGGACTTCTGGTAGCGACGGATCTCGCGAAGGGCCACGGTGCCGGGGCGATAACGATGCGGCTTCTTGACGCCACCGGTGGCCGGGGCGCTCTTTCGGGCCGCCTTTGTGGCGAGCTGCTTCCTGGGGGCTTTGCCTCCCGTAGATTTGCGGGCTGTCTGCTTGGTTCTTGCCATGGTGCTCCTGTCTTACTACAAGGAAATATAGCTCACAAGTCAGAAAGCTGGGGAATTTATACAGGAAAGAGAGCGTTGATTGGCGCTGTTAAGAAAAGCCCGCGCGAAAGCTGCTTAACCATTGGATCACGTCTATTTGAATCAAACCAATCTGGATCGAGATAGGTGCTTTTGAGGAAAGGCCCGCGCGAAAGCTGCTTAACTATTTGATGGCGTTTATTCGAATCAAACCAATCAGCATCGGGTACAGCTGACCACCGTCTGGCGAACTTTTTATAGAATTTCATTCGGACCAAACAATGAGTGTGTAACAAACGTGCCTTTGGCGCCCTCATTTATGTATGCGTTGATTTTATATTTACTCAATCTAGTTTGCTAGCGTAAAATGAGAAGCGATATTTCTTATATGTACCCTTTATTATTTTGGTTTGAGTGTTTTTGTGTCCAGATAAGAAATTGCTAGAAAACCAAATCATTATAATAAAAATGATACATTTTATTTCAAGAGCCTTTCAAAGCTCTCAATGAAGCTTTACAGTCACAGACAAGCATAGATACAATAATAAATAAAATACAATTATAAATAGAATACGTGTCATCTTGAGTAATGTTCAATTTGTTAGCAGGTTTGTTTTGTTATATCACTAAAGATAACTGATTGGTGAAAAGATCAAAATGGACTTCATTTTATTTAGACTTTTGAAACAATTACGGGCTGCATACAAAGTGCTAGGCAAAAGAGCTACAAATGAACAAAAAAGTTCACTAAAAGAAATCACTAAAAAATGCACTCTTGCTGAGATAAAGTCAAACCTTTATCTTTGTACTTCGGCAATATAGATGTAAAATGAAATTTATCACTAGAAATGTTTTTGATCAAAGTTACGTTATGTAAATCTTCCCATACCTCCAGTTTTCATCGAAATGTCAGTGAGTGTTTCAACGTTTATATACAAATGGGACAACTCTTTATAATGGAAGTGGTGGCTCTGAAAAGAGCCTTTGTTTATGTGACGCAGTTACTGTAAAACACTTCACTTCTTCTTAGCTGCTGTCTTCTTGACCGTTTTGGGCTTGGAAACCTTCTTCGCCGGAGCCTTCTTGACGGCGACGGTCTTCTTAGCCGGGGCGGCCTTCTTGGGGGTGGCGGCCTTCTTGGCGCTCTTCGCCACCGGCTTCTTGGTCTTCTTTGGAGACGCGCTTTTCTTGGTGGCTTTCTTGGCGGCGGCCTTGGCTGCGGTCGTTTTGGGCTTCTTGCTCGCGGCGGATTTCTTGGCGGCGGCTTTGGGCTTGGCCGGGGAGCGCTTGGCCTTCGCCGGTGCCGCTTTGGCTTTCGGTGCCTTGGCATCGGTCTTCTTGTTCATCTTAAAGGAGCCGGAAGCGCCGGTGCCCTTGGTCTGAACGAGGACTTCCTTGGCCACCATGTTTTTGATGAGCGTCTTGAGGCGAGCTTTGTTCTTCTCGACGTCGTAGCCTTTGCTCGCCAGGTGTTTCTTGAGAGCTGCCAGGGAGACGCCATTGCGCTCTTTGGATGCGGCCACGGCCTCCAGGATGAGCTCGGTGGCGCTGGTTCCGGGCGCTTTGGGCTTGGACGCCGCCTTCTTCTTGGTGCTGCTTTTCGCCGGGGCGGCGGGAGCGGGAGCGACTTCGGCCATTTTCTAGGTCGTTTGCTGTCGAACACGAAACGCTGATTATGAGTCAGCCCGCTTGAGATACAGTACTTAACCAGTACATGAGAACCGGAGAGAGTCAAGCTATGAGAACCGTGGAGAGTCAACCAACCTCTTTGTGTCTAAACTGTGTTGACCTGTGTTTTCTGCGCGCACTTTAAACGCTAATAATAACGCAAAAAATCATCATTGACGCCTAAATTAATTTAATATGATAACATAACACGTATTGCTCCTGATTGAGGCGATTTCCAGCTCGCTGAATTGCTTTGGTTTCTTTGCAGAGGCTCAAAAAGGCACCTATTTGCTGCTTCGAGCGACGAGGGTGGATGATTTCTCTCAATTGTTTATCTTCTAAAAGATTGGAAATCGCTCGCAGAGCTTTCCACCTTGGTTAACAGATGACACAACACCTTTTTCCAGGCATCCAAAGTGCAAATTGACATATGTCGATGATCGTTACGGAGCAAGTCGACGTTTTTCTGATGGCAGCAAACACACCGAATTTGTTAATGCTCTGCTAACTGCCAGTGTCTCAATAACAGTAAAAAATGTTCACGAAAGCAACAATTTCAGTTTTCATCGTACTCGTTCTCTATTCTCTTCACTTATATTTAATTGCAAATAGGAAAAAAAAACATCCACATTACTAGAATGGATTCAAGTAGAACTGGAGCAATGACACCACAACAGTTTCTGAATTAGTAGTGCAGTATGTGCACATATGTTTTGTAAATAAATAGGTTTTATGTTTGTGGATATAGTAATTTCATAACTGTCACATCCCGGGTATCTCCGTTATCATGTATTGGATAACTTACTGGATAAAATCCATGGTTATTTTGCTGCATGGGTTATACTATAACATGGTAGTAAAGACAACAGTCTTTACTACCATGTTATTGCTGAGGGATGGTCATTTAAATTGGTAAATATATCATTTAAGACTGTGTTGCTAGACACTAATTGCTGTTATTTATTGATCAGATTTAAATACAACTATTTTACACGTTTCATAAAAATGTTGATACAACTCCCCTTTATGAAAGACCCGCAGACACGGATTATAACAGAAACTGGCAAAAGTAATGATATATGAAAAACAATTTCAATTAAAAGTCAAACAAGCCGTGGTCGTTTTGAATATGTGCCTAATTAATTTTGGGGTTTTCCACAATTTAGCAAAGGCTCACGAGTTCATCATTTATAGTATTAACTGCATTATGACATTGTTCAGTTTCAATTTGTTTTAGCGGTAGTTTTGATGCTATTCCCAGTTTAAAAACGATTAATGCTGTTGGTGTGTAATTGTGGGTAAACTTAGGTGTCATTGAAACTTAGAAACTATAAATTTAAACTAAATATAATGTTAATATCAATATAATAATTGTAAAAAGTGACACTGGCTCGTGGGTTTTTGAACATTTCAAAAGGCAGTTATGTCTGCGCAAGTAAAAACATTTGACGAGGAAGGAATATGCTATATATATATATATATATATATATATATATATATATATATATATATAAAAACTTTATTTTTCAGTTAATAAAAAACGCATATTAAAAGCACACAAAAACAAGAAGTAAGACTCTCAGATGGAGTTGGGTGGCTCTTAAAAGAGCCTTTGGATTGAGACGTTGCCAGTTTACTTGGAGCTCGTGTACTTGGTGACGGCCTTGGTGCCCTCGGACACGGCGTGCTTGGCCAGCTCACCGGGTAGCAGGAGACGGACTGCGGTCTGGATCTCCCGAGAGGTGATGGTGGAGCGCTTGTTGTAGTGGGCCAGACGAGAAGCCTCAGAAGCGATTCGCTCGAAGATGTCGTTGACGAACGAATTCATGATACTCATCGCCTTGGAAGAGATACCGGTATCGGGGTGGACCTGTTTGAGGACCTTGTAGACGTAGATGGCGTAGCTCTCCTTCCTCCCCTTTCTTCGCCTCTTACCGGGCTTCCCGGCAGCCTTGGTGACGGCTTTCTTGGAGCCTTTCTTGGGCGCAGACTTGGCGGGTTCGGGCATGTTGGCGAAGACGATCAGACAACGTCCGAAATGATGAAGGTGGGGGAACTGAGTCAGAGCTCTTATAGAGACGTGCATGCAAATTTTGCTCTGCCAGCGCCACTTTTTTGATTGGTAGAAAGGATCTCGCGCTTACTGTAAGCCTTCAAGTTACCCAGTAAAGGCGAACCACGGTCACGTGGTCAAGCCCTTTGTTCAATTTTCCAGCTACGTTTTGAAAAGCACTTATACATTTATTCCAAAAGAAAGTCACTTTGTTCGACACGGCGAAGTCGTTTGAATTGCAAACCAAAAACATAAAGCCGCTTTCAGCTCAAAAGTCTTATTTCTGATGTTTTTATATTTACTGTAATCTTGTTTCTAAGCATGTTCGAAATAAAACAAAAAAAAAACATTGTACATATATAATTTTATTGATTATTGTCACTGTATTAACAGTTGGCAGAAGACTGAATAAAACACACTAAGTGATGTATTAATCAGATATTGTTTCTTATAATAGTTTTTTATAGATGTCTTTCATCCGTTTATGGAGATCCAGTTTCATCACAAATATCATTTTTGAATTATGCTAGTGTGATCCGTGCAAGATTGATTTCTGTATCATGTAGAGGTAGGACTGTAAACTCCCATTATCATAATACAATATTGTAGTATTTGTTGGAGATTTATACATACAAGTAAACCATTCTGACGAAGTGTAAGAAATAATGTTAATGGAATGATGTTCCCTTTTCAGATTTGTTTGTGGTCCTTAAAAGGACCGTTTTGGTTTTGCTGGTTAAAGCGGCAGACTTTAACCGCCGAATCCGTACAGGGTACGGCCTTGTCTCTTCAGAGCATAGACCACATCCATGGCGGTGACGGTCTTCCTTTTAGCGTGTTCGGTGTAGGTGACAGCGTCTCGGATGACGTTCTCCAGGAAGACCTTGAGAACACCCCGAGTTTCTTCATAGATGAGACCCGAGATACGCTTGACTCCACCGCGACGAGCGAGTCGACGGATGGCGGGTTTGGTGATCCCTTGGATGTTGTCTCGGAGAACTTTGCGGTGGCGTTTGGCGCCTCCCTTTCCAAGTCCTTTTCCTCCTTTGCCGCGACCGGACATTTTTCAGTTATACAGACGAAGCTCCGTTATGACTGCGTACTGCCAAGACCTTCTATGTATTGAAAACCTGAGGACGTGTTGGAAGACAGGGGTGGACTTTTACTTCGGTCGTAATCCAATTTTTACAGTTGGTCTTTTATCGCCGCCTACTGGAAAATACGCGAATAACTTCCCCGAATGTATGGTGAGCCAATTGGGCCGATTGAGAAGGAGCTCGCGTTGAAGATTTGAGTGCGCCATACACTCGAAATGTTGCGCAAACGACTTCAATTGACCCGAAATAGATGTACACGTGTAAAACATACAAAAATACAATATGGCCGAACGTAGCCCTTAGTCAACCCCGGGGACACAGGGGTGTTATGTGCGATTTGGTCTAATCTTAGTGGTTTTGACATTGTTTTCTATCGCATTTTGCAACTATTAAACATAACTTGAACCAGTGTGGCTCGATTTTTTTATCTATTCGCGCTCTCCCGCGATTGTTCCAAATCTAACCTCAATGCTCCAGGGGGTGCGTCGTCCTCTTGTGGTTACGTGTGGTACTGCCACTCGGACAAATGGCAGTCATGAAATGTACCTTGATGTTAGAACTACATGACGTGCGATATTTATCTGGAAAAATACATTATATGGACGAGCCTGAAATATATTTAGTATTCAACGAAAAAAAACAACAAGGTTGGTCATCGTCAGCTTTTGCAGCATGCCTGCCCGGATGTTCCCAAAGTCGCTCTGCTCTATATGTTGTCCGAACGAAACAAGTAACGCATTTGAACCATCTCGGCGGCCGTATTTTCTTTTCATCATCCCCGCCCAAGGACTTAATGGCGTCGATCAGTGACGGCGTGTCGGTCGAAAGGAAGGGCACTGAAGCTGCCTTTCGCCAAGTAAACAGATGCGTAAGTCAACAGCGTGCCTCTTGCCAGGGGAAGGAGTTAGAAGGCTACGCTTTCATGTGGCGCTTTAAATGAAGCCCTTTGATGGCCGCTAGCAATCAAACGGGCCTCAGTGAGTCTCCTTCATGGGTCCGAAGGCCGGACCCCGACACAGGTCCACTTGTTCTCACTTTCAAAAGTGCGTGCGTGTCTCTTTGCGACATGGTAGACTTTGAGCAGGAAGTTGAGTTAGTGTGACTCATACTACGATATGAATTAGCTATTGGATAAAAGACTTCATTACAAGCGTCCAGCATAATCCTGGAAGGTGAAAATAGACAAATGTTCGATTGTTTAATAGCCAACATTTTTTTGTGGGACAAAATCACATTCTGATTTTTGTACCCATTCATTTTTAATGTATGCGTCAAAGTAAACTGAGCTTTCAGTCTCCCCAAACTGGCATAGAAGTGAGCATTTTGCCATGTTTAGATTAAACTGAGATTAAAATTCATAAATGAGTTTCTCGGGGGTGTGTTAGTGTACATTTGGGACGGCACTCTTCTTCTCTGAGGCACAAATTGGAGGTGCTGTGAGCGATTTCCGCCATCCTGTGGTTATCACTGGTATTGCACCTTTCAATGCCGAATCAGCCTTATTTGTATTTTGTCACTTTTTGGGTGAGATTTTGTAATTTATCAATCACGTAACCAGTTCATCTTTATCATATCATAATTGAAGCTCACTATTGATTCAAATTTGATGAAGAAATTGACTACTAACCTGAAAATGTATGTGACTTCAGTAAGCAAGTACTGTATTTGTACTTTGTGACCTCCTGAGCCACAAAACAAATAATAGCGGGGGCTCTTTTTTTTCTTCAAACTGTCTTACTTAAAGTCAGTTGAGGAGATCCAGGCGCAGATAAACAGAATCCGGAGTCTTACGCTTCAGACTCCAGCTTTAGACAAGCCTGTCATTAAGGTTGCCTTTAGTGGGACAAGTGTGGCGTTCGGGGCCGCAAGGCCTCGCTCGTGACTCCATCGTCTTTGCGTGGCTGCTGGCACTCAAAATACACAGCTGGGGATTAGTCAGCACAGGTTTCAGCACTTTGTGTGTGTGTGTGTGTGTGTGTGTGTGTGTGTGTGTGTGTGTGTGTGTGTGTGTGTGTGTGTGTGTGTGTGTGTGTGTGTGTGTGTGTGTGTGTGTCAATTATTGTATATGCTCAGAGAAAAATAGAGGACACCCGTCGCGAGCTACTAATTTTCCTTCTGTTGCTCGACAGTTCTCCGAATCGTTAAAAGGTCATCGTTTGATTTGCCGGTTCACATGGAAGTACAAACCACTTTAAAGATGTTGTCTATGGCGGCTTGTGACTTTATGATGTTTTTCTAATAGGTGCCTTTTGATTAGAAGCGTCTTTGATCCTGTCTGCTTCGATGAGACATCCTGCATGGACAATAGAGGTCCACCAGGGGGCGTATGTTAACCTCAGAGACATACTGAAGCGGCAGTAGTGTTTTTTGGGGAAGTGGGGGGGGGGTCGTGGCTGGGGGCTTTAAATGTGAATAATTGTGAGGGATATAATGGCCCTCTTCAAATTGTCCAGCAGGTCTTTTATAGTTTTTTTTTTTTTTTACTCTCAAGGCCGCCACGTTTGAAACTGAACAAGAAGGCAGCCATTTTGTTTCAAAGTGAGCCCCGTCATTATATTTGGATCATTATCAGGTGTCCGTCAAAGAAAAACATGTCTTTTTCCAGATTCGGACCACATTTGAACCACATGTACCACACTGTTTCAGTTTTTTTGTCGCTGCGTGTTGGCAGTATGGCAGCGAAAAGCTTAACGACTAGCCATAAAACACACATCCCAGCTCCCGTTTGGACAGAACTGCTCCAAAACGTCGTGTGTGTTTGAAGGCAATACCTTCAGTTTTATTCCATCAGGCAGAAATGATGTCATCCATTCAGCATATCTCTTGGATGACTTTCTGCGGACTACCCTTCTTCTGCCGTTTTATTTTTAGTTTCCATTGTGTAGTGCACAGTGGCATTGCTTTTTCTCTAGTTTTTGGCTCTGTTAAGCGCTCCACAGAAATAACAGAGGCGCATAAAGGCTGCATTCAACGCAAGCACGGCTCATGCGATGTGCTAACACGCCATAAATAGCCTCCGCATAGGTTGAACTATCTATAAGGTCCGTCGGGGCCATCTTGCCTCTTTCCGTTGACATGTATTCATTTTCACGGAGTAAATGTGGAACATTCTCTATGGAATTGCGCACCTTTTATCTGGATTGGGAGGCAACAATTTCAACAAGTGGGCCTTGACTGGACGCGCTGGTGGAAATTCTCGAAATGAATGCAGACATGGGTCATTAGGAAAAAAGGAGAAAAATCATCGAGCCTGAGTGAAACAATCGATAAAAGCCCAACTACGCTTTTATTCCTTTTACATTCAGAGTCGTTGAAGGGGGGAGGAAAAAGTCTTATCACGTATTAGAGCAGAAAGTGGCATTGGACAAATAATGTGCGAGAAAAGCACTTTGGCTTGAAAAATGATGTGATGGAACCTGTACAAATTTTTTTCTTTTGCTATCTATCTGCCCCCGGCCTTCACTATCATAGTTTATAACAGTAATCCATTTCATTTCCAAGCGCCTTTCAAAACTCTCAAGGTCACTTTACAGTCGCAGGATACGTTTTTCTGTGGGTGAGCAGCGGCAGCCACACGCGCCAGCGGTCACTCAACCCGGAATCACTCAAATTGATAGAAAGCTAACTAGCTAGATAATAGCTAGCCAATAGATAGCTAGTTAGATAACTAATAGATAGCTAGCTAGATAGATTTGGTTTGAATACATTTATGCAGATATTACCAACAAATACTCAAATGTTCTAGTAGGCCTTTTTATCTTGCTTTGTTAGATCTAGCTATCGCGCTGGCTATCTATCAGCTATCTAGCTATAGATCGCTCGATCCAGCTGTAGATCGATCGAGTGAGCGAGCGAGCTAGCTATCTTTCTATCTATTTCAGTTACTTTCGGGTTGAGTGAATGCTGGCGGGTGTGGCTGCCAGTCAGCATGTTTTCCTTCCTTTCGATTTTACTTTAGCAAAATTGAACCAAAGTGGACCTTCTCACATTTTTTTTGCAACTATAACGACTGATTCTAATCAAACAGCTCTCAGATTTTCCCTTCATGATCGCCATTGTAATTTGGTTCCATTTTATTTCCATCCCTGCCGTTACCTAATCAAATGTACTCAGAACTGAAAGAAAAAAAATCTCTCTCCCTCTCTCTACATATATATATATATGTCTAATTTTTTAGTGAGGCCCTTTTTGTAAGAACGCTGAATGACGGCCATTCTTCTGCCGTTGCTCCTTTTTGAACGTGACAGATGCTTTGGTATGGCTCGCCAGAGGAAATGAAATGTTGATTGTGCAGTCCTGAGGGCTTTCGCAGAGGTCTGCTGTGTTCTTAGTCTTAACGTTTGACGATCTGCTTTTTCTCGCCCGGATGACTCCAAAACGCCGTTTCCACTCTTGAAGTGAAGGGGTGAAGATAAAAATAAGGTCTTGGAAATGCCGTGAAGGCCTACCTGCCCGTCAAGTGCGTCCACAAAGGTGTCACAGAGCGGGCGAGGATCAGTTGTGAGGACGGTTGCCATTAAAGGGGAAATTCTTCCAATTTCCTGCTTCGGGATGTCCCCTCGCTTTCCAAACCATCTGAAAGGCATTTCAGGAGCCATGGACACATCCAGCTTTAATCAATACAATCATACAATCTGAAAAAGGTCAAACAGAAGAATCCATTTCATATCTAAGCCCCTTTCAAAACTCTCAAGGTCACTTTACAATCACAGGATACGTTTTTCTGTGGGGGAGCAGCGGCAGCCGCACGCGCTCAACCCGGAATCACTCATAAAGATAGAAAGCTAGCTAGCCAGCGACAAGATAGCTAGACAGCTAATAGATAGCTAGCTAGATAGCCAATAAGTTTCCTGATTCAAATAGCTAGGTAGCTAGCTATATAGCTAATATGAAATATGAATATAAATTGTCTACTCATTTTTGTTTTCGTCTAACATGACAAGTAACTGAAATAGATAGCAAGCTAGCTCGATAGCTAATAGCTAGATAGATAGATAGCCAAATAATAATAATAATACATGCCATTTATAAGCAAAATTCTCAAGGTCACTTTAAAGTCACAGGATGTGAGCAGCGGCAGCCACATGCGCCAGCGTTTCACTCAACCTGAAAGTAACTCAAATAGATAGAAAGCTAGCTTGTTAGCTAATAGATTGCTATATAGATAGATATAGATATGAACAGAAAAAAATGATCAGCTTTCAACTAATTAGCGCGGTTTTACTTTCAGTGCGTAACTTTTCATCTTTTGACATTCAGTTGTCGGCTCGGTATCATCAAATGCGAAATCCGACTCAATCCGTCTGGGAGACTTTTGAACGTTTGAGGTTCATTCTCAGTGTGGTTAATAATTAAAATGATCTTTCCACCCTCCAAGGCGCCGCTCGATCCGTCCAAACCTCCACACGATGCATCCCATAGTACTTATTTCATGACAACATGGCACAAGCTGCATTTTAAGTAAGCAAGGCAATACGCTCAGTAACCAAGGAACACGCGGACACGAGTCAACAACAACATGTGCGCTTTAGTAGATGGACAATAAAATAATCTGCCATTTGAAGGTTTATAACGCCAAAGTAACATTGCTCAGTGTTAGCTTTGCGCCGTTAACATTAAGCTATCTTACTTTAGCAAAATGAAATGGCTGTGCATTTTTCTCGGTATTATGTTTGGCCTGACGCTAAATTTCAACTGGGAATGCCCATTAACAGCTTGTATTTTTCCACGAGATGACACATTTTCGTTACTTGACTGTGCGAGTCTCAGATTCCTGTTCGCAAGTCAAAGAAAACAAACAAACAAACAAACAAATCACCGCCATGACGGCTAGTATTTGGAAAAGTTGTACCTGAAAAATGTCCTTAAAAAGAGTAACAAAATACATGCTTTTGTTTCGGAAGTGTACTTTTGCCAGGGGTGCGGGGGAACTACCTGGGAAACGTATATAAAGCCCTCCTCGTGGGGGGGGGGGGCGTCTCACTGGCAATTGGCGGAATGCGGAGAGGAAGGTGGGAGCCAGGGCAATATTTGAGACATCCGAATGAAAGACCATCTGTTTGCAGGGACGCGGGGCTCTCGGAGACTCGCGCTTCCTGAGCACTTCACAATTTTGGTCAGAATCATCAAGCGAATCCGCAGGACGTGCCGACACCCCGCCGCCATTGTCAGAAATCACCATTTTGAACGGTGCCCTCAAAGTGGACGGATTAGCTTGTATTTCTCCAAGGCGCTCCTCTCTTTTCCGTTAAAGGGGGGGCGATTGAAGGCAGAACACTGAGTCTGGTGTAGGACGCGGGTCCGCCGAGGGGGGGGGGGGGGGGGGGGGGGAGTGGATACAGCATCATAATGACCAAGGCAAATATTTGTCTAGTCGATATTCTGAGAGCATAATGAAGTCCTTTTATACAAGGCATGGCTGGAATCTGGACAGCGATTTTCTGGGCCGGCCGAGGACGAGCAGCTTTCACTCGGCCTCGCTCTTTCCATGTCGGATGTCAAGAAAAGGAAAAAGGAGCAGTGCGAGCAAGCCACAAAGTCAAATGGTGCTTTTTCATCCCCTCTTTGTTCTCTATCATCGTCATCGTCATCGTCATCATCATCATCATCGTCATCATCATCGTCACAATACATGAGTTGATCGATATTCCGCTTGACAAACTGAATGAGCGAGCGTACGTCCCAATGAAATACCCAAAAGAACTTTTTAATTTGCCATTAATGATGTGTCAACATTATTTTTCTTCTAACCAAGTTGCCACTTACAGTAAATATAGCCTGCATGCAACAAGGCGTATCACTTATGTGGCTTTTCAGTCTGGGATGCGTCATTTTGCACAGCAGAATTTAGTCTGAAAACTTCCGACACCAGTTTTTTTTTACATGTATTTATTTATTGGTTGATTTATTTATTTATTATTCACTCATTTATGTATGTAGTTATTTATTCATGCGCCTATTTATGCACTTATTGTATATTTATTTACAGTATTTACTTATTCATTTATTTATTTATTTATTTATTTACTATTTACTCATTTATGTATGTATTTATGTACAGTATTTGTTTATACAAATATGAATTTATTCACATATTTATTTATTCACTTATTCATTCATTTATTTGTTGTTTATTTATGTCTTTATTTATTTATTCATTCGTTTGTTTATATATTTATTTATTTATATATTTCTTATCTCCACGCATAATATAATGTAGCTCTGTTTGGTAAAATGGTATCTTTGAGCTTTTTTCCCCCAATCTGAGTACATGACGTACTGTATTTTGACTTAAGTACTACACGTTTGTAGGGTGTGCCTTTTTTTGTTTGTTTTGTTTTTTTTGTGTATTTTTTATTCTTACTTTTCCATAAATACATAAATTGAATCGGCGCTACATTTACCTGAGGGCTTTTTGCCAGTCTCTGTACTGTAGTTCTACAAGACTGAAGTACAAAGTCTGAGTACTTTAGCCACCACTAATCAAGAAGACGAATGGACCGTGCATGGTGCCATTGAAGTCATATTTAGTCATGCAGTGAATTACATGTTTTCGGCACCATTTCATGAAATTAGATGTTCTCGTACCGTTGCACTGATCTCTGGTTTTGGGAGGAGTCTCTAAAGTGCAATTTCACAGCGTTCCAAGTAATCCCATTGCGTGTTAACGGAGAGAGACACACATATGTACTTGACTACGTCTATCCGCACGTGCCTGCATGTCGACACGTCTTCTATAGGCGCACTCGTACAGTTGCGGGCTAGCTTCCGCGTGTGTTTGTTGCCAAATTGGTCATTTGTCAGTCAGTGTTCTGCAAAAAAAAAAAGCTTCTGTTGCCCAGTGGAGCCGCACGAGGCTTTTCTGGAACATATTCAAGTAGAAAGGGAGAGTTCCAATCAGCCTGAAAAATCCCAGAGGTCATAGCATGTCAAAGCAGCAAACTTCTACATTTTTTTGGGGAGTCGTATATGGCTTTTTGCTCATGTCAGTGAGTTTTCTTCCACGCGAGGCCTTGAAATGAATACAAACGCTCCCCAACTTACGAACGAGATACGTTTCGAACGGTCGCTCGTAAGGTTAATTCGTTCATAAGTTGCTTCCGTTTTGTAGGGAATGTATGTTTAATGCATATATAAATATGTTTAAGGCTTGTATACGTCACCTGTATTGGTTTGTACTGCAAAATAAACACTGAATAAAATATATGCAATATAAAGATATGTACATGTACAACTGGAAAGAATACAACATATGTTACGTCAGTGGAAGCTCTCAGTGGTACAGGAGTGGTCCATCGATGAAACGGTTTTTTCAGCCGTCATCTGTACTTCTTTGAAGGGCCGATACTACCAGTAAGACTTTAGTTCGCTGAAGAAGAATCTCGGATAAGAAGCAAAACGTCAGACACCTTCAAAGAAGTACAGATGACGGCTGAAGAAACCACATGTGTTACTACAAAAATGTTCATATCTAGCGTTGTTCGTAACTCAAATGTTCGTAAGTAGGGAAGCGTCTGTATCTAAAACGGACTCCCCCCGCGTCCATTTTAGCCAATCGTCATAGTTGCTCTGTTCTCATGACCCCCTTGCCAAGTCATCAGTACTTACATATGTTTGACATATCAGTCTTCCGATTTTATAAACAAAAGCTGAAAACATTGCGAACGTATAAAACGGTTGCCAAACAAATCACTCAAGGCGAGTTTCGACTTCCCAAAAACATGTCTGTCTTTTACAAACAAACGAGTGAAATTTAGTGAAGAAAATAGGAAAAGGTCCACCAATCAAACCGCCAAAAAAAAGCCCAAACTGGACTACACAAGGCCAACTTGTTTCGCTTCATCCTTGCTCGGTTTAAGATTCCCCCCCCCCCCCCCCCGCCCCCCTTCGGTATTATTCTAAAAAGTGAACATATTCATTACGGTTGCGCCACTGCCACTGGGTGGCTTTGGCCTCTGGTGTGTCAGCGCTGGAAATGTTTGTGGTGAAAGAATGACAGGGCTCCAAAGAACCGGGGCGGAGGGCGGATTTTTGCATACAAACGAAGCAAAATGGCCGGCAAGTTTCCGGGCACGTGTTGTCATCTTCATCGCAGAGGCCGACCGGAGCCGAGCGAACGCTCAGACGGCGGTGTCCGCTTGACCGCTAACAACCCCTGTGACCTTTGCCTCTGGCACGGCATGAAAACACATCGGGCGCACACTGAGCTGTCTTTTACAGTGTCGTTGTCCGGTGACGGCGGCTTGTTTTACGTCAACACGCCGCAGCTAATCCAGCTAGCGTCTCCTGCGACATATTTTCCAGCTGGCAAGGAAAGCGGCCGACTAACCCAAGTGTGCTGTACTGTAGTTGGGTGACAAATGTGAGATCAATCCGACGGTGGCCGATATCAGTACGATCCTCCCAAAAAACAAGCCAAGTATATAAAAGGAGTCTGAAAATATATGACAGCTCTGTACTCTGACACTAGGATACGGATCCAAATTTACGTGGAGACACTCTCAGGTAAACCCGGATGTTTACTCATTCTCTGCCATTCCAGTATTTATTCGACAATTGAAAATATGACAGAGCACCATTCCCGAATTTGTTCCAGTTTAGTTTTTTCTTGTTTGGGTGTGTGATAAAGCGTTGGCCATGGTCTCTGGTAATGTTTTTTTTCTTTCCACAAGGGGGCAGCATTTCCCTTTTTTCCATGTTAGCACTTTGTTCCAGTTGCAGATGATGTTCAAGCGCTATATACCAAACCGATATGTGTGATCGCATTGTATTTTGGACAGCCGCCCCCCATTTCAAGCTCGGATAACTCCAGATAACTTCGAATTAACTTTGTTTTTCTGCTGAAAAAAGAGAGTTTAAGGTTTCTTACGTTGCATTGAATGTTTATGTAGTCCTAAAACACAATATTCTGTGGGTCCTGCAATTTGAATGAAAATGACAAAAACGCTGGCACTGGAGGGGACACATTTTTGCACATCATCTGGCAGTGAATGAGTTAAATTGTGAGGCACTAAATTCAAAAATAAGAATGACTCTTTTTTTTGCTGTCAGCAGTTTGACAATTATGACAATGACAAAAAAATACATGTTCTAGTTTTACTGTCAGAATAATCGTTCCTGTGAAATGATTCCCTACACCCAAAAAAATGTGAAAAGCCCTGATATAGTTTCCTTTTTTTTTCTTCCAAAGCAATCAAGACTATATCGAGTCATGGTTTTGCACCGTGGTAGGAATTCGGAGAAAAGCCACAAGAGCACATGCTGAGCGACACACACACAAAAATCTGAATTCTTTCCGAGCACCCAACCCAGAACCTGGTACCGCCCCTTTAAATTGTGTATGAAAGGTGATTAAATTGAATGTTTTGGACTCTAAATCTGCCACAATTCCCCCCACTCACCAAAAGCTTCTGGGAGCAATTTCAAACATGCAACTTATGTCATGTCAGTGACACTCAGATAAATATAAACCATGAGAAACATGGATGCACCCAAAGCCGACAAGCCGCTCTTGTGTGAAAGTGGTTGAGTCGTGTGTAAGAAATCATTTCTGCAAAAAAAAATGTAGACGGTGTAAGCATTTTAATCGTATGAATATTTGAACTCATTCACTGGCAGACGATGTGCAAAAAGGTGTCCACTCCAGTGCCAGGGTTTTTGTCATTATTCACTCAAATCGCAGGACCCACAGAATATTGAGTTTTAGGACGACATCAACATTCAATGTCGCGTAAGAAACCCTAGACTCTCTTCTTTCATCAGAAAAAAAAGTTAATTCCTAAGTCACATGGGTCTGGAGTTATACGATGTACAAAATACAATGCATACATATTGATATACGTATATATATATATATATAGCGCTTCAACAACAGCTGAATCTGTAACAAAACACTAACATGGACAAAAGGCAAATACTACCCCCTCGTGGAAGGAAAAAAAATCTTGCCAGAGGCCATGACCAGCGCTTTATCAGCACCCGAGCATGACAAAAACAAAACCTGAACAAATTCGGGAATGGCAGTGAATGAGTTAATAGTGTGACCATGTGAAAATAAATGTAATGAGGTATGTGTGAGAGTTATTCTGTTGCGCAAGGGTGAAAAAAAATGACCAGGATGGAGCACTTCAACAGTTTCAATAACATGTTTGATAGCGTTACAATACAATGTGAGAAGAATTCAATTCACAGTGTATGTGCTTGTTTTTTAAGGCAAATGTGTGAGAGCATTTCAGCAGTTATGCATGAGAGTGTTTCGGCAGTGCATGTAAGAGGCAATCCCATCGTAAAAGAGCGCACTTGTGCCGTGGTCGCGCTCTGCAATTTGCTCGGGAGGCGTGGCCTGCTAGCCATTGGGCCGGGTCGGCCCCTGCGCTACGCTAATGACCCCTTCCCTTTGGCGAACCTTTGATCTGGCCTTGCCTGTGTGCCTATTTCGGGAGCGTAAGGGGTTGAGGGGGCCGGGGGGCAGGAAGGTGGGATAAAGGCGGCTTTCAGACTTGGTGCCAACCACCGTAATCGAGCGCGCCGGCAACAGCCAACTTTGTAATTTAGACCAAAGTGGGGCCGAGGGTCCATTTTGTCGCAGCAAACACAAGCTAAAGCGTGTGTTGCCAGTTCATGGCTCGTGTCCCGACGTGGCCTTCGCCTTCAATTGCACACGCGTTTTCTTTGGACAAGCTCTCGTGTTGACTTTGAAAAGTGGATGCTCAACACCATAACGTCGCCGCCTTTCCAAAAGTGCCCTCACTTGGTTTGGATTGAATTGCAGTCCAGATTGATTTCGCCTCATGAATAGGGGGGGGGGACAATTCAGGAAGACCAAGCCCACGGTTGTACGTATTTTAAGATGGCGGTGGGCCAGGAGTCACATGGTTCAAACTCAAGGTCCGAGCCCCACGCCCAAAAATATGCTACACTGACATCACCTAAAACTCAACATCCCTCGAAAAATGGGATTGCATTAACCTTTATTAGTATCGCAGAGGAGAAATTGACATTTCACAGCAGTCGAGTGATGAAAGGAAAGGAAGAGGTAGAAAAACAAAATATGGGAGCTTCTGTAAACTCTCACGGCGCAAATTTGTGACTTTAAATTGAGAAAATGTGCCAGTTTGAATCTAGCAAATTTGTGAGTTTGAATCTAGCAAATCTGCGCCTTTTTTCTCCAGAATAATACGCCATCTCTAAGAAAAATCATATTTCAACTTGGCCCTAATGCTCTTCCGTAACAGTTAGCCCCCCCCAAAAAAAAAACCAAACAAACCTCTGTTTGTTTCAAACAAATAATCTGTCCTTTGAAGAGAAGCTTGCCACACAAACTGTTGAAATGTGAAAATAGCCTTTTATATTTTTTTTAACCCCGTCATTTTCTTCTTCTTCTTCTTCTTCTCCTCTTGTAGTTTAACCCCTTCCACTCATTCCGACCTCCCCGAATGACGTGGCTGATGATGAACCCCCCCCTGGAGAAAAAGAAGAAGAAGGAGGAGGAGGCAGGAGTCGAGCAGTTGCATCTCACCGCCGCTTGGCCGTGAAACTCGACACCTCGACGGTGGCCGGAGCCGGGCGGGCGGACCCCCCCCCTCCCCCCTCCCCCCGACCCCCATTTAAAAGTTTAAAAAGGGAAAGCCATGGGAGGAAGGCTCCTTACTCCGTCACCACCCCCGCCAGGCATCAGGCTGACAGGCTGACAGGCACATCCTCCTTGCGTCCATCCGGAGCAGCCTCAATGAATGAAACGCTGGGGACTATCCACACGCGCGCACGGCAAGACGGAAGCTCGGTGTCCGCACGGATTGTACGTCCTGCCTTGACAGGCTCTTGTCAACATGCGTTTTCCCTCCCGGAGCTTCAGCCCGACCTATAGCGACGCCTGACTGACTGGACCGAGCGGACCGAGCGCTGCCCCTTTGCCAAGGAGTCACGCTGTGATTGAGCCATCCGGTTTTTGACTGCCAGGACAAATGAATACAAATGAATTTAGGCACCCAAAGGAGAGATTGCAAAACCTCTCATCGAGACACAAAGTAAGTGCGATTGCATGGCTTTTTTTTTGTCTTTGGGGGGTCGGCCATGTGTTGCACACCTGGCAGAAGTTCAGCATGGCGATGGGACCACCAGAGAGGTGGCACAACTACTCCGTCTCACTCCCTAATTACCAAATACTGCAAAACAGAAAGAAAAATGATCATCGATGCGCATTGTGCTACTCCAAATTTGGTGGTTTAAAAAAATAAGAATTCTCCGAAATGTATACATTTATAGCAGTGATACATTACCACATTTGTAAAAAAATTAAAAATAAAGACATAAAATAATGTATAATATTAATAATAATGATATGATGTATGATATAATGATGAGGCTAATAATAATAATAGCAATAATAATAATAATCACAATAATCATAATACCGGTTCTTGTCCAAAAAAATAATACATTTTGGTGGTTTAAAAAATATTCTCCGAAATTTATAAATAGGAGCGATACATTACAACATTTGTTTAAAAAAGAAATAAAATAATATAGTAATAATAATAATAATACCGGTTCTTGTAGGCCAAAAAAATACATAAATGAAAATCCTGATTTAGCCTTGAGTGATGCAAAAAGTGCAGACTGAAAAGAATCATCGCTGACTATGATAATTTTGAAAATTCCGCACTTTAGAGGGAAAAACAAAACGTTATGCTCTCGTCATGAGGAAAAAAAATCCTGCGCGGAGGTTTGCCGCCAGATGAATTCTGACAAGATAATCTGCGCTGGATTGACGTCAGGTGCCGCGTGAGCAAGTGTTGGAGATGCTATATGACAACTATGGAAGGGGGCGGAGGGCACTTGACTGATATAAAATGCCAAAAGCCGATGCTTTAAAGGGTGCCGTAAGACAAAGTGCGTTTGCCACCAATCCCTCTTGGAGTAATCAAACAGATGGGGGATATCTTCTTCGCCTCAATCAATCCACTCGTGTCTGAGAACCAGATGTTTATAAAGGTTGTCGAATCCATTTTCAAGTTCACATCCTCAGCGAACTGGCAAGTCAAGCGTGACAGAAGAACACTTCATTAGAGGCCATCCTGGCGCCACCTGCCAGTGCGCAGAAACACTTACGGGTACATCTCATTTCTTCTCCTTACTCCCACCTATCAAGACCGCCACCGCCGCCGCCTTCTGTACAAGTGTTGTCCGTGGTGTCAAACAAGCATACAACCTGATGTTTGAGTGAAGCTCTTGCAGTTGGACATTTGGGATCGTCTCGATTGGTCAGAAGGTGTGGGCGGAATGGGACGCTGATGGTAAAAACACACGGCGTCCACGCGGTGGGGAGAATGGAACGGGAAGCGACAATCGGAGATGCTGATGACACCGGGATGTTGTCATCGTCATTATTCTCTCACACATGCACCTCAAAATTGGTGCTGCTGAAAAGGCACATTCTCCTCAAACGAATGTCTTTTGGGCCACCATGTCTCTCTCTCTCTCTCTCTCTCTCTCTCTCTCTCTCTCAAAAACACACAAGCTTGACCAGTATTGGGCCACAGACGTGTGGATGGGCACCACGTGTCTCTCTCTCTCTCTCTGTCTTGAGAAAATACACAAGGTAGTTGTGATGTAAGAAACATTTTGGAGGAAGCTCCTCAGCCGATAAGCGTTGAGAGTACAAGCAGCTGGCCCTTTCAAAGCATCCCAGAGAGCCACACGATTAAGCCACAGGAAGCACATACTGGACTGGATGTACACTTTGATGTACTGCATATACTGTACTCATAATATTTTTGGACGGGGGGCTTGTTTTTGCATGTAAACGCGCTATAGTCATCTTTCCCACATGTCTGTCTCTTCTGGCCTGGCCACAGCTGTTTCACACCTTTCCTTTTCCAGTGCGGGTGTGCGAGCTATTGGTAAACGGTGGCTTTTAAGGACCGTCGTGGCCCGATTTGGATTCCCCACTGAGCTGTTTGATGTTAAAGTGTGAAGAAATGAAGTAACCGTATGGGGATTAAATGAATAGCAACGTATCAAAGCCCATGTGAATCCTCCGACATCCTCTTTTTTTGTCATCCATAGGAGAGCCCTCCTGCTCTGCACCGTTTTATACTGTACTTGTTACCTGGGACTTCCGCAAGTACACGCTGAAGGTAAGAGCCCGTCGGCCTCCTCCCTGGCACGCTACACTTTGACCAAATACGAAAGCGGCTCAAAAGTATTTGCACAATGGGCTTTGCATTTGGGAATTGGGGCAGAGGTTGCCAAGCGCATTTAAATGCCGATAGAGGGGGGGGGGGGGGGGGGGGGGGGGGGGGGGGGGGGGGGGAAACGATTTATGTGATTACATCACAGTGTCGTATATAGAACCGACACAATTAATTGAAGCTTCTTTTTTTTTTCATTGACAAAACCAGATACCATCATGTGCGATTTATATTCCTGGAGATTTTTCGAGGACACAGAGCTAAAAAATTAAAAGAAAAGGGAACCTTGCCGCACATGTAGTCCAGTCCACGGTTTATGACAACACTTTAGTATGTTCCTTAAACACATTAAAACAAATGTAAACATTATTTTATGACTCCTAGTTAAAGTTTACTCCAAAACTAACACACAAAACAAGAGAATTTCCATATCATTTTAACGAATGAAATTCATGCGAGCTTAATGCTAACATCCAAAACGGCATACACGCGTGTGACGCAACAAGCTAACACTAAGTAGCATGAATACAACTGTAACACTAAACCATGGAACAACTAATACTTGAATACGAACATAGCAAACAAGAAAGCCCGTTAGCTACAATTTCTGTTACGGCGCAAATTAAGCCCAAACTCTGAAATTGGATTAATCCGTATACTTTAAAGGCATTGACAGTTTTCGCAGGGGTGTCTTTCCGACGTATTCTTAGACGCCCGCTCGTGCGGGTGCGCAACACATCTGTGCAACACACTGTACATCTGAATCCATATGGCTAATGCGCGGCCCAGTCATAATAAAAGCGGTAGTCAAATACAGACAACAGAAGTCGATGCGCAGCGCCGTTACACTACGTGTAATGCGACCGCTGTCTCACTGCCAAGTGCAGTTGTCTTACACCACAGGGGAGACCACACAGACTGGAGAATGTGGATTGCTATATGTTAGACTCTGGACTCAGTCTAGAAGTTTATAAAGCCGTGTTGATTTTGCTAAGCATTATAGTTGTCCAGAAAAAAAAGGGAAAAAAACAAAAATAGCTGCCAAGGGAGGGCTTCAGTGGTCCAGAAGACGTCGTTTGTCGTTTCTGTCAAGAACTGTGTTGTTTGACGGCCTGGGATCTGCTAGAATATCATAATAACCCTCCACGCTCAACTGATGTCGACTAATTAGTTTGCTTTAAACTTTGAACGCCATTAAAACATTCCCAATGTTCAAATCTTACTCTGGAGGAACCTTTTATGCGTCCTCTGGACCTTCCCGTTTTCTGGCATCTCATCAACAATGCCTGCCAGCTTCTCACTCATTTTTTCCCCAATCCACACGTCCACATTAGACAGAGCCTGGAGATCACAGGCAGGGTCAAAGAGAGGAAGCAAAAAAGGCTGTGGGGAGTTCAGGCTGTGACATCACAGTTGACACCGAATGAGCGCCGTGACCCTCGACGACCAAACATTGTCCACGGGTCACGGCTCAGTGCAACTCTGTAAACGGTATTGACACCCTATTCCGTCATGATGATTGAGGTGCTGAACGGTTAATTGCGGAGAGGCTCAGAGGGAAAAGAGGATAAGGTAATGTTGGTTGTTAACCTCCTCAAGTTCACGGCAGAACTCGTTGGAGTTTACAGCTCCTTGACATTCAATGTATTTGGAATCAAACAAGAACTATTCATCGCTCCGGGACTACCTTTGCTAATTTCTAAACCCAACATCACCCTCACACCTACTTGTCCAATTTCTACTGTATGTGCTTCTTCAGATGTGGACATCCTCCAGAAGCTGGGGCTTAAGGGAGACAAGCCATCACGCTCCATACCAGCTGGGGTCATTCCCTTCAAATCTGGAATCATCCTCAACCAACTGGCGCACATCGAGGGCACGCTGCGCACCATCTGGCCGACGGCCGTCTGGAATGATGCGGCACTGGTCCTGAGCGTCCGTTCGCACAGAGTCAACAGCGCTTTCCTCTTCACCCTGCTCTCGGAGAAGAAGAAGCTTCTCCTCGGCCTGCAGCTCGTACCGGGCAGTCTTGTCCTCCACACGGGACCGAACTCGTCGGTGTCGCTGCCCTACGAACCCCATGACGGCCAGTGGCATCAGCTGGCCGTGGGAATTAAAGGACAGAAAGTGACTCTATATGCCTCCTGCGGAGAGCGGAGTGTTCATGTGGACTTTGGGTGGGACAATGAGGAGGGACTGGCACCGGAGCTCGAGGATTCCTTCTTGCTGGGCCGTTCAAGCCAACAAGCTTGGGCTCACTTTGAAGGAGCCATCTGCCAGTTTGACCTGATCCCGTCAGCCCAGGCTGCTCACAACTACTGCAAGTACATTAAGAAACAGTGCAGGGAAGCTGACACGTACAGGCCCAATCTCGCACCTTTGCTCCCTGTCTTACCACGACTAATCAATGCGTCATCCACAGCTGCCCCCAAACACGGTAGACTGATCACCAAGAAGGCCACCGGGCGAAGCCTCGCGCGAAACGTCGCGGCCGCCGCCTCCGCCGTCAGATACGTCGCCCCGGCGCAAACAGTAAAGCCCACCCTCCGGACCACTCCTATGACCTTGCCGAGAACTGCGACGCCAGTCTCCGGTCTTCTTGGTCTAGCCTCTCCGCCAACTAAGACCAGAACTGAAACCGTCACAGCTCCAATCAGGACCAGAGCGGCTCCAACCAAAGCACCTGCCACAAAACCATCCACCTCTAAATCAATGAGTCGGCCAACGCCCGGAACAACTCCTCCAAAGCCCACGCCGCAAAACAAGAAGGTGGTTGTGGCAACCGAAAAGAAGAAGCCCAACCCCACAGCCACGGCGAGCCCAAATCCTTCCAAGAAAAAGATTGACTCTGCTTTATCAGATCAAGCGCCAGTGCTGAAGAAACCGCAGCCGACCGCGGCTCAGAAAACCTCCATTAAGGCCAAAGTCCTACCATCCAAAGCCACCCTCTCCAAGCCCAAGCTCAATGCTGTCAAAGTGTTTCCCTCCAAACCAATAGTATCAAAAATCTACCCTTCAAAAGCAACCGTGTCTAAAACCTTTGCTAAAACCACCACGCCCCACCTCAAACGGATCACCAATCCAACCAAGCAACCCACAACCACCAAGGCTCCGGTAACCCCACCACCGAAAATACCTTGGTCCCATCTTGTAACATCACCTGCCACCGACTCTTTCCAGAGCTGGGAGGTGCTACCTACCCAGTTCTCCCTACTCGCTGGACCCGTTGGACTAAAAGGAGAACCTGGCCCTGCGGTAAGCAGTTTTTGTCTCAGTTTTCAGGGGGGAACAAAGGCTTTTGATGCTGGATTTTCATGTTTTACCTCAGTGAAGGCTTTGTAGTCCATCCAAGTCTTTCTAGGTCTTCCGTTGAAATTGTAGCATCTATTGGTATCTTAATGGAGGTTCACATAGCCCTGGCCCAGTTGCCCTCTCCTGCCATTTTCATCTTTCTCCGTGCAAAGTGTCCACAAGTCTGGGCGTGACGTGGCAGGTCTGAAGTCTTGCCGTCTTTGCACCAGATTCCTCAATCACGGGGGGGGGGGGGGGGGGGGGGGGGGGGGCTAGCGGAGGTCACACGGCCCACCTTCAAAGCTGGGTCGCGGTTCAGGGCAGTTGGTAAACACCATTTAGCTTCTCAATGCAAACGCAACGGTTAGAAGCCAAATGGCACTTTTCCAAAACTCCATCAGAACGTTGGGCATAACGTCGGCAAATATCGAAGCACTGAGATTTGTCCCCGTGAGTGAGTGTGCACTACCTCGCCGAAGAGGGCTGGAGGTCAAGGCGTCCCGAATTGCGGGCAATTAGAAGCGGCCAAGTAGCAGGAAGCCGAAAGAAGACTTTGAAAGACTCGGGGAAAGAGTTATGATTGCAACGGGAGAGGCGCCGTATAGTTTCAAAGTCTTGAAACTGGCTTGTTTTTAATCTCCGAGATTTCCTGGTCGTCTCCACCGAGAAGCTTACATTCAGAGCCGGTTGTTTTTCTTAACTTTCCTCCTCCTCCTCCTCCTCATTTTGATGAAAAGAAAATGATTGGGCATGATAAAGGCGCCTGGGGCATTCAGTGGCACAGGAAACGACCTGTTATTTCGACCATTTCCTGGCTTAGCTCTCATCACCTACTAATGAAGTTACCTCACACATGACAGTTGATTGAGTGCATGTGTACATTTGCATATAGTGGCAAGCCTGAGGGCTTTTCATCTTGTTTTCATGTCGTACAGGGACTTCAAGGACCTCCAGGGAAGCCTGGCCTGGCAGGAAAGAGGGGTGCCAGGGTGAGTTTGGCTTTTTCTTTCTTCAGACACTGCAGCTATTTCCTTCTTTCAAAATTGTGCATTGGCAGCCACAGTCCAGATGCGCTTTCAGCCATTCTTCAGCACTTTTTGGTACCCTCTTTGTGACATGAAGCAGTTCGAGATGAAAAATGAAAGTTGAAAAAAATGGAGGAAAATATAAAAGGCAAAACATTTTACTCTAATAGTAGAAAAAAAAATCACCACAGAAAATCAATGTCCTCCATCTAAGCCGGTTTTGTGCATCCTCTTCTCTCACACCAGCTATGTCCTCTTTGACAACATAATAAAAGTGGGGGAAAATGGCGAAATATATAAAATACACCAAAAAAAATAATTGTAATAGTAAAAAAAAATAAAAAAAATAAAAGTTGAAAAAATATAAAAGGCAACACATTTTATTCTAATCGTAGGAAAAAAAATGGGAAAAAGAAAAGAAAAATGAACATAAAAGTTGAAAAAATGGAGAAAAATATAAAATGTGTGTCTTTGTGTTGTCATATAATTTGTTATTTATTTTGTTTTAATTTATTTTTTTACTTGATGTTACTTCCTCGCGTGAACCCTGGCGCTTGTGGCTGCCCCTGCTCAGCTGCAGAAAAAAATAGCCTGTGACTGTAAAGTGTCCTTCAGAGTTTTGAAAGGCGCTTATAAAGGAAATGTATTATTATTATGATGATGATTATTATAATGCGAAAAGCTCTCAAACACACAACTCAAGAATGTCCCCACAAGTCCCTTTGGGTATGTGTGTAGGAGTCCATTCACGAGTGGGTTTTCCAAACTATGTCCTGCCTTGCTATTGGCGCTATCCTTGCTTGTGAATGTGTCTGTGTGCACATGTTGACTGAGTGACGCCTCAGTATAACAGACAGGTGACAGAGCGACCTCTGTCCGGCCGGGGCTTCCATCCCACCAGTTAAAGACCCAGATTGTTCTTTGTAGTGTTAACGATAGTAGCGATCATAATAATAATCATAACAACCTCCAAAGCCAACATTTCCACCAATCTCACACGGCTGACGCATTCAGTGTCACTCTCACAGAGACCTTCACACAAGGTTTTTATTTTTTTTCCTATGGGAGCAGCATATCGACCATATTCGGCACGGGGCTGCGAGTCCTGACCTGCGACTTCTGAGCATAAACAGGAAAGCTCCTCAAAAGACGCTCTTTCAAAAGCGGCCTGTGCCACAGGATGCCTCATAAAAGCACTGTAAACAGACACAGAACACATGGCTGGACTTTGCTCTTGCTGCCTGCCTCAGCTCCTGCAGCAAGTTTGCACTTTTTGGGGGAATCCCATTCAAATGAGTTGAGGGTCACCGTCATTTTCGACACTCGTGCCATTTGGGTCTTTATTTAATTAGTTTTTCCTATCCGACGACCAAAGTTGTTGCAAATAGGATGCCGTCCAACGCGCCAGTGAAGCAAAGCAACCTACTTTGACTCCAAACGTCAACGACGAATAAACGATTGCCTTCTAATTTTTTGCAGCCGTCTAATAATCAGCCTGTTTATTTATTTGCATCAACCAGAACTTTACTGTTCAACATCTGGAGAGACCTGGAAGCATTTTCGTTTTTTTTTTTTTCATTATCCCTTTTTTGGCCCTCTGTAGAAGATAGACCTCAGCCAAAGGCTCACAAAGCTAGCTCGGAAAGGCCTTTTGACGTATAGTTTAAGCCCATCCAGATGCTTTATGCAAAATTGGAGCTAACAGAATTGCATGAAGCTGTTGCAGCAACACATACAAGCCGAGAACACAGGCTCTCAACTCAATGAGGACAACTTCTTGACATTTATGTCCGTGGAAGCTCTCAGTCGTACCAGAGTGGTCCATCGATGAAAAGGTTTTTTCAGCCGTCATCTGTACTTCTTTCAAGGTGTCAGACGTTTTCGCTTCTCATCCAAGAGGCTTTGTCAGCGAACTCAAATTTGCTGGTAGTTTTGACCCTATCCATATAGGACTATTCCCTGAGGCTACGCTGATGACTTCTATTGTCTTGACTGATCATGGGGTCTACGACTGGCCTGACTGCCCCATTTGCCTATGCGGTAATGATCTAAGAAGTCTGTTGTAAGAGCGATCCAAATTAAAGCTCAGCCCATTCTTGACATTTAGTTCTGGACCTTCTTTGCCTCTTCATTGATCTGTACGATGCTGCAAGACTCGTAGTCCACAGTGTGGTACTTCAGTGAAGGCCCACAAAACTCTAAATATGGACTTGCCTGAATTCTCTTCTAAACCCAACTGAGGTCTATTGCGGAAACGCTGCAGTTTACGCATACTGGGCACTTGTCACAACTGACAAACACCGTCCAGTCTGATGAATTTGGGGTTTCCCACTCAAATCCTTCCCTCCCTCGCCTCACACAACTTCCCATAGCCTCGGATGACGGGAAACCGGTATGATGACACACAGAGCACTATTGAGCCCAAGCTAGGCAACAGCGGCGAACTTTGACCTCCGATCCCACCCACACATGAGTGTGAGACGCCGTCACCACGGCAACCGCCCTCCGCGCAGATGCGGCCGTTTTGAGGGCGTGTGACGACGACGGCGGCCGTGGCGGAGAGGTGCGAGTGGCCGCACGCTAAGACTAACCCCCGTCTGTTCGCAGGACACCCTATTCGCCTCACCTGATGCAAACAAGGCTTTGAAATCCTCCCCTACGCCTTCCATCTGGCACGAAATGACGAGCTAAATGCGATTGGAAGGAAAGACGTGGCTTTTACCGGCACGCGCTTCAAAGTCGGACGCCACTTTACGCCTATTACAGAACTGCTAGCTCAAAAATATTCTTTGCGGGAACCTGACACCCCACACGCCCAAATGTAAAGTCGGTTTTGGTGGCGCGTATGGCATCAAGGAGCAATTTGTTCCATATTTATATACCTGAGAGTGACGTGCCGTTACCATCGCATCAAAAGTAAAGCGCTATACTTCTTCAATGGCTATGATTTTGGCCTGAGCTGAGGTAGGACCGCAGCGGACCGCAGTGACGCTCTGTAAAGCCACCGAGGCTGACGCCGAGGCCGCCGCCGATCGGGGGCCCTTGCGTGCACCGCGCCCTTGCCTTCTCTAATTAGACACCTGCTCCGGGCTGTGCCCAAAAACAAAACCGGCGCAAGAAAAAAAACCATTTTGCCAACCCATGTCTACAAGTGTACTCCCCAAACCACATTGCGAAACATGTAATTCAAACATGCCTGCTGTGTGTGTGTGTGTGTGTGTGTGTGTGTGTATTTTGGGAAGAACAGAATTCGGCGAACTGAATGTCTGGATGCATAAAAAAAATTACAAAAAAACACCAAAAGTCTGGAGTGGGACAGCCAGCTGCATACGAAGCAGCAATGACAGGGACACAACATCATTAAAATTCGTGAATCCCTGAAATCAAAAGAGCTGCACAAGTACGCAAATACAGGCAACATCCGTCTTACGACCGGGTTCCGTTCCGACCAAACGGTCGTAAATCAAAATGGTCGTAAGTCAAAATCAATTCAAAATGTTGAATAGAGACTCGGAGGCTAAATTGGATTGGATTGGATGTAATCTTGCAGTAAATGACTTGCAAACTCGCCATCGCGCAGTCGATTGCTGTGCGAGCGTGAGATGCTGGCTGGCTGGCTGGCCAAAATTGTCGTACGCGTTGCCGGCCTGCTCGCGCGTACCAGGCGTAGAATTAAAATTTTAAAAATAGGGTCTGGAGGTCGTGGTCTTTAGTATGGGTGGTCGTAAATCGGATGTTACCTGTATATGAAAACAAAATAATCATGACTGTAATTCGCCTTGATTGTGGATGCTTAGCACTCATAAAGTGTAATCCAATACAAAGCCACACCCAAAACAGAGCAAAGGTTCGTTCCAGGTTGCAAATTTGTTGGCTAACAATTTAAATAATCCAAACCGTTCCTTTTTTTGTGTGCATGTTTCAAATTTGACGACGACAACAAAACAACGACGGACATCTTATTAGTATTTGCTTGTCTTCAAAAATGGACAAAATCCGACTTCAATGAACAGTTCGGACGGCGCAAAAAAAATCATTGGCACCACCGTAGCCACTCTCGAGGACCGCAAGAATTGAAACAAGGGTGCGGAAAATCCTACTAGACCCTCCGCACCCTGCCCGCCACCTTTTCCAGCAACCCCCCGACCACCAGGCAGGCGCTTACCGATCCATGCGCATCATGGATCGGTAGCTTCTTTCCCTCGTCGCCATTAACTCTCTAAACAGTAACCCAAATCGAACTGTATCGTGCCTCTTTGCAATTTTACTATGATGATACTAGTGCAGTGTGTTCTAACGGAGAAACATTCCTTGTGTGTTCTACATATTTGGCCAATAAAGACGATTCTGATTCTAGAAACGCCCTGAAAATCGTGGAGGCGTGGTCTTCCTCCAAAGTTTCAAAGGACACGTCTGCAGATCCTCATTCCCAAAGAAGGCCGACTTGTTCCGACTCACCTCAATGAACCCCTCGTCGGCCGACCTTTAACCTCCCACGGGAGGCGAGAGATGTCCCACCACGTTTAGAACAAGGCCCCCGGGGTCAGACATCCACTTGAAAAAGTTTCCCTGTGGGAAATGAGAAGACAGCGAAATGTCCGTGTCAAAGTGTGTCAAATTTCCAGACAATTTGTCTCACCTTTTTAGCTTTAGCCAAATAATGCTACAACAACCCAAAAAATCCGACTAATAATAATCATAATAATCAGAATCAGAATCAGAATCATCTTTATTGCCAAGTATGTAGAACACACAAGGAATTTGTTTCCGGTAGAACACGCTGCACTAGTATCGTTGTCAAAAAAAAAAACTGCTAAGTGGCACTATACAGTTCCATTTTGACTACTGTTGAAATAATAATAATACATTTCATTTCTAAGCGGCTTTCAAAACTCTCAAGGTCACTTTACAGTCACAGGATAAGTTTTTCTGTGGGTGAGCAGCGGCAGCCACATGTGCCAGCACTCACTCAACTCGGAAGTAACTCAAATAGATAGAAAGCTAGCTAGCTAGCTAATAGATGACTAATAGATAGATAGCTAGATAGCTATATAGCGAATACGTCTGTGTACGTCAGTGGGGCCACAGGGGGGGGTCCCGCGCCCCCCCCAACCTGAGAGTAGGGACCTATCATAGCTGTGTCCGGCGCCACCAGGTCTGGACATTAGGGATATATAAATGGGGACGATACGACCAGTCAGACTTTAGTTCGCTGACGAAGCCTCTTGGATAGGAGGCGAAACGTCCGAAACCTTCACTTTTGTACAGATGACGGCTGAAGAAACCTTCTCATCTATAGAGCGAATAGATAGCCAGCTAGATAGCCAGTGAGCCAGCCAGATAGCTAATAGATAGCTAGCTAGATACAACAGCTGATTTCGACTCCCTTGGCAGAGGAATCCAGAATGTTTTGCAGTGAGGTGATCTGGATTTGTCATTAAGTCTTGACTAAATATGCGTTAGAGGGGGCCTGTGGAGTTGGGGGGGTGGGGGTACAGGAAAACCGCATCCATATGGCGGAACTGTTGCGCGGAGCCCCATTTTTTTCCATTACACACAATCCCTCAGCAAGTCAGAATATGGGTTCAAATAGCAACTTTAGTGACCCCCCCCGATCACATTCATCTGATTGTAGCACGAGTAGCAAACGTGCTATATGGAGAAACCTGCGGCGTGGAGCGTTTTAAATCACTTTGCCGTTTTGTCTCCTGCAGGGTCCCCCGGGTCCCCACGGAAATCCTGGACGACCTGGTCCACTTGGGCTTAAGGTAATTTTTTTGCTGCACGTATAACAAAAACATACCATTTTTTTTGTATTGACAAAACCCTTCCATGTGTCTTACAAGTCTTTCCTCGTCAATATATTTTCGTCTTTCAATGAAACCTGAAAATGTTGTAAATCGGGGGTGTCAAAGTCATTTTTTTGCTGCGGGCCACATTGTCGTTATTGTCTCCTCTCGAATTTGGGGATGCCATTAACGTTTGTAATCCCCTCCACATATTACATATGTAGCGCACAATAAACGAATGAATAACTCGTTTTCAATTTTGAAGTCAAAAAATAATGACTGTTACTGTGGTTTAATTTGAAAATTCCGTTCAGATTTTATCTAGCATCAAGGAATTTCATACGTTTGATTTGCCTTTGCGGGCCGAATAAAATGATGTGGTGGGCCGGATTTGGCCCCCGGGCCTTTGCTTTGACACCAGTGTTCTAAATTGACCAAAATGAAGTCTTTTATCTTTTTTCGGTGTGTCGGCCAACCAGCATGAGTGTTTGATGTTTCCTTTACTTCCCAGATTGTTTTTTTTTACTCAGTTCATAAGTGGAATAAAGTTGTAAACTACAGGGTGGTTAATGGGGGTGGGGTTCTTTGTGTGAGTTACTTCCAAGTGACACCTTTGAAGTTTGCTTCATTATCGTCACTTGCTTGCTCTTTGAATCTTGGGGAAGCATATACTTTGGAAAAAAGTACAAATCAATATCATTAATAGATCAATAAAAAGATAAATAAATCGATAGATAAGTAGATAAATAAATGGATAAGTACAGTACATAAATAAATAAGTCGTAATAATAATAATAATAATAATAATAATAATAATACATGTAATACCTTTCAAAACTCTCAAGATCACTTTATAATCACATGATACATTTTTCTGCGGGTGAGCAGCGGCAGTGTTCACTCAACCCGGAAGTAACTCAAATAGATAGAAAGCTAGCTAGCCAATAGGTAGCTAATAACTAGCCAACTATATAGCTAGTCAGCCATCTAGACGGCTATATAGCTAAAAGATAGCCAGCTAGATAGCCGGCGAGCCAGCTAGTTAGCAAATAGATAGCTAGATAGATTGCTGGATAGCTAGATAAATAAATTAGGACATATTCATACTAAAGTACACAGATTCTACGATTGTAATGGTTTATGGTTTTATGGTTTTCCTTTTTGTGTATTTTTTTAGGGTCGAAAAGGAGACCCCGGCCTCTCACCTGGACCGGCCCCTAAGGGAGAGAAGGTAACGTTCCTTTGTACACCGGTTGTGGGACATTATTCCCATGTTTGCTTTCTGTCCCTTTTTGTCATCAAGGGCGATTTGGGAATCATCGGCCCGGTTGGAATGACAGGTCAAGAAGGTCGCAAGGTAACGAACCGCGCACACACTGTGATCGCTATTGTCTCAAATGGAAACACACAACTCGGCCGATACCGTATTTTCTGGTGTATAAGGCGCATCCAAAACCCTTGATTTTTTTTCTTTTTTTTTTTTCAAAAGATGACCCTGCGCCTTATATGTGAAGTCATATTGAGGTCTGGCAACTACTGTCAGCAGCCACCGACTCCATTTCTCCCTGGAGAAGTATTGCGTAACCCCAGCCTCTACTGTAGCGCCTTATAATGTGGTGTGCCTTATATTTGGAAAACTTTTTTCATTCATTGAAGGTACGCCTTATAGTCCGCTGTGCCTCATACAGGTAACATCTGACTTACGACCGAGTTCCGTTCCGACCAAACGGTCATAAGTCAAAATGGTCGCTAGTCGAAATTCATTCCAAATGTTCAAAAGAGACTCGGAGGGTTTGTGTTTTCTGCGCGAGAGCGAGATGCTGGCTGGCTGGCTGGCTGGCTGTGGAGGTTTGATCAGGCCCGCAGGATAATTTAAAAGTGGAAAAATGCACGAACGACGCAGATTTCATATTTTTAAGGAGGTGCAATTCAAGGATTGTCCACGTGGGGCAGAGCGGTGCTTTTTCAACCGCGGTTTCAACACCCTCATTAGTCAAAATGTCATGATCCAAACGAAGTAAAGCAAATAAGGAGTGTAGAATTTTAAATGAAAAATGGACCACGTCATATTTTTTACAGAGATGTGTGGGAAACCTTTTGTGCTTGGTGTGTTTTCAACAAGTTTCGGTATTTTGGTTATTTATAGCATATATGGTATAATTTGACATCTACTGAGGCCATATGTGGTGTCAAATGACTTGACACCCCTGCTCTAAATGAGTTAACAATACATAAATAGTCGTCAAAAATGGATTTGCATGCAAACGTGTTTTTGTGGTGAGCAGCTTCTTATTCAAATGTATGGTTTAATGTTAAAAATGGCTAACTAAAGGTATTTATTTCCTTCAATGGGCAATGTCGTGTTTTTGTTTTTGTTTTTGTTCGTGAAGGCTCATGTGTTACAACATGACATTTTTTGGCTTTGTTTTCTGACCGGGAATTACTGCTGAGTCAGTGAAATGCTCTTCATTGACTAGTCTGCCCCTCGTAAAAAAAACCAACAAAAAAAAAAACAGTTGATGACTCCCGCAGGTTGCGTACACGGTTGCAAAGTGCATCTGCACGTCGGCGGCCTGACATGTGGCTTTTGTTAGGTCTTCGTTAGCTCCTTCTTGCGTGTGAGTGAGGCAGAGAAGAAGCACAGTACATCTCGCAAGCGATCTGACGCTGTCGCTCGCTCACGCTCTTAATCACAATGGAAATGGAAAGCTAAATGAGTCCAAATGACGAGGTTGACACATTGCCACTTTGTTTTTTCCTCCGTCTGCGATTAGCTGCTAATAACGCTTAAGCGTGGGATGACGTCACTGACACGCACGCACGCGCGTCCGTCCACTGCTACCGCTACTACGTGGCGGCTTGTTTTGGATGTCGTCTGATTGACACGATTGTCGCCGTGAACAAGATTGCCACGGCGACTCCATCATGGGAGACGATGCCCGCGGAGGAGGCTTGTTAAATGAACCGCGAGGGCTTCCTTTCTGTTCCCCAAAGTGCTTATTGTACATCCTGCTCGAAACGATGGAGCGTGCACCACCTCCTCTGCTTCTCAGCTGGAGGTCGACCTGCTCGTTGCCCTCAATGGCAAGACAATTCAGCGCAGGAGTAGAAACGTTTTAGTTCCTCGCCTCTTTTAGCGTCCGAGGAGGACTTGAGGGACCCTGTAAAATGAATTTAGGTACTTTTTGATTTACGTAATTCACGGTATGATGTCGGAAAGTCATTTGTTGTTACCATTTCATGATCATTTTTTGGTGTGATGTATGTGTGAGTGGGCTTTGCTGTTATGAGTATCCCTTGCCCCATTTTATATAAATGTCAGTGTCTTAATTACACACACACTTAATTGACACAGCCACAGCATTTGAGAGCAGAGGCAAAGGCCTTATCTATCTATCTATCTCGTTGTACTAAATTCATCCTGTCTACTTGATAACTAATGTTAAGCAGATTCCTTACTTACAGACAGTGTATTGTATTGTCTGTAAGTAAGGAATCTGCTTAACATTATCTATCTATCTATTTATTTACTTGTCAATGTATTTGTTTATTTGCCAGTTAATTTATTTTTTCATTTGTTTGTTTAGGTGTGTTTATTCATATCTGTTTATTAATGTATTTATTTATTTGTGCATTTATGTATGTATTTATTTCTTTATTTAATTGTCTATTTATTTATGTATGTTATCTAATGTATTTATCTATTTATTTGTTTATTTATTATTATTTATTTGTGTGTTTGTTTATTTTTTGTATGTATCTAATTATTTTATTTATTTATGTATGTACGTATTTATTTGTTTAAATATTTGTCTATTTGTTTGTTTATTTATTTGTCTATTTATTGATTTATTTTTCATTTTGTTTAGTTGTTTATTTGTGTGTGTTTATTTATCTATTTGTTGATGTATTTATTTGTGTGTTTATTTATTTTCAGTGCTGTGTTAATATTGTAAGACATTGAGTTAGTTTTCACTCTCGGAAGGCTTAATTGTTTTGTTTCAGGACTGAAGATTTAGTTTTATCAGTGAATTTGAGATGGGTATGAATGCTACAGAGTAAATAGTGCAATAGGTTGAGTAGCAATAGCTTCTGTGTCTTGACCACGATGACTTGAGCATCCTCTGCACCTGTCTTGTCATGCACACCTAAACACACATCAACGCGCAGCACGCACACTCCAACTCAACCCAGCCTGACACGTTGATCCGAGAAGTGGACATTCGACGGGAGGCTTTTCGATGGCCGCGGACAAAAAAAGGCAAGGCGAGCGTGTTCGAGTTCTGGCTGCAATATTTGTTGTAGCGAATGGTCGCCGAATGGCTTTTCAAGATGTCGGGCCAGGTCACGGCGAGGCAACGTCTGCGGGGGCCAAACCTCACCGAGGCATTACGCGCCGCGCATCTCACCTTTCCGCCGACGCCGTTTCCGTTTTATGTCCGCTGGCGTTGGATTTTCTCACGTAGACTTTGTCTGTAACAAATAGCTGGAATTTATTGCTCCATGCATTTTTCAATGTATCGCTGTTCCAGACTCAATCCAATATGGAAACCATTCCAATTTAGCCGTCCCAATGATATTTTATTATAATAATAATAATAATAATAATAGTAATATTAATACATTTCATTTACAAGAGGCCTTCAAAGCCCTCAAGGTCACATCAGTCACAGGACTTCGAAGTGACTGCTTGTAAATGAAATGTATCATGATTATTATTATTAGCTATCTCTCAGCTAGCATAGTGGCTATCGAAAGAACGCTTGATCGTACAGAATACAACTGCTCATTTATCGCAAGGGATAAGTTCCAGACTAAATATGTTGATATAGCGAGGCTATTAAATGCTTATTAAGATATATATTTTTTCATTTTACTTCTCCCTCATCATTTGAGCATGATTTGAAACTTCAGAATATGAACGAAAAACGTCGTTGCGTATACAGTAGCAATCTGATGTCATGGCTTACGCTTACAGTTAGCCCGTATATGTGTTGCAGGTGCTAAACATTAGCCCGATTCAAGACCGGGAGTTAGCCGATCCTTATCTCCTTTTTTAAGAGTTGACAAACGAGGCCGCCTTTCTTTTTCTTCCACCATTCTGCACGTGTTTACAACACGGCATATTTCACAAGCCTGTGCGTTCAATCAGATAGAAAAGCCAAAAGTCGCCGATAGCACACCAGACACAAGCGCCCTACAACCACTCTTCCCGCCAAGATATGGCTGATGGACACGGACTCCAAGACAGGCCGATGTAACTTTGGTGGTGGTACAAATGAGCACATATCGCTTCTCAGGATGTGGTCGGGTGGTTGCCCGAAGCGGTCGTCTGGCCGCATACATGCACGTGTTCAGCAGAAACTTGCGTCAAACTCCACCAAATGCCTTTCCTGCATTGTCGTTTCAAAGAAAAAGAAAAAGAAAGTCATCAAAATAGAATAAAATACTGGCTGTTCCAGTCATATCTGTCTTGGCCTCTGGGGCCAGTGTAGCGCCATGCATGCAGATAGGGCTTAAGGTAGCCATCTTTTCTTCCCTTTTTTTGTACATTCCGATAGCGCAAAGGTGTCAAGTCGGACCTCTGGCCATGTTTTTGCCTTCCGCGACCGGGCAGCATTTGCCTTCAGTCTGGAAGAACAGGGTGATGGTATGAAATCAGCATTTAGTGTGAATATTTCCTGATTTATTTATCTAGCTATCCAGCTAGCTATCTCGCTTGCTATCTATTTGCTATCTAGCTCCCTGGCCGGCTCTCTAGCTAGCTATCTATTAGCTATATAGCTATCTAGCTGGCTTTCTAGCTAGCTATTAGCTATCTATTGTCTAGCCAGCTAGCTTTCTATCTATTTTAATTACCTCCGGGTTGAGTGAATGCTGGCGCGTGTGGCTGCCGCTGCTCACCCACAGAAAAAACTTAGCCTGCAACTGTAAAGTGACCTTGAGAGTTCTGAAAGGCGCTTAGAAATGAAATGTATGATTATTATTTATTAGCTGGCTAGCTAACTATATAGCTGGCTCGCTAGTTATCTAGGTGGCTATCTAGCTGGCTGGCCAGCTATCTATCTGTATATCTGTTAGCTATATTTCTAGCTAGCTATTAGCTATCTATTAGCTAGCTGTTTTTTGCGTATTTTGCATAGTTCCTTTTACTGAGTTTTTGTGCTCAAATCACGAGGGAGAAGTAAAATGAAAAAAAATCTGTATCTTAATAAGCATTTAATGGTCTCGCTATGTCAACACATTGAGTCTGGAACGTATCCCCTGCGATAAATGAGTAGTTGTATTCACCGAGCCGTAAAAAGACGAAAGATTTGTGTCACCCGTCAATGGGAAACATAATACCTACGTGGGAGCAAATCAAGACAAGGCCACGTGCGCTAAACAATAAGAGCTTTCACGTCAAATGTTGAAAATGGAAGACGTGTCTTGACTCACTGAGTTTTGAAAGATGGCGTATTCATTTGTTGCTAGCCCGCCTCCTAGCGAAACGATGCTCGCCAGATGTAAGATAGGCCGCGAATATTTAGTTTAAATGTCTGCTGCCAGAGGAATTTGACACTGCCGGTGCCTCGGCTAATGACGACGTGTCGGTGTGGACTTGGTTGATGGATGGACCTCGGCTGGTACGAAGGTGTTAGCCTTCATGCGAACGACGCTGATGTGTTACGGCTAGTGCAAGGCTAAAATGAGGTTTTGAAAAAATGCCACATAGCCATGTAGTAATTAGCTACTTTGTTACGTCATTAGTTACTTAGCAACCTCGGATGTGGGTTTTGTTTCCAGTTGGCTAGCTAGTAAGCTCGTCAGTTTATTAGCTAGCTTAGAGTGCAGTGTTATGATTCTAACCTAACTCATTTCACTTTCTTGACCAAATGAGATTTTTTTTGTTAGTATGTTAATTATCAACTTATGCTACGCTATGCCATTCTATGAAGTGTTCTTGAAGATCGAGAAAAAGGCGCAAATCTAAGAAGGAACTGGTTTGCTACTTTGTTACTTCATTAGTTACTTAGCTAGCTAGATAGCGGGCTTTGTTTCCAGTTGGCTAGCTTGTCAATTCATTAGTTAGCTTACATAGCAGGATTATGATTCTGACCTGACTCATTTCACTTTCTCGACCAAATGAGATTTTTTTTTGTTAGTATGTTAATTATCAATTTATGCTATGCTATGCTATGCTATGCTATGCTATGCTATGCTATGAAGTGTTCTTGAAGATTAAGAAAAAGGCCCAACTCTAAGAAGGGACTGGTTTGCTACTTTGTTACTTCATTAGTTACTTAGCTAACTAGGTAGCGGGTTTTGTTTCCAGTTGTGCAGTCCATCGTTTGTGTAGTTTATCCGTCAGTATGCTAATTATCAACTTATGCTACGCGAAGAAGTTTTCTTGGCATAAATATAAGAAGGAAATGGTAGCTGCATTTGATTTTTTTTTCTCACCCTTCCTGCTATATATTGAATAACGTTGGTTTCATCAAATATTTATTTTACGATGATTAGGCTGGCGGTGCCAACACTCCGTCCGTGTCATTGCGACAAGCTGTCTTCCAGCTGGATGTTTGTGATCATTGGAAAGTTGGATCCTTTGACAGCATTGTGAGATTTTCACTCATTGCACGTGGCCTCAAACCGCTTTTGACAGGCCTGTTGGTGCACATGCATAAACTCCTCTTCTCGGGACGCATAACCCTGGCACCCCCCCTTCCCCCATGAGATGTTTTTTTTTTTTTTTTTCATCATGACTCGTTACATCCTCAGTGTCTATGCCTCTTCTTCATCTTTTTTTGTTTGTTTTTGTCTTCAGGGGCAGAAAGGTTACCCAGGTCCACCGGGACTCCCCGGGGAATCTGTGAGTATATTTGTCTATTTCAAAGCCATCGAAGAAAAGCGATTCAATAAAAAGCCGCCATTGAGCGAGTTTGTAAAATAGATTAGCTGAGGACATCTGTTTTGTTGCGATGTTCTCGTGGATGTCGGGAAAACACTGCCAAACAAAGACAAACAGGAAAAAAAGGCAACTGGGCTAAACGTGTCCAATTCACAGCTGCTTATTCGTTCGTCCGCCGACATCTCACGGTTAAAAAACAAATTTCAAACAAATCTTTCATTTTGCTTATGGGAGGAGATGAGGCCATTTTTGCCGCGGCTATTTCAAGTGATGAGCGACCGAAGCCGCCCGTGTGGATTCATATTAATGTTAGCGTCGGATTAAAATGATTGTTCTTCTCCTGGTTGATGTTGAGCGCTTGAATCGGTCTGAATAGTCAATCAGCACGAATGGAAATGATGAACAGAAAGATGATTTATTCTTCGAACGGCACAGAGACGTGTCATTGGCTCAGGGAGTTCCCAAATTTGTCATCAAACGTGGAAACTTTGATCCCAATCTTGAAAACGCCCCCTCCACCCTTTCCCATCGCCGGCGGAACTCTGAGTCACGGTTAAACCTGAAGGGAAAATGCCGGTCTGTCAGAGGCCAGCCGGTGTGCATGACTCCACACAATGAGCTGTGCTTGTCACCACCACCAGCATTTAGTCAACAGTAAAGATGAGATAAAAAATTAAAAAATAGGTTGTGGTTATAAGTCGGATGTTACCTGTATGTATGTATGTATTGCATTGTATTTTGGACAGCCGCCCTCATTTCAAGCTCATATAACTCCAGACTCATATACTTTAGGAATTAACACTTTTTTTCTGATGAAAGAAGAGAGTCCAATGTTTCTAAGGCTGTATTGAATGTTTATGTAGTCTTAAAACTCAATATTCTGTGGGTCCTGGAATTGGTCCTGGAAAAAGACAATGACAAAAACCCTGGCACCGGAGTGGACACATTTTTGCACATCTTATACCACTATTAAAAAGCAAGCCGGAGCAATATTGGTCACTTTTTGAGCGAAGGATAAAGAATACATTCAAGCCAGTATGATTGTATTGTCTACGTGTTTTGCTGCACCATTTGTGGTCCAATATCCATTCCTTACCATATATGGCTTTTCCCATGATACGTTGGCATTAACGAGTCAAATGAAAATAATCGTCCCGATGTCAGCTGGCATCCCTGTAAAGACGGCGCTGGAAATTCCGTTTCCGTCAAACTATCTGAACAAGATGCCCCACAATAGACTCATAGACCTGAGCCGGCCGGGCGGGTCCAAACTGTACGGCCTTTTTTCTCTTTGCCCGAGGCACGCGGCAGCGCACGGCTGCCCATCCCGAGCGCGTCAAAGGAAGTTATACATGAGCGCGACACAAGTCGCCTCTGTGCCTGTTTGTAAAGCGTCCCACGCCCTCTCGCCGGCCTCAAAGTACACCGCATCGCTTTTTTTTCCTGCAACTTTGGAAACGCGGCTAGAACTTTGGCTTTCCGTAAACCCGATGAAGTGGTTGGGTTGTCACCATTTTACTGTACTCTCAGGTTGCCAGGACAAATGACAAATAGCTATTGATAGCTATCTATTAGCTATCTATTACCTAGATAGTGTTCTATCTATTTGAGTTACTTCTTGTTAGCCATATCCCTGTTTAGCCATCGAGCTAGCTACCTATCTAGCTAGGTAACTATTGGATATCTATTAGATAGCTAGCTTTCTATTAATTTGAGTTACTTCCGGGTTCAGTGAACGCTGGCTCGTGGGGCTGCCGCTGCTCACCCACAGAAAACTGACCTTGAGAGTTTTGAAAGGTGCTTATAAATTAATAATAATAATAGTAATAATACATTTCATTTCTAAGCGCCTTTCAAAACTCTCAAGGTCACTTTACAGTCACAGGCTGAGTTTTTCTGTGGATGAGCAGCGGCAGCCATACACGCCAGCGTTCACTCAACCCGGAATAACTCAAAGAGATAGAAAGCTAGCTAGTTAGCTAATAAATCGCTAACAGCTAGCTAGTCAGATAGATAGCTCATAGTTAGCTACCTAAATAGCTAGCCAGCTAGATATCTAATGGATAGCAAATAGATATCAAAGAGATATCAAATAGATAGCTTGCTAGGTAGCCAGATAGCCAGCTCGATAGATGCACATCTTGGCATGTATTTTTGTATTTGCAAATATAGGAAGTGTGATGGAATACAAATACAGGTACTAAAACAAAATACTAATTCCAAGGTAGCTTAGTAACGTGACTTCCCGTGCACTTTTAGCACCACTTTAAGAGCCAGGAAATGTCCGCCCGGATGATTTTCTTTTTGTGTGTGCGCCAGTTGGACTTTAAAAGTTGTTGTTAACAGTTATTGATTGTCAATATGAAATTGAAATGTCATCAATTCCGAAGTAAGCGCTGATGTGTGTTGTTGTCACCATAATTGGAATGATTGGACTCAGTCATTTCTTCCCTCCCCTCCCCTAACCACCTCCCCCCCATGCAGGGAGAGCAAGGCCCAGTCGGAAGCCCGGGTGCCAAAGGTTATCCTGGCAGGCAGGTGCAGTAAATCCTCTGCTGTGACTGCTACAGTTGTAGTCAAAGCCAAGTACAATTAGCCTGTGTTGAACAGTTGGCCCTTTGTGCACGCGCGTCTAAATACGACAACATCAGATAGTCTATTCCCAATTTGTTTGGCACAAGTAAACAATAAGTGCAGAGAATTTCTCCAATAAAAATAAATATGTCAATACAAATCTCATTTTCAGGGTTTACCTGGGCCAATAGGACCATTGGGGCCGAAAGGAGTGCGGGTAAGTCAAATTCCAAATGTCTTATCAATAAATAAGCCTTGTACTGACACTTTCATTCAAGTATTTATAGAAAAGGGTGCTTAGTAGAGAGGTTTAAAAGAAAAAAAAAAGTCTACTTTGAGATTGCCAGCCAAGGGTATGTTTCCCAGCGAGTGTGCACATGGGTGCCAAATCCGTCGCAAGGGTTTATGTAATATGTGTCTCTGCACACAAAAGCACATTGACACAAGCCTAGCCTAGCCTAGCGCAGCGCTATTAATAGTCACGTCAACATCGGATTGCTATTTTCGGGGCACCCCGCTGTAAATAACGGACCTGATCCAAACAAGCCGGCTTCCGCTGCAGCCAATAAGACAAACACGCGCAAGAAAGTCATGCTAATGTTCCGATAAAGCGTCGTGATCAGATGCTCTTGGCCGTTGCCAATGTCCCCCGCACCCCCTCTGCCCCCACTGGCTGGAATTTCCTGTTTGAGGCCCTGCTCTTTTAAGGAGGCGTTTGAGGTTCTCGCTCTCTTTATTTTCGGGGGTCACGTATCCACTAGGCACGGGCCGATATCATCACATTCTGACAGGATGATAACCATGAGGCAAATATCACGATAACGTCAAAAAATGTATTTTGACATTTTACAGGAAATAACTGCAACTCTTTTTTTCGCATTGAACACTTTTATTACATAGATTAAAAAAGGGTATTTAGGTTTTTTTACTTACGGAATGTGTTAAACGGCGAAAAAATGTTTGCAGTTATTTCCCCTAAAATTTCAAAATAAGATTTTTGACACTGTTACAATAATAATAATACATTTCATTTATAAGCGCCTTTCAAAACACTTTACAGTCACAAGATATTTTTTCTGCGGGTGAGCAGCGGCAGCCACACGCGTTCACTCAACCCGAAAGTAACATAAAGTAAAAAAAAAACTGTTTGCGATGTAGTGATATATGGCTCATCCTGTCAGAATCTGATATTGGCCCATGCCTAATTTGAAGTTTTAGGGGAAATAATTGCAATTGTTTTTTCTCCATTGAACACATTCCATAAGTAAAAAAAAGAAATACGTTTTTTTTTAACCTATGTAAAGTGTTCAATGCAAAAAAAGAGTTCTAGTTAAATTTTCAAAATTCCCAAAATAAGTAAACACCCCCCTTTTTGTTGTTTGTTTTTTACATAGCAACTAAAGAAAGTAGAGCAAAAAAAAGCACGTACGTAGTTGGTCAGCAAATAAATGTCCACTTATGCAGTCCACCTTGAAAGCGGCCACACGTGGTTCTGTGGCTGTGTTTGTGTTTTTGTGGTGTTTGTTTGTGTTTGTTTCCTTGCGACAGTGTGACCGTCTTCAGAGATCCCTGGCGTGAGGGTATGTGCCCTTGGACTACATCGTGGAAGCCAGCACCATGCAGTCCATGGGCATATACACTTGCCTCATGGCTTGGTTCTTCACAGAGGCCCTTCCCGGAACCCGGTGCGGGAATCCAGTGCGGTCAAAGCTCCCCGTTGCAACAACTCACTGTGTATCCCTGCTCTCTCTCTCTCTCTCTCTCTCTCTCTCTCTCTCTCTCTCTCTCTCTCTCTCTTTTTCCTCCTTTTCTCTCCTCTCATGCAGGGTTTCATTGGAATCCCCGGGCTTTTCGGCCTCCCCGGACCTGACGGAGAAAGAGTTAGTGCTTGCCATTGTTTGTTTGTCTACAATTTTAATCATCAAAATGAACCCTCAAAATATATCAGAACTGGAAAATTGCAACATACATGCAATACATTAAAAAAAAAAATAGTTTTGCCCCTCCCGCGTGCAGTGAACATATTTTACGTATTGAAAAAAAACCCCACCAATGTATTTATTGTATTTTTTTACCTCTGGTGACCATTGGGCACCCCAATAATTACCATAACTAGATATGGCAATTATTGAAAAGCATTTTGACACCCTTATCGGGGCCCTACCGTCCGTCTCTTTTCAGCTGGCTAAAGTCGTCAAGGCTTGGAAAACGCGATATGCTCATTTTTCTTATCACAACGGCTTTCATCAAGGCTGTAATCCGTTCTCTCAACATGGCCCAAGGAGTAAATAAATAAATACATAAATAAGTGTCCTTGAGAGCTTTGAATGGTGCTTAAAATATAATGTATTATTATTATTATTATTATTATTAGGAGCAGTAGTAGTAGTAGTAGTAGATAGATACTTGAGTAGATAGATAAATAAATGGATGGATTAATATACAAACAAATAAATACATACATGGATAAATAAATACATAAATACACAAATAATAATAATACATTTCATTTCTAAGCGCCTATCAAAACTCTCAAGGTCACTTTACAGTCACAGGATCAGTTCTCCCGTGGGTGAGCAGCGGCAGCCACCAAAATACATAAATACACAAATACATGAATAAATAAATAAATACACAAATAAATAAATAAATACATAAATAAATAAATAAAGTAATGTTAAACTAAAAAAAACCTACAAAAGAAGTGTTCACTAAAATACAGATTTACTCAAGTGCAGCAAAGGACCCCTGATTTTTTTTTAATGTATTTATTTATCTTCAGTATTTCCTGTTTTTCACATCTTTCTTTTGATGCTGTCTTCTTTCACAAGCCGTCTTTTTCCTCTTTATTTTTCAGGGCATTCCAGGCGAGCCAGGCAAGAGGGGCAAGATGGGTAGGCCGGTAAAGTTTTGTCTCAACATACTTTACAGCGTGGTATGTGTAAAAGTGCTTGGGCGAGTTGGTTGGCACACGCTCACATTAACTTCGAGTCATGTTGTCCTTCCAAAGGTACAAAGTTTCTGTCATTCTTCCTCAGTGTTTTCCAGGCCTGACAGGGGGGCTTGGGGGGGCGCGGGGTTAACTGGGGTCGCAGCAATCTCAAATCAGGGTTGCAACAAGAAAAGAAAAAAAAGCTTTTTATGAAAGTGAAGGGGCGGCGGGCCAATTGTAGGAAGCTGTACGCTCCTTCTGTGCGTGCGTGCTTGTATGTGTGTCAGATACATCACTTTGACAGCAGCTTACAAAAGCTTTTTCAAACCCGAAACGCACGCTGCCGTCAAACCGTTTAGCAGATGTTTTTGTCAAACGGGGCATTTATGGGACAAAACGGATCCACTTCCTTTTTTGACTCACAATTGTCTAGTGTGCAGCTTTGTTTTTTTTGCAAGTAGAGCGTGGGTCTTATTTTGTTATTTGGATCTTATTGAAATTTAGGTGCATCTGGGATATTCGTTTCTTCTCCTTCAATGTTGTTTGTCTTGTAGGAAGCAGGTAAAATCAACTAATTTGAGATGACCTCTGGTTTGTTTTATTTTCAACTCCATCTCCCGCTTATTCACCGTCTAGTTTTTGTTTTCATTTTCATTTCATTTAATTTTCATGTTGCTAACATGGCAGATTAACCGCAAAAAATGGACTGTATACAAGTAACATCCGATTTATGACCGAGTTCTGTTCCGACCAAACGGTCGTAAGTCAAAATGGTCGTAAGTCGAAATCCATTCAAAAATGTTGAATAGAGACTCGGAGGCTAAATGACTTGCAAACGTCCTCCCTCTGGTGCCATTACACGGTCGATTGCTGTGCGAGCGTGAGATGCTGGCTGGCCAAAATTGTCGCATGCGGCCTGCTAGCGTGTTGCGGTGCAAAGTGGAGAATTCAAATTGTAAAAATGGAGGAAATGTTGAATAGACGTTTTGTCATTCATTGAATGTTTCCCTTATAATGCGGCGCAGCCCCCTTTAAGGCTCCTATTTTTCGAACAACCTGTTCTCAAGATCCATGCGATCTAAACGGTCATTGATATAGAATATTTGTGAGCCCGCCGGCACATCTCCAGCGCAGTGACATAAATTGTGTCCGTCTAGCCCCAACGTTCCAAAAGCATCTTTCCGAAACAGACGGTTGCGCAACATCCAAGTGGATCTTCTGAGACCCAATTTTGTCTGCTGACTGGATGTAAAAGCAGAGACGCACTTAATCCCGCGCCGAAACGTCTTCGACTAATAGTTTCAAGCGCTGTATTTTAAATGGTCTGTTATATTTATTTATTTATTTATTTATTTTTCCCCACCTCACGTTTGTCTTTGAGAGCACTGGTGATGGTGATGTAAGTCATCCCCTTTTTGTGGGTGAGCTCCATGCGTCATCCACGTGGTTTGCGCTCCGTTCCAAATGTCTGTGCGATGGCCATTTGTGCTGACATGGCATCGATACATCGTTGGAACGCTCGCAAATAAACAGAAAGAGTACAACAGATTATTCAGGCATGCTTGCGTAACATTTTTCCTTGCAAGTACCTACAGTGAACTCAAGAGGCTTATAGCTGCCTTTACATGCCAGAAAAGCGATTTTCTCCCTATTAGATAAAGTAACTGACTAGATGAAGCTCCTCCTTTTACCTCCACTTAGTTCATTGGCACCAAGATGCTACAAGATGATGCTGACAAATAGCTTTGCTACTCTTTATTACATTTAATTTCTCAGCCTGCTTTAATATGCATTCTTTGCTCATTTGGGAGAGTCCAAATTACTTTGGAGACAATAATAATAATAATAATAATAAATTTCATTTATCAGCGCCTTTCAAAACTGTCAAGGACACTTTACAGTCACAGGATCAGTTTTTCTGTGGGTGAGCAGCGGCAGCCACACACGCCACCGTTCCCTCACCCCGGAAGTTACTCAAATAGCTAGAAAGCTAGCTAGCTAATAGATAACTAATAGCTAGCTAGAAATATAGCTAACAGACATACTGATAGATAGCTTGCCAGCCAGCCAGAAAGCTATCCAGTCAGCTAGATAGCTAGCGAGCCAGCTAATAAATAATAATAATAATACATTTCATTTGACGTCATTGATAAGCGTCCTTCGAAACTGTCGAGATCACTTTACAGTCACAGATGGGTTTTTCTGTGGGTGAGCAGCCACACGTGCCAGCGTTCACTCAACCCGGAAGTTACTGAAATAGATAGAAAGCTAGCTAGCCAACCAATAGATAGCTAGCTATAAAGCTACCCAGCTATATAGCTAATAGATATACAGCTTGATAGCCAGCCATAGAGCTAGCTAGCCAGCTAATAAATAGCAAATAGCGTGTTAGCTTTTAGTCCTTCTCATCCAAACGTCAAGTAGACTAGAGTGATGATCGCGATTGAATGTGTGACCGGAAAGCCAACTCGCCATGAATGACAACTGTTGGGATGTCTTTGTTTCAAGATATTATTTGCACTTTTGTGTGTGTGTGTGTGTGTGTGTGTGTGTGTGTGTATTGGGTTTATCCTTAATGCTTTCTATCCAAAAAATGGTTTGGTCAAGCAGAACAAATGACTTTGGGTCGCACTGTTTGTGTGCATTCATCATCTCTGTGCGTGATTTAGGGCTTTCCGGGTGACTTTGGAGAGCGAGGACCACCCGGAGCAGACGGAGAACCAGTAAGTTCACTATTTCACTTTTACTCTTGTCCATAGTGTGTCAGCGGCGATCTTTCCTCAAGAGTATCGTGACTACAGCACTCACAAGATGATCCCAGAATACAATACTGGAATTGAAAGAAGCTGAAAATGAAAGAACAAAAAAACTCCACTCTAGTTAATTTGAGTCTTTTATTTTTGTACGTATTCATTTCTATCTAAAACACTCACTTTATCATCAGCTTTTGTAACCCATTTACGCAGAGTGTGTTCATATGAACACTTAAATTCATTTTCAAATGCATTCATGTTGTTTCTTGCCACATTAATTATTGTTCATTATATATCATTATATTATTGTTATATACTCCGTTTTAACCTATTTAATACTCTGTTTTGATTTTGTTTAGATTTTTTTACAATGAATTTATCTGCGTTTATTTGAACACGTTCGGCATAAATGCGTTAAGGTCTATGCTAACAATGCTAACAAGCTAAACCACTGTTGGACCTCTGCACCGTGAGGCTAAGCTCTTACGTTAAAAAACAAATGCAAAAAAATAGTTGAGGGTGAAAAAAATATACATATTTTTTATGACTTAAAATACGGAGTTACTTTTCAACAACAAACAAATGCGTGAAGGTCTATGCTAACAATGCTAACAAGCTAAACCACTGTTGGACCTGTGCATTGTGAGGATAACCTTTAAAAAACAAATTACACTAATTGAGGGTGAAAAAAAAAATATATTTTTTGAATGTTTATGACTTTTAAAATATATAGTTAATTTTCAACAACAGCAAACATGACAATAGTGCCAACCAAACACAGTAGCGCCCTCATTTTGTGTTGGCATACTACACTGTGTTTTAATAACAATAATCAAAGATATTACTTATTACAACTTGACAACTAAAGGTCAAACTATCAACCGACGGCTGGCGGGGAGGAAAAAGAGACAAAAGACACTTGCAGTTTAGAGGAAGTGGCATTTTGGGAGTTGCACTTCCAAACACACAGCCACCTTTCATGAGCATCCCTGAACACCGAGCCACTATTCTCAACATGTTTGTTTAAAGGAAAAAAAACACATCAAGCATTAACTCCTTCTTCACCTCACTTGCTCCTTGTATGTGTCCAGGGCCAAATGGGAGCCCCCGGTCCAAATGGAGTTCTCGGACTAATTGTGAGTATTCTGTGCTGAAAATGTCTCATTGAAATGAAACAAAAAAAATGGCGGCGTCTTCAGGAGGTTTACGGCGAGCAACATGCTGAAAATAGTGACAGCAGACACACTTCTAATTAGATGTACCGTATACACACTTTAAAGGACAACCGACATCACTTTTTTGTTTCCTAACAGACATCAGAAAAATGTTTTATAGCATCTAAAATAGCCAAAACACGCAGTATGGTATTTTTAGTCAAATGCAAAACAACAATAAAAATGACTGAAAGTGTCCAAAATCTGCAACAAAAAAATAACTCAGAAGTGGCCAGTTTCAGAAGGTCCCGCCCCCTTGTTCGTGGTGTCACCCCAAGACGTCTTGCCTTGCTGGAGAATCAAAATAATGGCTTCAGATTCGGAGAAGATGCTTTCTTGTTACTCATCCAGTTATGAATATGATTCAAATTGTTGTGAAGAGGAAAGCATACATGTTTGCAATCGATTAACTAATTTATTTCGTGCCATTTTGAGGCAATGGGGGGGGTGTAGCACCAAATTAATCAGCCTGTTTCCACAGGCTGATTAATTCCTTACACAGAGCTTTGTCGGCCTCTTCTGCCTCTTTTTGGTGCAACACGAACTTTTCAGACCAAACAAGTACAGGAAGATGCATTGACGTGATGGAAGGACCGCTACAATGTGTCCTTTTTTCAGTCAGGGGCGTTCCTTCAGTGACGTAACGTGAGGACTCGTCACCAACTCAAAAACAAGACTTCCGGAATATTCAGCGCGAGTCTTAAAACGTAAAATATAGCTATATGCGGTGGAATCTTTGTAAAATACGCTCAGCAGAAGTCATTTGAAGCCATTTTACAAATTATGGACACAACTTGTCCGGAGACATCGGTTGTCCTTTAATAGTCAATCCAATGCATTTTAGCACGTTGCGAATCATTTTTTTAAAGCATCCGCCCACACACACACATGCACACGCACACCCCAATGGTCACATAATAGTGTGTGATGATCTCTTGTCGCGTCCCGTCTTCACCCGTGACCAGTTGCTCCTCCCGGTTTATTCTGGGCCGCCGGCGGTGGCAGAAGGCCTGTAATTGAAGGCGTGTGATTATAGCTCTCTATGCAGCATTTTTTGGTCCATTGCGGCGTTCGCGTGACCTGATGACGTTTGCACATTTGAACATATGCACACAAAAGTACCAATAAACATAAAATGTTCCAAAAAATGGCAGTAAACAGTTGGATCCCAATTGAACACAAACTTCAACAACATGAAATGACTTCATCAAACAAACTTGAAGTAAATCTAGCTAGCTAGCTAGCCCGTCACCTAGCTATTCATCTGCCCATGAACGGCTGTTATGTTGTGTTTGTATTCTTCCCTTGAGACAATCTAGCCATGAAAATATTTGTCTGTTCATTGGTGACAGGGTGACATGGGACCTGTTGGCGAGATGGGTCTTCCTGGACCCAATGGACTCAAGGTAATCCTCACTTCACCCCAATTAGAACATCTAGTCAGCCTTTGCCTTCATTTGTACTGCCTGTGACAGTCGGCTTGATATACTGTACGTATATATACATGTGTGTTTGAAAAAAAAAAAAAAAAAAAACTCAAGGGTCTGTGTTTCCTCCAGGGGGTACCCGGAAATCCAGGAGAACCAGGACTGAAAGGTGATAAGGTGATCTGAATATTCCTGTTATTGCATGTAACGCGTGTGTATTTTTTATGTCCCCGACAATACTGTACATCTTGAGAGCATCTTCCATTCAAACACCCTCTGTGCCCCACCCCCAAAATTTGCCACTTTTTCTGCCTTTTTCTTGCTTCGTTTAACGCTGCACATCTTCCAGCACCGCTCAGTGCTGCCTTTTCTGACACAATGTGGTACTACACCACAGGCGCGCCACTCTCCATTTGGCAATCCCATGATAAATACATACATACATACATACATACATACATATATATACGAATAAATGAATACATAAATTAACAAATTAATAGCTGAATAAATACATAAATAAATACATAAATACTTAAATACATAAATACATAAATAAATAAATACATAAATACATACATAAATACATACATAAATACATACATACATAAACACATTCATAAATACCAAAATAAATACATAAATGAATGTAGTTAGTTCAGAGGTACCAGATCCAAAAGAGATTTTTCGCCCAAATCCCAAAGTGTACAATAATTACCCGCTGTTTTCCATGACTTCAATTTTCATATTCAACTTGTTAAAAAACACAGAGTGTTTGCGATAATTAAACGCAGTTATGTGTATGTAATAATACGATGAGGTGATTGCACGATTATACGGTTTTCAATCATCCCGGCTCTCTGAGGCAAACCATAACTACTATGCCGCCCACGACCAAAACGGCTCTGACACCCGTGATCTAAACAAACAGCAAAGAAATCGTCGGAGGCCCCCATGGGGGCATGTCATTCCCTGAAATCCATGTCTTCATACGAGATCCAAATAAGCGGTCCACTTAAGTGTCATTGGACCACTTATGAGATTGAGGTTCGGATGCCACACAAAGCGATGACATGGAAAGCGCCGCATGACTGTTTTGCGACAGTCAATGGTACCCAAAAAGGTTGTGAGGGCCATCCATCATCCTGTTTCTCTTCATCTCATCAGGGTGACGTCGGGATTCCTGGCGAGCAAGGCGAGATTGGCTTCAAAGGAGACAAGGCAAGCCTTTTCCACGTCCTTCTTTACGCTTAATTGCCTACTGCAAATCTGTCCCAAGAGCAAAGTCCAGTGACATATCTCTTGTCTTGACATGTATTTTTTGATTTTTCTAAAAGGGCATCCAGGGCGCTTCAGGACCACCCGGCCCACGTGGGAAACCAGGACTCCAGGTTCGTTTGGGATTTTGGATTACTATTCGTTCAAGATTTGGCGGCAACAATTTCATCAAAGCTTGGGCATCATCGTCATAAATGTGACTTGGCTCATTTTGAATAGAATATACATTTTTTGGGGGGGATGAAACATTGGTGTGAATGCTGTCATGGAATCAAATCAACCTGTTTAAGACCACCACGGTAGACTTCCAAACAAACTCTGGAACAGTTTGGATTTGGTTTAAGATCCCAAATTGTTGTTTTCTAGACTTGGAACCAATTAAAGATTTTTACATTGATTGTAATGTGAAGTGCTGATTTGGTTTTCGAACAAATCGGTTTTCAAACAGGTTTCTGGAACGGATTGTCTTTGATAACTGAGGTAGCGTAATTGGATTGTTTCTTTCTGTCAGGAGACTTTGAGTCCCTCGGAGCAGGGTGAACCATGACATAGGTGCTTCATTATTCGCACATCTAATCAGATAATGAATCCAAGTATGGAAATGAATCTGCACGGTAGAACCAGTTGACTGTCTATGAAAATGTTCCATCCAGAGTCAATGACGTGATGATATGAAATGAAAGCGCGTTGAGATGCTATCCGGTCATGAACCGCTCTACTTTTCCTCCTTTTCCAGGGCAGTGTGGGCGACAAAGGTCCTGATGGCGCACCAGGACCAATTGGCCCCGAGGTACGTCTTTACCCACAGTGCATTGCTGTTTTTAAACAAACCAGAATCTTGATTGACCTTGACAGGGTTTCCCCGGCGACATGGGACCCCCGGGGGAAAATGGCCTTGAAGGACCAAAGGTGAGAAAAGACCATTGTGGACCAGCGTCCATCGTGTTTTCATGTAAACATGCTCATCTTGTCATATTTTCAGGGAAAGCTGGGCCTCAGAGGTTTACCAGGACCGCGGGGGTTACCCGGATTTGAGGTACGCCGTGTTAGCATCGACAGCTTTTCAAATTTTCACGACCTCGCCAAAGATAACAATTAGCTTTTTTATTTCCCAGGGCGACGAGGGGCCGATCGGACCTCCGGGACCGACAGGTTTTGAGGTAAGGAACGTACTGAAACCCTCCTGTCGTACCGGACTAGCATCGCACTCAAATTTATTTTCACTGTCTCATTAGCATTGGCTAATAATTGTTTTGGTCCCCAAAAAATAAATATACAAGTAACATCACATCCGACTTAGGACCACTACCTCCAGACCCTATTTTTTAACGCGCTAGCAGGCCGGCAACACGTACGACAATTTTGGCCAGCCAGCCAGCATCTCACGCTCGCACAGCAATCAACCGTGTGATGGCACGGGGGGCAGGGGGGAGGGTTCCGAGTCATTCAGCCTCCGAGTCTCTATTCAACATTTTGAATTGATTTCGACTTACGACCGTTTGGTCAGAACGGGACTCGGTCGTAAGTCAGATGTTTCCTGTACACTGTAAATCAGTTTTATTACATCACAACATTTCAGACAGTCCGACTAATCAATTTCAATAATTCTCCATCTTATGTTTTGGACATAAAATGGGGGTAATAATTTTCACAACTTGTTTGATTGACTGTGAGGATTTAGAGCAAGCGTAAAAAAAAAGGCTACGGGATGTTAACTACCTTCTCTTTTGATGATCCCAAATGGGCTTGTCTTTTTTTTTTGTCCTGCTATTGCACTCACGCTATACCCTCGATTTGGTAGCTAACTTTGGCTCACTATACGCCACCGAATCGCTTTCTTTTTTGTCTTTATTTTAATTGACTGTGCGCTCCAGGCGGATTAGATTAAATGTGTCGTGACACGAGAGCAGCTCATCCGTCTGGAGTCAAATCCTGGAATCCCTGAGTCATTTTCTTCAGAGGAGTTACGGCTGGTAAAAAAGCACTTAGCTCCCCTCTTAACCTCAAGAATGATTGTGAAGAACATAACAGTCGGCAAAAAAAACAAAAGCCAGACGAGGGTAACGCGGGTTACCTGCGCAGATGGCAACATCTGCCATTTTACCGCAAACTTTCAACACCGGTGATTCAGCGTCCGCGTGTGTTTATTTCTACCCGGAATGCGCCGAGACGCTTAATGTTGTGTCGCGTTTAGGGTCGACTGGGCGGAAAAGGATTCGTTGGCAAAATCGGGCCTGATGGAGTCAAGGTGTGAACTTTTTTTGTTGTCATTTCAAAAACCGCACGTTTTGCATATGTTCAATGGAGAGTGTGTTTGCTTTGTGCAGGGAGAAACTGGCATCGCGGGAAAAGTCGGCGTCATGGGAGAAAGGGTAGGAAACCATTTGTGACCTGCAAACTAACCAAAAAAAAAAAAAAAAAACAAGAAAATATTTCAAACCACCAAAAGTCTGTTTAGCTTAATGCTAGCAAACAGTGCAAAATGCCATACACCGGCTAACAAAATTAGCTCTGAAGCAAGGAATATACAAATGCAAAATGAAGACAGCCACTAATAATGCTCAAATGCATATATTCTTTAGCCTCTGCAAAGATAGACTAATCACCTTGATAGAGGAGTGCGGGCCATCTCCATGTCTGTGTTATACTGCCCCCAAGTGGGGGCAGCATCATGTTCATGAACTCAAAATCATCTTTTGGACCTAAACAACAGTTTTCCTGTGCTTTTGTTTCAGGGTTTGGTGGGTTTCATTGGACCTGTGGGCGAAGTGGGAATGGCAGGAGAGAAGGTAACTTTCCGCCTGGAAACAAACACCGCTCTTAACAAAGGCGCCTTTATATCCTCTCAACGCTCTACTTTTGTGTTCTTAGGGGGACCGTGGCGCCGTGGGTCTTCCCGGACCACCTGGAGAGAAAGGCTCGGATGTAAGTCACAAAGAAAGCTGCTTTCTTTTTTGCTTTTTCTGTCAGTTTTTTTTTTGGGTGGGAGAGTTTAGTCCGCAAAGGGCCTCCTCAATTAAAATATGCGGTCTATTCCCAAGGGAATACGAGACCTTGATGTTTTTGGGGGCTTTTTTACATGAAGGAAGTAAAAACACTCTCAAAAGCGCTTTCATCCGCTTGTTAGAAAACTCACCAACAACCGTGACTGATCACTTCCAATGACTTGCCCTCATGCATTTTATTCAGGCAAGCAGGAAGTACTCATTGAAAAAGTCCTACAGGGATGGGATATATATATATATATATATATATATATATAATTTTTTTGCGCAGGGTCACCCAGGGACACCAGGGGAGGTCGGGCCTTCAGGACCGCCGGGAAAACCAGTAAGTTGTCACCTGTTGCGATGGGATGCCGTTGGGCTTTTTTATTGCATATTTTTTTATTGCATTTTCATGTTTTTTAGCTTATTGTATTTGTATGCTCTCTGTACTAACTTGTTAGGTGAGTTGATGCCCATAAATCAATCTTGAAGATTCCATATAAAGGCTCTTCACTTGAAATGTAAATGCAGCAGAACTTGCTGTCACTCTAAATCAAAACATTGACGACTAATTAGAAGCCGAACCCTTCATCACCGTGACCTCCGCTCGGGCCCACTCGGAGCAATCACGCCTCGCTTTGCGGCGGGAGGTCATCAAGCCACCAAAGCAAATATAAACACGGAGCAGGGCTCACTCAGCGGGGTGGGATTAATTGGGATGAGTGACACATCTAACAACAAACATGGAGGTCACGACCCCCGAGCTTCGCTTTGTGCTCTGGGGGTCCGCTTCTCTCATGTGTTGGTGTCAACCTTTGTTTTGTCTTTCTTCCGCTTATCCTTTTGTTTGATTTTGTTTTGTTTTTCAGGGAGCCCCTGGAGCGGCGGGGCCGACGGGTAGCAGAGGAAACAAAGGCTTGCGGGTTTGTGACATTCTTTTTCAAATTTCACTTCAAATTTGCATATCGGATTGGATTGGATGTACCTTTATTCGTCTAGCGGTGCAGAAATATCCATTTCACATCAGCAAAGTGATGAAAGGAAGGGAAGAAGTAGAAAAACAAAATACAGGAGCTGCTGGAGAGGCAGCCACTCTCGCGGCGCCATCTTGGAGTAAAAAAAAACAAAAAACAAATACTAAATAAGCTATCTATTAGTTATCCATTAGCCAGCTAGCTAGCTTTCTATCTATTTGAGTTACTTCCAGGTTGAGTGAACGCTGGCGCATGTGGCTGCCGCTGCTCACCCACAGAAAAAACCTTATCCTGCAGTTCTAGATGAAAGAGGAGAGGATCTAAGCGTCCTTTTCAACAGTGGACGTGCTGGCGGAATGTGCACGTCAACTACAAGCAAAATGTTGAAACACAAAGCTGTAGCATACATTCACCAAAAGAGATTGTCTCACATCTCCTGTTCGACATAATAAATCCGCTTCAATTCCAAGCCACAACAGTTCCACATACACTTCGGCGTTCTGCGCTGACGCTCCTTTCTTCTCATCGCGGGCTCCTTCAAGCCATGCACACATATAAAAAGTGACATTTCATTTCTAAGCGCCTTTCAAAACTCTCAAGGTGGCTTTACAGTCACAGGATACGTTTTTGTGTGGGTGAGCAGAGGCAGCCACAAAAAAAGTGATGTGAGTTTGATCTTCTTCATTATTTATTATGACTGCTCAGTCGAGTCCCAGACAAGCTCTCACTTCTCACAAAAGCGCCACATGCCAAAAAGTAGCACAAGACGGCGGAGGGTGCAAATGGGCGGCAAATGATGGATTGCCACGTTGACCGCTCGGCACGCGCCCGACGGCGCACACTTGGAGGGGGAGGGCCAAGCCAAACTTTGCAGTCATGTGACAATTTGCGTTCAACATTTGTCATCCACAAAATTGTTTCATATATTTCATGAGAGATTTTTACAGGAGATATACTTATTTGGAAAATGGATCCGTTTGTCGCCAAATGCGCTCATCTGATTCAGAGCGTAATTAGCACAAGGTGCTAAATGGCAACATTTACAACAGGTCACGCAATTCCTGCTTCAATTCCAATCGGCCTTTAACTCATTCACTGCCATTCACAAATGTATTCGAAAATATGACGTAGAGCGCCATTCCCGAATTTCTGCATTGTGTTTTTTCATGCTTGGTTGCCGATAAAGCGCTATCCATGGCCTCTGGCAATGTTTTTTTTCTTTTCCACAAGGAGGCCACATTTCCCTTTTTGTTCCATGTTAGCGCTTTGTTACAACTTTAGCTGTTGTTAACACGCTATACAAATCAAAATTTGCATAGTATTTTGGACATCCGCCCTCATTTCAAGCTTATATAACTCCAGAGCCATATCATTTAAGAATTAACTTTTTTTCCTGATGAAAAATGAGGCTTAAATTTCAAAGGTCAAATTGAGTTTACAGATTAAGGTCCTATAATTTAGCATATTAGATTCATCCTGAAATTTCACCCTCAAGCTCACGATCCCCAAATTCTTGTGAGAGGATTTTTTTACCCCCCCCCCCCCCCCCCCACACACACACACACACACGTACACACATGCTAATCAGGCTATGTAAACACTAGCAGCATGCAGCATGTACCCCAGACAGGAATGTTCTAAACGGCTTTCTACCTTGAATACATTAAGAGGCTTACGCTATTCGGAGCCTTGCGGAACCTTGCGGAACCTTGCGGGGCCAATCGCGCCATATCATGATCAAATCTTCTCCGTCAATGAAACAATTTCTTGGGAAAAATTCTATGAGCATTTTGCAGGCAGTGCTGCAAAATATTGACAATTAACTCATTCACTGCCCTTCAATGATTCATTCGGGAATTGAAAATATGACGTAGAGCCTAGTTTGGGTTTTGTTTTTCATGCTCGGGTGCTGATAAAGCGCTGGCCATGGCCTCTGGCAATGTTTTTTTTCTTTTCCACAAGGGGGCAGCATTTCCCTTCCTTCCATGTTAGCGCTTTTTTCCAGCTTAAGCTGTTGTTCAAGGGCTATATAAACCAATATGTATGGATCGCATTGTATTTTGGACAGCCGCCCTCATTTCAAGCTCATATAACTCCAGACCCTTATCATTTAGGAATTAACTCTTTTTTTTCTGATCAAAGAAAACTGTCTAAGGGTGCTGTATTGAATGTTTATGTAGGTCCTGAAATTGAAGTGACAATGACAAAAACACTGGCACTGGATTGGATGCATTTTTTGTGCACATTTCTGGCAGTGAATGAGTTAAAAACAAATTAGGATCAGCCAGCCTGACCTGCATTCAGGCATTTGATACTCTGCATCTCCGTTTGAAGTGTGATCAATTTCACGTCAAATATGATCTGCATGGCACAGTAAAGTGTGTTTGTGTGCCTTTGCTAATTGCTACATGATGGCGGTTCCAGGTACTAAATGCACCTCTGGTTGCATTACGCTGACATCTACTGGTGAAGTGACACGTGGTTTTTGTTTTTGGTGTGTGTTCTCAGGGCGCAGCGGGGCCTGACGGTCCAATTGGAGAGCCGGGGTCAGTGGGCAAGAAGGTAAAAATAAAACAAAGCAGCCCAGATATTAGTTGGGGAGTCTTCCGTTGAGGCAATGCGTTGTTCAAGATGGCGGGGGTCGGAAATCATGATCCTTCTCCTCGTTCCAGGGTCCGGACGGTCCACCGGGGAAAATTGGCTTCCCCGGATCTCAGGTGAGATCTTTTGTAAAAGGGATCCATTAGAATTGTTTTATACAGTCACATGTATCGTCAGCCGTCATCTGTACTTCTTTGAAGGTGCCGGATGTTTTGCTCCTCATCCGAAAAGCTTCGTCAGCAAACTGACGTTTTGCTTCTTATCCAAGCACCTCATATTGAATTAACTCTTTTTTTCTGATGAAAGAAGAGAGTCTAAGGTTTCTTTCGCTGTATTGCATGTTTATGTAGTCCTAAAACTTAGTATTCTATGGGTCCTGCAATTTGAGTGAAAATGACAAAAACCCTGGCAATGGAGTGGACACATATAAGCCTTTGAAAGATAGGCTAACCCTTCTTCCTACAGTCCTTATGGAATGTAGGAATTGTAACTCCCTCCCTCCCACTCCATTTCATCAATCCATCAACAACTGTCACTAAGGTCAATAAAACGACTTTTTTATACTGTACAATTTATTTAGTTAATTACCATACAATAGCACATTTATTATACATAAAATACGATATATTTTGTGTAGTTTTAAGGCATATTTAGTAGAAAAGTATGTTTTATGGGGACTTGGAAACGGATTATTCTCATTTTAATTGTTTTCTATGGGAAATTAATGTTTGGAAGACACACTTTTTGCCTTACACACACTTTCTGGGAACCAATTAAGTTCGTACGCTGAGATATCACTGTACTATATCTTTCAGTACTGTACATTAGATGAGTAGCGTATTTTCTGCACTAAAAGGGGCACCTCAAGGAAAATATTTTTTTCCTAATCTGACCTTGCAGTGGGCACATTTTTGCACATCATCTTGCAGTTAATGGGAAAAAAACACGTTGTTACGTCTCATTTGTTTAAATTTATTTTTGTGTGTATTTATAATGATTGATTTTTGCTATGTGTCTGCTTCTCCCTCCACAGGGTAAAATTGGCGAGTCGGGGGAACCCGGGCTAAAAGGTTTTCCTGTAAGCTTCCACGACACAACAGCACAACATCTTGTGAGCTTTTTTTTAATGCACTTACACCATTTTTTTTTGTTTTTCTTATCTTCCACAAGGGTGTCCAAGGGTCATCGGGGTCACCGGGGGACAAGGGAATTGCAGGCGAGCAGGTAGTACAAGCTTTGCTATCTTCTTCAAGCTCTTATTGTCGCACTTTATTTTTTTTCAGCCTCTAAAATGTCATATTAAAGCTCGTCTTAAATCATCGTCCGTTTCCTTTCCTTTTTAGGACCATATTTAGTCACTTTATTGGCTTTTCCTTGGCAGTAAACTACCTCATTCCACTTTCATTGTGCACTTTTGCTCCAAAACTTACTTTACAACTGGGTTCGATTTTAGAACTTGCAAAAAAAAAAAAACAACAAATCCTTCTTGTCGACTATCAAAAGAAAAATAAATGAAATGACACAATGTGCTAACGAAATAAACATTGAAGGTCATTTATGGGAAAAATGAAATGAATAAAGCCAATTAAAATTGTGTAATGATTTAGTAAAATGGCCCATTTGTGGACAATGGACAGGAGACATTTTTTGCCATTAATAACTGGTTGTACTTGTCGTTCCCCAGGGGCCACCCGGGCCGCCGGGAACTCTGGGACTGTTGGGAGAAATTGGCCAAAAGGTGAGCTTCATTCACTTCATATTCATGGTTAAAAAAACAAAAGACGCACAGTAGAGAGAGAGTAAAAGCCAAAAATTGTACCGAATTGTCTGCAATCTAAAACACATCTTGAACGAATGACATACGTATTTAAAAAGATTTTCCATCCATAGGGTGCACCGTATTGTAAGGGTCACCTTCAATGCCTCTTTGCAATTTTTTTTCTATGATGATACTAGTGCAGCGTGTTCAAGCCGAAACAAATTCCTTGTGTGTTCTGCATACTTGGCAATAAAGATGATTCTGATGAATGACATATTTAAAAACGTTTTCCATCCATAAAGCGCACAGGAAGATGAGGAGCTTGGTCAGATTTTGAAAAAATATTTTCTTTTAGGTGCGCCTTATAGTGCAGAAAATACGGTACTCATCTAATGTACAGTACTGAAAAATATACCACAGTGTACAAACTTAATTGGTTCACAGAAAGTGTGTGTAAGGCGAAAAGTGTGTCTTCCAAACATTAATTTCCCATAGAAAACCATTTAAATGAGAATAATCCGTTTCCAGGTCCCCATAAAACATAATTTTCTACTAAATATGCCTTAAAACTACACAATATATACCATATTTTATGTATAATAAATGTGCTATTGCATGGTAATTAAAGAAATAAACTGTACTGTATAATAAAGTCGTTTTATTTACCTTTGTGATGGTTGTTGATGGCTTGATGGAATGGCATTAAACACTTGATGAGGAACGTAGCCTTCTTCTTCCACCATCTTGAGGAATGATTCCTTGTAAGCTTCGGCAGCTTTATCGTCAGGACTGTTCGGATGCCAAGATTAAATTCTCGCAAATTTAATGTTTGTTAGCTAAAGCGTTTGTAAGCTGAGGTATCACTATAATTGTACTGAGTTAGTTCTCACTACAATGTGCGTTTCTGCCCGTCAGGGACCTTCTGGTAGCTTGGGAGAACCAGGACTGCCAGGCGAGCCAGGAGACAAGGTCATCTTGTGTTACTTGAACAAAAACAACATTATAGAGACATTTTTTTTCATTTTATAAGAGAAACATATTGATTGGATGTGGGTGGGTTGTGTGTACGAGACAGGGAGCCATCGGTGCCGACGGGAATATCGGAGAACAGGGACTCATCGGCCCTCGGGTAGGTCCATAGTTTAGCACCATAAACTTGAAGGTCGTATGTTTGATTGGCTTCCTGCTCCCTATTTATTGTTTTAATGCCCTATTTAAAGACTTTGATGACGTGATAATTTGCGGAGCCACAATTTAAGCAACTCTGCTTGAAAATGTCCTTCTATGTTATGTCTGAACAGGGCGATCCAGGCTTGGAGGGGGAGGCTGGTCCTGTCGGGCCTGATGGAACCAAGGTGATGGGAAACACAGCAACTAAGCATTCGCGTGTGCATCTATTAAAAGCAACCTCAAAAAAAGCACCCTGTGTTCATGCTAGGGTGAAAAAGGCGATATGGGTCAGGAGGGCGATAACGGTGAAAAAGGCGAAACGGGTTTAAAGGGAAAAGAAGGCCTTCCCGGTAGTCCTGGAATCCCTGGTGGCAGAGTAAGACATTTTCTGCATGTCTGAATCGGCTTCACATCCTTGAAAACAAGAAATCATCAAAGAAATAAAATAATCCACCTCGTGGTTTGATTTCTATTTTTTCAGGGCCAAGAAGGAAAATGTGGTCACATTGGCGAAAAAGGCAAACTTGGTTCAAAGGTCAGCTGACATCTCGCTCCATCTTGAAAAAGCTTGAAACACATTTCAAACCTACCAGGCATTGGCAACAAAACGACTTAACATTCCAAAACACACCAAAAAGATGTCCCTTGTTGTCTGTGTGTATTTTAGGGCGCCAAAGGTCACCAAGGTCACCTTGGGGAAACCGGAACGGTGGGCAAGATGGGCCCGCAGGGCGGCGGCGGGCCCAAAGGCTCCAGAGGGACCATCGGACATGTGGTAAAATACATTCAATTTAACTCATTCACTGCCAGGCCATGTGCAAATAGGCGTCCACTCTCGTGCCGGGGTTTTTGTCATTTTCACTCCAATTGCAGGAGCCACACAATAATGACTTTTAGGACTACCTTGACATTCAATACAGCGTAAGAAACCTTACAATCTCTTCTTTCATCAGGAAAAAAAAAGTTAATTTCTCCCTTATTTGGCTTTGGAGATATCGTCTGTTCATATCAGGTGGTTTCAGCCCAAACGCCTGATTTTTACCAAAAAGCCGAGAAAATGATCTTGTTCTGCACAGAAGCAAATTCAAGCAAAAAGCTGATCAAGGACCATACTTTTAACTTCCAGCGACACCGCTAACGTTTGAACACTTGTTTACTTCTACGAAACCACAAAAGAAAACAAGACTTTTGATGACAAAACGATCTAGCTTGCTAGCTATCTATTTACTCTATATTAGCTATCTATCTATCTAGCTAGCTAGCTATTAGTTATCTATTAGCTAGCTAACTTTCTATATTTTTGAGTTATTCTAGGTTGAGTGAACGCTGGCGCGTGTGGCTGCCGCTGCTCACCCACAGAAAAACATATCCTGCGAGTGTAACCTTGAGGGTTTTGAAAGGCGCTTATCAATGAAATGTATTATTATTATTATTTATTAGCTGGCTAGCTAACTATACAGCTGGTTCGCTAGCTATCTGGCTGGCTATCTTGCTGACTGGCTGGCTCGCTTTCTAGTTGGCTGGCAAGCTACCTATCTATATGTCTGTTAGCTATATTTCCATCTAGCTATTAGCTATCTATTAGCTAGCTCGCTACTATTACTAACTACAAAAGGTAAATGCTGTCCCCTGGTGGGGGGGAAAAAACATTGCCAGAGGTCTGACCGAAGCTTCAAACGCACCCCCCCCCTCACAAGAAAAACCAAAACCCGAACACATTCGGGAACGGCGCTCCACATTATGCTTTTCACTTCCCGAATAAATTGGGGAATGACAGTGAACGAGTTAATATGTTGTTTGAACGTTTGTATGGATTATTATGCCTCTTTTTTAGGGGGCTCCGGGCCGAATGGGCCAGCAGGGGGAAACTGGTCTTTCAGGTTATGAGGTACGCTTGGAATCGTCTCCGTCACATTACTTAACTTGACCTGTAATGTCAATCCAGCCTACTTTTATTCAATGTAATCCATTTTTAATAGTTTTTTTTCTTCGCCATTTCAGGGCCATCAGGGACCTTCTGGCCCAATGGGGCGTCCGGGACCAAAAGGTGAAAAGGTACACCTCAACTCTCCATGTAGCGCCTGTTTGTTTGTTTGTTTGTTTGTTTGTTTTTGGACTTCTGTCTCCGTCGTCGTCATAGCGCTTAGCACGTTTGCTATTTTGTGCATAATCCAGGGCGAGCAGGGCGATGATGGCAAAATGGAGGGTCCTCCCGGTCCTTTGGGTGACACGGTAAGTCCCGCCTCGACGACCACGTTTGACGTTGCGTGCGTTTTTGACTCACTGCGTCGTTCTCGCAGGGTCCTCCGGGCGACAGGGGGGAACGGGGGGAATCGGGCGACCCGGGCTACAAAGTAAGAGCAATGAATCCACCCTTTCACCCAATATTCAAATGAAAAGTAGGCCTGCGCTAACAACAACGATTTCAAATGACGAGACGTCATCAGGTGTGCATTATTTTGACAGGGTCAAGTTGGTGTGGATGGAGAACGAGGGCGAGCCGCTGCCCCCGGACTTCCTGTGAGTACGTCACCACATGTTTAACTCCCCACGACGCCCGATCATAGCAAGTTCACCGTTGCGTGCAGGGACATCCTGGACCGCGAGGCGTTCAAGGACCTAAAGGGGCTAAAGGTGACCAGGTAAGTTGACATTTGTCATTAGTGTTGAAATAAGAGTTTTATTTGTGACGTGAACGCGCTTGTAACTCAATTTAATCAGAACCTAGCTCTGAAAGTCCGCTTGGATTGCATCGGATGTACCTTTATTCGACATTTCACAGCAGCAACGTTATGAAAGGAAAGAAAGAAGTAGAAAAACAAAATACAGGAGCTGCTGGAAAGGCAGCCACTCTCGTGACACTGCTCACCAAAAAACAAAATGTTTCTTTAGTTGCATATAAAGGTTTGAATTCTCTGTGTAACACATCCTGTCAAAAGTCAGACCTTCAAAATAAAACCACTTGGATAAGAAAATAAAAATATATAAACACAAATAAATAAATATTTAAATAAATGAATAAACAAAGATGGTTAGATGAATACATCAATAAGTACATAAATAAATAAAAATATAAATATGTTATTTAGTTTTGTTTTTTTTACTTTATGTTACTTCTGGGTTGAGTGAATGCTGGCGCGTGTGGCTGCCACTGCTCACCCGCAGAAAAAATATCCTGTGACTTAAGTGTCCTTGAGAGTTTCGAAAGGTGCTTATGAATGAAATGTATTATTATTATTATTATTATTATTATTAATTTGTATTATTTTTTTTTACATGTTGACTTAAGTAACATGTTCTCTTTGAAAGGGTCAAAAAGGCAAAAGGGGTCAACCGGGGACAAAAGGAAGCAGAGGAACGGAGGTTGGTCACATAGAAATGTCATTTCCTGAAGATCTCATCTCAGAATCACAATCAGAAAGTCTTTAATCGTCCCACGATGGGGACATTTGACATCCGCAGGGGACAGGCGGTCCAATCGGGCCCAGGGGTGTAGTGGGCAGAGAGGGACAGGAGGGGGTACCCGGCATGGACGGAAAACCAGGAAAGGACGGAACTAAAGGCATGCCGGTAATATTTAGTTTTTAAAATAACATCTTCAATGCACAAGAAGATGGTGACACTTTGGGAAACATCCAAGACAATTTTGTGACTTGATTTGACTTGAAGTCCAATCACTGCAATTGTGTCCAGGGTGAGCACGGAAATGATGGCGAGACTGGCCTTCCGGGTAAAGCCGGCTCTCGTGGCAAAACCGGTGTGACAGGACTACCGGGAGATCAGGGAGCCTTTGGACCAAAGGTAAGACCTGCTCAGAGTCCCTCCAAGGACATCCCACACCATTTTTTTTTTTGTTTCCTAACTGACATCAGAAAAACGTTTGATAGCATCAAACGCTTAGCCAAAACACGCAGGATGAGATTTTGAGTCAAATGCAAAACACCAAGAAAGAGGACTTCAAGTGTCCCAAAACTGCCACAAAATGAGCTTGTGAGAAGGTCTCGCTCCCTTGGTCGTGACGTCACGCCAGGATACTCCTTCACAAACTGCCTTGCTCCAGAATCAAAACAATGGCTTCAGATTGGGAGAAGATGCTTTCTTGTTACTCATCCACTTATGAATAGGATTCAAATAGTTCTGAAGAGGAAAGCATACATGTCGATGAAAGAAGTCCTTCCGTATCAATTCGAGCTGTGTGGACTCCAATGTAGCGGCCAGAAAATGCACAAGATGGCGCCCAAGCTCCGTTGGAAATGGGCTGATTTCTCTGCTGGCAATTTGTGGCAACTCGTATCGATCTTGGTGCAACACACAAGGATTCACCATGGCGTTATTTATGTGTTTTCCTTCTAATTTCGCCATCAACACGCTGTTTTGAAATGAAAAAAAGTACCCAAAATGCATTTGTCGTTCGGGGGCGTTCCCTCCGTGACGTCACATAGGGCATCGTCATCAACTGGAAAACAAGACTTCCTAAATAGTCTTAAAAGGTCAAATCTAGCTTTAATATGCGCTGGAATCTTTGTCAAATACGCTCAGTAGAAGTGATTTGACAAATTATGGACGCAACTTGTCCGGAGTTGTCGGTTGTCCTTTAAACTGGCTGAAAATGTCCAAATGGATTGTGTGTCCAGGGGGAGCGAGGTCTTGGCGGACAGAGCGGTCCTCCTGGGAAAAGAGGCTTTTGGGGCGGAATGGGACTTCCAGGGTCACGGGGGGATCGCGGACCCAAAGGGCAACCTGTAAGCAGACTAGTTGACTCGTTGCTACCCGTGACAAAAATGACTACAACAATGCTGACTTGTCATTCAGGGGGATGTCGGGGAATCCGGATTTCCTGGGATTCTTGGAGTTTTAGGTCCAAAGGTATTGTGGGATCATTTTGCCAAACCTCTTGTACATTAGAGACATTGATTTGCTTCTCGTTGCTGATTTCAGGGGCCTCCGGGGGACTTTGGGCCAAAAGGCATACGAGGCCCAAAGGGGCCACAAGGCGACATGGTGAGAAAATGACATCAAGATAGGAAGTCATTCACTGACATTCCCCAATTTATCGTTGCTCACCCGCACACAAAAAAAAGTTCTTATCCCGTCACTTTAAAATGTCTTTAAGACTTTTGAAAGGCACTTTGAAATTAAATATACAAATTATTATTATTATCATTTGGGAATTGAAAAGCATGACGTGGAGCGCCATTCACAAATTTGTTTGGTGTTTGTTTTTCTTGAAGTTTGATAAAGCACCGGTCAGACCTCTGGCAATGTTTTCCCTTCCACAAGGGGGCAGCGTTTGCTTTTTGTCCATGTTAGCTAGCTCTTTGTTCCAGCTTCAGCTGGTGTTAAAGCGCTATATAAACCAATTTGTATGTACATATTGCATTTTGGTCAGCCGCCCCCATTTCAAGCTCAGATAACTCCACACACTTAGGAATTAACTCTTTTTTTCTGATGAAAGAAGAGAATGTAAGATTTCTTACCCTGCATTGAATGTTTACGTAGTCCTAAAAGTCAATATTCTGTGGGTCCCGGAATTTAAGTGACAATGCCAAAAACCCTGGCACTGGAGCGGACACATTTTTGCACATCGTCTGGCAGCGAATGAGTTAAAGACAACAGTGTTTTTTGTTTTTTCTTTTCCTCCTCTTTGCTCGAACTCATTCTCTCTCCTAGGGACGAGGCGGTGTCAGGGGCCCGATAGGAATTATTGGCCCCAGTGGAAGCGCAGTACGTACCGCACTGTATACTATTGGTGACACAAACCTAACATATAAGTGTTTGTATTTGTTTATTTTTTCATCCGAGTGACGTGATTTTAGTCTTCCCAAGAACTCATTGCACACCATTTCATGTCCTTAACATAAAAGATCATTTATTCTCAATCTATGGTTGCTTAACATGCCTATATTAACCATCCATGTGTTTGTTTCCAGGGCCCGAGAGGAGAGAAAGGCAACCGTGGTGCTGTGGTAATTATTATGTTCATGAAAGTAGCATGTTGCCATGCAAATACATCCTTCAACTTGTTTTTTTTTTTTTTTTTTTTTTTCAACCAGGGAGTACAAGGCCCGAGGGTAAGTTTGATTATATATTTTTTCTGAGAACTTGGGAGTCTCAAAGCTCAACGAGCATGCGTGTTTTTGTCTTAATTAGGGATCTCCCGGGCCTCGTGGACGCCGTGGCCCACCAGTAAGAATTCTTATTTTTTGGAACTTCAATTGAATCCCGTGAGTTTTTGGGTGTTCATTCTTTGTGGTTTTTATTTTCTTGTTCCTTCAAGGGTCCCCCGCGCGTGCCTCCATCGTTTGTAAGATTGTTTTTCCTGATGGTAACATGATGCCCGAAGGTGAGAATGAAACCATACCAACTTGTTGTTTTTTTCTCCCTTCAGAAAGACGACGGGCTTTTGTCTATGGATTCGCTCAGCAATCAGGTTCGTAAGTGATGTCAACTATTAGGCTACACGCATAAAGTCACGGACATCAGGCATTTCGGAGTGCTTCTAAAACACCAACCAAAGCCCCAACATCCCAGTCATTCACCCTCTCGTTGTATTTTCTCGATAGGATAAGCTAGTGATGGACCTGCCCATGCTGGACCAGGGTGCAGAGATCTTCAAGACCCTCCACTACCTCGCAAATCTGATCCAGAGTCTGAAGAACCCACTGGGCACCAGGGAGAATCCCGCCCGCATCTGCAGGGACCTGCTCAGCTGTGAACAAAAGCTAAACGATGGTAGGTGAAATGGTGAATGAAGATGGTGGTAAATGTAGTTTTAGAGCCACGTACGCACTGCCACGTAAGCGCCTTGGAAAGAATCAAGCCGAACTTTGAAGGTGATTCTCAGCAGCCTTTTCCTCCATCTTTTGTCATCAAATGGTGGTATGACATGACGACGGAGTCAAAAAGTTCTTTGTACCTTTGCATGCCTTTGTCATGATTTCAGGCATTTATTGGATTGACCCCAACCTCGGCTGCACGTCCGACACAATCAAAGTCTCGTGCAACTTCACAGGCGGCGGCCAGACTTGTCTCAAACCCCTAACTGTATCCAAGGTATCCCAAAAACAAACAAACATCTCCAAAAACAACACAAATAAATCAACGAATGAATGAATGAACGGCTAAATAAAAAATAAAAAAATACACAACTACCAGTAAATAAACACACACATAAATAAATACATGAATGAATTAATAAATGAATAAATGAACAAATGAATAAATGAATACATGAATAAATGAAATAAATAAATACAAATGACAAAATAAATACAAATGACAAAATAAATACATATATAAAAGGCAAAATAAATACATACACAAAAATAAATAAATACATACACAAACAAATAAATAGATAAATACATACATACAAACGGCAAAATAAATACACAAATAAATAAATAAATAAATAGACAAATGCACGACTATATGAATAAACAAATATCTGGCTAAATAAATGAAACTACATAAATGAGTAAATAAATCAGTGCACAATTAAATGAAGACGTGACTAAATAATGGCGTACAACAGGATGATGATGTGTGCCTATTTGAGCGCCGCCGTCTGTTTGTACGCAGCCAGCAGTCAGCGTCGGCCGCGTCCAAATGAACTTCCTCCACCTGCTGAGCACCGAGGCTGTCCAGCATGTCACCATCCATTGCCTCAACGTTTCAGTCTGGAGAAGCGCCCGCCATTTGTCGGCTTCCCGGGAATCTGCGGTAGGCTTCAAGGCGTGGACCGGCGACATATTTGAGGCCGGAGGCGACTTGCAGCCCGACGTGCTGGAGGATTCTTGCTGGGTACGTCCAAGGTCTCCGCATCTTCACCACGACTTTCAAACTTGCGCCTTTATTGACTTCTGACAGATGAAAGATGGCCGCTGGCACCAGGCCCGCTTCGTATTCCGTTCCTTGGACCCTTCCTTGCTCCCTGTGATGGACGTGGTCCATCTTCCCGAGACCGCCCGTGGATCTCACTACCACCTGGAGATTGGTCCCGTGTGCTTCGGGTGACCCGGCACAGTGTCGAGAAGCTGGAGTTTTCAGGCCGGTCGAAAAGGAGCCGGAGGAGGTCTTGCACTAATATCTTCTCCATTGCTTCTTCCAGCTCCTCCGCGAAGAAAACCAAAAAAAAACAAGAAATCCATCAATCAAATCAAATCAAATAAATAGGCTTGTATCATCTCTCTCTTTGGAACGTTTCAAAGTGGAGGGATCAGAATCAGAATCAGAATCAGAATACCTTTATTCAGATCCTCGTGGGCCCATCAATTGCACCGCGTTAGAGTTCAAATTTTATTTTTCAATACATTCTGTATACAAGAAAAAAACATCCATGATGAAATCCTATAAAGGAAATATCATAAAATAATGTACATATATGTATTTTTATGATTTCCATTCATGTTTATCTCATTTTCAAGTGCAATAGAACGAAGAGAAGATAACGTTACAGGTTAAATTGAAATAAGAGGGGAAGGACATTTTATTCTATTTTATTATTTTGGCGCTCATCTCCTTTCATTGTTATTCGTGTCTTATTATTATTATTTTTTTTGTAGGGTGTTTTTTTTTCATGGCAGGGAGTTTTTTTTTGTTTTTTTTCTGGCATCAATCACATGTGTATTTATTATTAGTGTGCGCTCCAAAAAGGGACATTGTAAAACTCAGTGGTGTGAGAAAATATTTGTTATACATGCCACTGATGTGAATATCTGCAGCTTTAGTCATTGACCCAAGGCTGGGAGAAAGTTGCATATAAAATATGAATACATTTTTTATTTTGATTTTTATTTGGGGGGGCTCACTTTGGGATCTTTGCATCAACACATTTTTTTCTTCAGGAGTAAATGGATGAAAGGTGCTCAAAATATGCTGTAATTCCACTTTTATGCTGACACATTGTTTTGTTCAGAGTGCAGGTTCGCTTGGATTAATTTCATACACACACACAGTGTGCATTGCCCTATATTTCACCATTGTAGTTTACAAATAGTAATTATCCTATGGGTTGTGAAAAGCTCATAGGTGATACAACTGTGTGCATTATCAAGCAAGTTTTCTTTTATTTTTTTTATGTTAAATCATTTTTATTGTACAAAGCATCCCATCCACCAGCGGTGTAAGTAATAGTCATTTAAAAAAAACATTTGTTTGTAGACCGTGGATTCCCCGTCCCTAATTTAATTTAATTTAATTTAATTTGTGGACCAGCAACATCTCTCTCTCTCTCTCTATCTCTGAATATGTTTATTCTTATGTGTACATTTTGGGGCTCCAGAGAACAAATGTATTGCTAATTAATTGCTAATCCAACATTGTACTGTATCAGGTGCTATTCTATGATGTGTTTTTAAGGAAAAACAAAATGCTAAATATGTGAATTGTTACTTATGTTTTGGTTTGTTTATATTTTCAAAATGTGTTGTTGACATGAAACCAAGTTGAGGAAAACGCTCTCAGTCGTACAGGAGTGGTCCATCGATGAGAAGGTTTCTTCATGGGCCAGATGACGGCTGAAGAAACCTTCTCATCCAAGTTGAGGAAACCTGACATTTTTGCGCCTGACGACCAAGCGAAAGGTAAATATGGTTTTCCCTTTGCCTTTGTGAAGACAACACACCTGTTTATGGAATATAATAACATTATTATGAAAGGAAACTATCTCGCGCTGCAAACGTTATAAGTCTCTGCTCTCTATTTGGCGTTCCATTTGTTCAATAAAGAATTTCAATTTTGATGTGGCTGTTTGTTTTTTACTCATAAACACTAACAAGTGACCTCGTCTTGTTCAAAATGTCATAAAATGAGACCAATAATAATCCATCCACCTATTATCCAGGCCACTGATCCTCACAGTGCAAACAGGTGTGCTGGAGTCTATCCCGGCCATCTTTCAAGAGTAGATGGGAGTACACCTTAAACTGGTCGCCGGCACGAATAGAGAAACAACCAGCCACACCAAGGGACAATTTAGATTGTTCAATTAATCTAACGTGTATTTTGTTGACATCTGGGAGGAAACCGCAGGATCCGGAAAAAAAAAAAAAACCACAGGTGCAAAGGAGAACAGCCAAATTCCACCGAGAGTGGTTCAAGTCGGGAAGCACAAGAATATAGTTATAAAAATAATGTATTTTGTCTTTATTATTCAATACATATACGTATATCGTCCTATGCTGGAATTTGATGGAATTCATATTTTTAAACGCGTAACAGTTGTAATACGTAGTGCAGACCCTTGGATGGTGCTATTGTTCACGTATTGACGTGGCGGCTGATGATGTCACGACGATGATACTGTAAATAATTTTCCTTGACTGATTTGTTACAAATTCACCTAAAATAATTGTTTCTGCCAATATCGCGTCGCAAGTATCCACCCACTTACACGATACATTTATTTACACTCGTAAACTCGTAATATTCTCCATAGAAATCTTATGCTCGCCATTAAATCAAGATAAATTCGAGCAAACTACGTATATTATTTTTAGAAATTATAACTAGGCACGGCATTGAATTCCATCGTTGTAATTCCGATTTACTGCATTTAAAATGACTGTTGATGATGTGAGGGACGACTGCATCTGTGCCGACCTCCAACGTGTACCGCGGTGACGTCAGTAGTAGCACGATGGCGGTCCCCTGGACTATTTTGAATCCCGTCGCGCTTTTCCAGCATTAAGAAGGCACCTTTGAACATCGCAAATGCAACGACCCCGTTCGGACAGCACCGACTAATCAACAAATACAACCATGGACTCGGTGGTAGGCGGTGACCAGACGCTCCCCGTTGACTTAAACGGAAGGTAAAACAACGAAAGTAGGGGGGCAAAAATCTTGAGCTTAGCCAGCTAACAATTAGCATGCCAGCGTGGCTAGCTAAAACGAACGCAGAACTTAAACGTAGCACAAACTAGATACATATTGATCTTTATTTTGCATTTCGGTGTATAGGGACGTGTTTTATATGCAACGCATTGATAGCTACGTATAGCCCATTGCGTACTTTCTCACGACAGTTTTGTCCACTCTTGAATTTACATGTAGCGCTCTTTTTTTCTTAAGTCGGCGTGACTTTAGCTAATAATGACATGTCTTTGTCAGCCCGTTATTGTGTGAGTGATCAATATCATGTACCACGATTGTTCCACCGAACCCAAGGAGGGTAAAACCCTCGCGCGCAACTCCACATTTTTAATTAGTTATGACACGCCCACTTGGCCATCATTGGCTAGAGATGATCACATGACACGTGACCATCTTGGAAATGTGCTTTTGGAAATGTTCGCTCTGTCGTAAACGTCTGACTGTCGTGATAGCATGTCGTACAATTAATAATAACAAAACGCATCTCTAAAAAATGTTGTTTTTTTTAGATCTTGAATACGTAATAATAATATATGTATATATTTCATTCACAAATGGTTCGATGAATGTGCATATTAAGTGGTTGGATTCTGTACCTCTAAAAAGGTCACAAACCACTGTACTCATGTTGTTATCGCCCCATTTTGTATGTGGTAATGCGGCTGTAGAAATTACCGTTATCCGTAGATAATTGTAATAACAACTTCAACACAATAAAAGAAAAACAGCAGAATTTAAATCTTCATGCTCTTTATACCAGTTGACTTGCGTTAATTTCCATGCCACATCCAATATGGCAGACACACTGCCCTTTTTACTGTAAAGGGCCAACCCACTCAATGAGGCGTCTCTGCGTATACGTCACCGCCTCCTTGCACAGTAACATCCACTGTGGTGCACTGACTTGTCATTGCTTGTTGCCCTCCTGCTTATCCGCAATGTGATTTGGGAGAGCAGAGCGCGCCTTCCCGGTAGGTGAAAGTGCCTCATTTAGCTCTGCTTTGCTACTACAAAGGCGGCCGCTGGTGTACTCGTGTACTGTTAAGTTTGTAGATCCGTAGATCCTCCTGCTTTGCGTATCTAGTCCAAGCATCCCTAACCTTCGGTTTAGGAGTACATCCAGGTGGCGAGCGCGGCGGCGGAGTAATCCAAGATGTTAGCTGATAGGTGCGGTTTGAATTACGGCAAATTGTGCTGCTTTGTGAGAGACTGGCGGTGACTCGTATAAACTGGTCGGAAAGCGGATGAGTGCTTTGCAGAAAGACGAAAAGAGGAAGTTGTAGTTGTGCTGTTTCTTGTTTGGCTCCGATAAATCCAGATGCTTCTTCCAAACGGTGTCATTAACACGGATTCTCTGCCGACCAAATTAATGGCGGTGCTTTGTAATATGGCGGCAAGCATCGTGATGATTGTTGTTTTGCATCTTCAAAATCTGTCACCTGCATTTGAACGCTTCCTCTTCAACTGCACAGGAAATGTCTGATGACTTCTTTACTGTGTCATTTATTTTTTTGAAGACTTTTTGAAGCATTTGTGCTTGTGAATTGTCAAAGATTTTTCATGTTTGTGGCAATTCACTGAGAAATGAGTGTGGCCAGTAATTTAATGGAAACGTATCATTTCCAATCATAAAAGTAAACATGACTAATTCCGTAAATATTTGTAGCAGTAAAATAAGCACACTTAAAGGACAACCGACAACATTTTTTTTTTTGTTTCCTAACTGACCCCAGAAAAACGTTTTATAGCATCTAAAATACCCAAAACACGCAGGCTGATATTTTTAGTCAAATGCAAAACACCAATAAAAATGACTTCCAGTGACCCAAAACTACTTCAAAATGACCTCGGAAATGGTGAGTTTCAGAAGGTCCCGCCCCTTGTTCGTGACGTCACGCCACGATAATCCTTCACAAACCGCATTGCTCCAGCATCAAAACAACGGCCTCAGAGAGATTCAAATAGTTCTGAAGAGGAAAGCATAAATGTTTGCAATCGATTAAAGAAATCTTTCCGTCTCATTTTGAGGCGTCTGGACTCCAATGTCGCGCTCAGAAAACGCACAAGATGGCGCCCAAGCTCCGTTGGAAATGGTCTGATTTATCTGCTGGGAATTTGTGTCAACTAGTATCAACGCACAACGATTCACCATCGCATTATTTGTGTTTTCCTTCTAATTTCGCCATCAACATGGATCAGCACGAAGTTTTCAGACCAAACAAAGTACCCAAAATGCATTGGGTGTCGCTTTGTCGGTCAGGGGCGTTTCCTCCGTGACGTCACGTCAAGCATCGTGATCAACTCGAAAACAAGACTTCCTGAAAATTCAGCCCGAGTCTTAAAAGGTAAAATATAGCTATATGCGGTGAAATCTTTGTAAAATACGCTCAGTAGAAGTCATTTGAAGTGATTTGACAAATTATGGACACAACTTGTCCGGAGGCGTCGGTTGTCCTTTAACAGCACACGTATACTGCTGAAAGGTGCAACGTATCAGTACTTCAAATATGAGTTTTTTGAAGATGTGTATTGCCAGAATTGTCTATTTTCAGGGCTAGAGGTGAAGTGGCACCATCTAAGCGCAGTGCAAGATTTTTTTTGTGTTCTTTGTTTTGAATTTGAGAACTCGGCTGTCACTTGCACATGCTGTTTCGCTCACATCCGGTGAAAGTAAGTAAGCAAGTGAGAGCTGGACCATGGAAATGAAGCAGAGAGTCATTCTTGAGTCTATTTCTGGAAAGGGTCCGTAGGGCTGTGTGCAAGAGGCTAGCGTGAGTAATGAGTGGACACAGAAAAAACAACAACAAGAAAAAAAGCACTGCTGTTCAGCTGCGATGTCATGTAGCAACTCATGATTGGATGCCCTTTGAAACAGCTCACCAAGTGATTTTCCAACCAGCTGCAGCCTCCCGGACTCCATCAATGCTGCTACGCACTCCACCACGGGCGTCATGACAGGTATGGCGAAGCTTCCTTTTTTTTTTTACATATCTTTTTTTTTGACATTCCCCTTGTGTGTTCATTAGCGCCGCTGCTGTTGTTATCCGTTTTCAAACATGAGCAAAACGACAATCCGCGAGAGTCTAATTAGTCGCTCCACTTGGTGATGCGTTAGTTAGTCAAATCACTTGCGAATGCGAAAAGGATGCCAGGTACTACATTGAGAGGTTGTCAAAGATATGACAGTCAGACACTGTGGACAGAGACTCGGAACCAGAAAGATTGTCCCTACTGCCGGCAGGAAACGCAGTCATCTATGACATACATCTGAATTCTGCACCCCTTTGCCAAGCTATTTATTGAGAATACATGCAAATTAAAGTGATACATTAGTAAAACGTAGTTTTCTTGATTGTAATACCACGCCTCTGGACGTTCTGACCACCACCAGCAGCTGTAAGCAATAAAACATTGTGTTTCCCATGAACTGATAAGTTTGTAACCTGGCTAATGACCTCTTCCTGTGATCAGGAGTTCCCCAAGCCCTAAATTCTGTCCAAGGCCAGCTCTCGTAGATAAATATGACAATTTAACAAGCTGTTTCTGTTGACCTGATTGACCCCAGGTTGTCTGTGCTTCAATTGTTTTGACTTAGCATACAACAGCGTGAAGCTTTTAAATACGATAACTTCTCTATCAGAGGTTCAGTGCATCTGAAAAGGAGCTCCATTTTTTTCCATATGAAATGAATTGTAATTGAATTAAGAAATTAAGGAGAGTAATTGAAGAGAGTAATGATAATTACGGGAGGACACACAAAATATGAAAGGACCTTGTGAGTAATGCTTTGTTGTTGTCTCAACAGCGCTGTCCTGTCCCGGCAAGATGTCCTCCATCAAAGCCCTCACCATGAAGGACTATGAAAATGTAAATGCTTTGAATCTGAATTAGTTGCTTCTCGACAAGCCTCATTTCAAGCTCATATAACTCCAGACCCATATCCTTTCGGAATTAACTTTTTTCATGGTGAAAGAAGAGAGTGTAAGGTTTCTTACGCTGAATTGAATATTTATGTAGTCCTAAAACTCAATATTCTGTAGGTCCATGAATTTCAGTGACAATGACAAAAATCCTGGCACTGGAGTGGACACATTTTTGCACATAGTTTGGCAGTAAACGAGTTAAAGTACTAAATTCTACCAGTTAGATAAAAATAGCAAATAGGAATTGTGGCTTAAGTTACTTGGGTAAACAGTTAGTTAGCTTGTCTCCATAAACATGTGCTACCGTTAATTGCCAATAGCGCCATTTATGGACTTTATTGATTTATTTTTAATTGGAGGAGGATGCATGAGGCATGCTGACCTTAACCGCATGGCTGCGATTAGCAGATTGAGATGTTTTATGGACTAGAAGGGAGCAGATTTGCCCCCCCCCCATCCCTAACGGCCAGCCCCTGCCCCCATTTCCAGATGCGTGCTGCTCACTGCCCCGCAGCACAATGATGCACAGTTGGCCTTGCTTTTCACATGCAACCATGAGAGGCTTCATTCATTTGCACAACACAGACAAATGTGAAGTAGTTCTGCCACATACGCTTCACCGAATTTAGTTGACGTGATTAGTTTGAACCTTTCTTTACAAACTCGAGACAATTGGATTAAGGACCCAAAACAACTTGTAGCAATATGGCGCTAATGTGCTTGTTTTGCTTTTGTCCGCAGCAAATCACGGCGCTGAAGAAGGAGAACTTCAACCTGAAATTGCGCATTTACTTCATGGAGGAGCGCATGCAGCAGAAATGCAACGACTCCACAGAGGACATATTCAAAACGGTGGCAAAACCTTATCTCAATATCGCGCTCGTTTTAATTGTCATTTTGGATTTACTGACACACAAAGGACAACCGAGCCACGTCCTAAATCCGGTAGTATCGTGCTAAAGTGATATTACAATCCATCTTTTATCTGTAATGGGTTCTATGTCATTAATGTGTTGAAAATAAATAGTTCAGTCTTTTGAGTTTGGCTCAATAAATAGAACGAATATCTTCTCTTTTCACAGAATATTGAGTTAAAAGTGGAATTGGAATCCATGAAGAGAGACTTGGCCGAGAAGCAGGAGTTGCTCGTTTCTGCGTCGTAAGACTTCCCGCCGTCCAGCTTATGTACAATTCGAGACGTAGCGATTTCAACTAAGTCACATCTGCGAATGTTTCGGCAGCAAAGCGCTGGAAAGTCTGGCTGGTCGAGAAACCGGTGAGCCTCAACGCATCAGAGAGCAAGCGCAGCGTGACATGGACGCCCTCCGTCACTCGTTCTACGAGACGATTGCAAAACTGGAAGAGGTGACTTGAACCATCCGGGCATTTGTAAAACATCACGATGGCTAACCGGCAGATAAAAGTGGGAGAACGGTGCCACAAAGTTTGTTTGTTTATTATATTTTTTATTTGGTGAATCAGTCCCTGCGAACAGCTGAAGATGAGGTGGAGAAAATGGCTGCCATCGCTGAGCAAGAAAAGCTCAAAAACATCAACATGGAGAAGCAGCTCCAATTTGTGGAACTGCCCGCTTCTTTGCAAGACCTTCAGTTGGCCTTGCAGGAGAAAGACAGGTAAGCATGACTGCTTTATTTCCTGTACAGTGATACCTCGGCTTACGAACGCTTTAGTCCAGAGGGGAGAGAGTGACTATATCGGGAGAAGGATGCTGAGCCTTGAACTGCCGGGCAGGAGACCGAGAGGAAGACCCAAGAGGAGCTTTATGGATGTGGTCAGAGAGGACATGAAGGTAGCTGGTGTGAGAGAAGAGGATGCACAAAACTGCGTTAGATGGAGGACATTGATTCACTGCGGCGACCCCTGAAGGGAAAAGCCCAAAGGAAAAGAAGAAGACAATACCATACCACATTTATTATACGTAAAATAAGGTATATTGTGTATAGTTTTGAAGCTTATTTAATTGAAAATTATGTTTTATGGGAACCTGGGAACGGATTATTCTCATTTTAATGGTTTCCTATGGGAAATTAATGTTTGGAATACTCACTTTTTGCCTTACACACACTTGCTGGGACCCAATTAAGTTCGTAAGCCAAGGTATCACCGTGTATGATAGTTGTCCGCGTTAGCCAGCGCTTTGTTACAGCTTCAACTGTTGTTAAAGTGCTCTAAAAATCAATATTGTATTGCATCACCAACATGGCTGACTCAAATTCGTGTTTGAAAATGTTTCATTAATGTCCCATCAGCGTTATTGAGCAGCTGAAGATCACGTTAACAAATCAAGAAGCGCAACTCTGTCAGAGCAACGGCATGCTTCCTTCTGATCAAGTCAAGCAGCTAACGGATGAAATTCAGGTAAGACTTTTGTAAGATCTCATTGCTCCTTTGTCATCACGTCAATCATTTCTTTTGACCTTTAGGCTCTGAAGGAGGAACTACTTAGAGAAAAGGACACAATAAAACCTGACCACGAGGTTTGTGCTTTTCCCTTTTTTTTCCGCTTTGAACTCTACAGACCAGGTATTGGAGGCAGGTCCCGGGTCACAGAGTTAAAACCGGATTACCGGGCTGTCTGGAGTTGGTTATTTATGGCCATGGATATTTAGGGAAAAGCTAAGATCACCAGCGAACATTTGTCAGGGTGTGTGTTGCAAAAATTGTCTAGTCGCTGTCAAACAGAAGGAAGCTTTTTGTGAACAGGGAAGGCGGCAGCCATAACAAAGATGACCACGTTAACCTCGGAGGATTTCACCTGATCGACTGTCGTCAGAGGCAAGCGCGAGGATTATTCAAGGCTTAGCGCTTACGGTGCTTTGTAATCATTCATTCTCTCCTGTCCTTTGAACAACGACGGGTCGCTCTTCCGCGGCTGTCAAACCGAGGTTCTTTCACAACGGCCATTTTGGATCTGTGTTATATGGACGAATCTTCAAGGCGAGATGAAGGACTCGTGTCGCATCTGCAACGGTCGCCTGATCGGCAACCAGTGTCGTTGGATCTTCAGCTCGTCCGCCAACAGGCAGCTGCAAATCATTTTGTCGCACGTGCTCGGCTGGGAGGTGACCCGCGACGGCCGCGCCGAGTTCCTCTGCGGGAAATGCGTCTTCCAGTTGGAGAAGGTGATCGAGTGCGACGTCAACCTCAGCCAGCTTCAGGAACGACACAACGGCCAGGTGCTGAAAATCCAAGCGGAGAAGGCTCATCTGATCGACTGCATCGTCCACGTTTACAACAAACACAACCCCGAGCAGGAAAAGAGCGACGACGACAGCGTCCGTTCAAAGACTTCCCTCAGGTCATCCGGGGCGGCCAGTTTTGACGACGAGGCCGCGACTCTGCTGCCCAATGAGGCGCCGTCGCCCAGGGAGGGCGGCGGTCGTCACTGCATGAGGAGATGCGTCAGTCTGGATCGACTGGTAGGCAAAGGAGGTTTCCCAGGACGTTCGGGTCTGAAGAAATGGAGGATGGGCTCCACCGTGGGACTGGATATCTCCATGAAGACCTTTGGACTGCGGGGTTCGCGTGGAAGCTCTCAGAGCATGTACCTGGACCTGGTCCACGCCAATGGCTCGCGGCCTCGGTCCGCATTCAAAGGCCGTTCTGCGTCCTTGCACTCCCTCCGTCGAGACTTTGACGCTCCGGAAACGCCGCAGAAGACAAAAATCAGAGAGCCCAGGACGTTTGTCTTCAGGAACGCCGCCGTGGACGATCCGTTGGGAAAAGCGCAAGCTAAAATGCTCCTGCGCAGATCCTCGCGGCAGGCTTCGGTCATCTCGGACTTGATCCAGATCCTGCGCTGCCTCAACAAGCAAAGCGTTTCCGTCCCGGCTGGAAGTCGCCTCCCTCTTCTGAAGAAGGTCACCGTTGGACCATTTGCTTGGAATAAGCCAAGCCGCAGAGAGACTCAGTGGAAATCTCTTTGTGATCTAACGGAAGAATTTGATGACCAGTACATACCGGCTAGAGCGGAGGTTGTTTTTGGGCGGATTGTCACTGGTGGTAAATAATTGGGGAAATCGATTCAGTTATTTATCTTCCATCTTTTGTTTTTTTTCCTCAACAGGTTCATAAACTGGAGTCCGTCAACAAGCTGCTAACTGAAGAGCTCGCCCAGGCAAAAAGTACCCAGGAGACCCTGACAAAGACACTGGAAGACATCCAGACTGAAACCAAGGTACTTTTTTTTAAATAGTACCATTTGAAATTCTGTTTTTTACTCATTCACTGCCAGATGATGTGCAAAAATGTGTCCACTCCGTTGCCAGGGTTTTTGTCATTGTCACTCAAATTGCTGGATCCACAGAATATTGAGTTTTAGGACTATGTTAACATTCAATGCAGCGTAAGAAAGCTTAGACTTTCATTAGAAAAAAAAGAGTTAATTCCTAAATTATATGGGTCTGGAGTTATCTGAGCTTGAAATGGGGGCGGCTGACCAAAATACAATACATACATATTGGCTTACATCGCGCTTTAACAACATCTGAAACTGGAATCAAGTGGACAAAAGGCAAGTGCTGCCCCCCTCGTGGAAGAGAAAAAACATCGCCAGAGGTCTGACCAACACTTTATCGCCCATCACGCCCAGTAGATTCTCAATTCTGATTGACCCGTTGACTGAAAATTAAAAAGCAAAAAATGATCGGTGGTGTTTCAAGCAGTTTTTTAAAGTCATGTGTTCCTGCAAAAAAATATATATATACAGGTAACATCCAACTTACAACAAGTTCCGTTCCGACCAAACGGTCATAAGTTGAAATGGTCATAAGTCAAAATCCATTCGAAATGTTGAATAGAGACTCGTAGGCTAAATGACTGGCAAACTCCCCCCTCTGGTCCCATCACGCGGTCGATTGCTGTGCGAGCGTGAGATGCTGCCTGGCTGGCCAAAATTGTCCCACGCGTTGCCGGCCTGCTAGCGTGTTGCGGTGCCAGGCATAGAATTACAATTTAAAAATAGGAGGTCGTGGTCGTAAGTACGGGTGGTCGTAAATCAAGCTGGTCACAAGTCGGATGTTACCTGTATATAATAATAAGGTTTGTGCACAGACGCTGTCCGGAAAGTTGGATAAGAGTGAGAATGAACTCCAAACGGAGAAGAAAAACGGGCTGAAGCGAGACAAAACTATCCAAGGGCTCACGCAGGTCATCGGAGAAAAAGAGAAAGAGGTGAAAAGCCTTTCAACACAAACTGACCTTTTTTTAAAAGCTAATTTTCCATCACACTTTTGCTGTTGGCTTTGCGCAGATTGCAGAGTTATGCCATGAGATCGAAGACCGGGATGATGCTCTCGCCAAAGCCCGCGAGACGGCGCACAAGGCCCAGATGCAAAAATATCAAGTCAGTTTGATCTTTCCTCACCAGCAAGCAAGCATCTAGAAACCTTCCATTTTCTTCTTTAGGGAGCAGAAGAGCACCAAAGTCTGTTAATGAGCAAGCAAACGGAGATGATCCAGCTCCAAGGCGAGCACCACGCCAAAGTGCTGGAAGCCCAAAAGCTGCAACGGGCCCTGGATCGGAAGGAACAGGAGCTGTCCGATTTGCAGCAGGCGAAGGAGAAGCTGGAGGTGCAGTTGGAAGACCTGCAGCAGCAGAAAAAGAAGGGAGACAAAGCATTGAACGTGAGATTTGATTGAAAGGAAGGGGAAAAAAATGGCGTCTATTGAAAAATCTACCTAGCGGAGCTTCAGCGTGTTAACATATTGCCGTCTGCGACCCCTTCCAGGATCTCAGCAACCAACTGAAAAAGCTCAGCCATGAAATTGGGGAAAGGGAAAGTTCTCTGGAGCATCAACACCAGGAGATGTTGGACCAAAGTAAAAGAAAAGTGCACGCCCATGAAGTCGCCATCCAGCGGCTAACGTTCACCTTGGCTGACAAAGAGCAGCAGTTACAGGTCACATGACAGTCAGAGTTTTGTTTGTTCTTTTTTGAATTTATTTTTTTAACTGGTTGGCGCTTTGATCTTTTAGGAGTACATGAACGCAGTGAAAGATTTTGAGCAAAACAAAAGCCCTTCAGGAAACGATGGGATGCTCGCAAAGCTTTGCCAAAGGTTGAAAGAGAAGGAAAAAGCGCTAGAGGTGAGCCTGCCCACATTTTCACTTTTACAATTGCCATTGGTGCTTCGAGATCAAAATTTAAAGTTGGATTAAAGTTGTACCTTTATTCGTCTCACAGTGGAGAAATTGACATTTCACAGCAGCAAAGTGATGAAAGGAAGTGCAAAGGAAAGGAGGAAGTAGAAAAACAAAATACAGGAGCTGCTGGAAAGGCAGCCACTCTCGCGGCGCCATCCTGAAGTAAAAAAAAACAACAACAAAAAACTAAATAACAAATAATATGACAACACAAAGACACAGAGAGTCATTCATTCTTCAGCACTTGCTGTACCCTCTTTGTGACATGAAGCAGTTCTAGATGAAAGAAGAGAGGATCAAAGTGTCCTTTTCAGCAATGGATCAGAGACGTCATGGTGTAATGTGCTCATCTACTACAAGCTAAATATCGATACATTGAAATCTACTCATCTAACTATCCTACTGGACCCTCCGCACCCTGCCCACCACCTTTTCCAGCGACCGATCCATGTGCACCAAATCCAGCCGACATTTAAACAGCTTCTTCCCCCGTTGCCATTAACCCAAATAGTGCCTAGTGTCTAGTGCCTCCATTTTTCCCCATTTTTTGATGATACTCGTGCAGCGTGTTCTACCGGAGACAAATTCCTTGTATGTTGTACATACTTGGCCAATAAAGATGATTCAGATTCTAACGGTGTTGCTAACATGAACCGGGAAGCGCCAAAGAGGGGATGTTGCAACCCCTCATGTCTTTATTATTTTTGACGAGTTTCACCTCTGCCTCCTCACAGCAAGCGTTGGATGAGCGATTTACAGCCATCGAGGAGAAGGACAACAAAATCCATGAGCTGCAACTGTCCCTCAGGGTCAAGGAGAGGGACCTGGAGAGGCTCAAAAACATTGTGTTGCACAATGAAGAAACCATTCACGTGAGTAGGCAATATAATCGTGCTAAAATGCTCATCAAACATCTCGCCGTCATCTTAAATTAGCCAAACTTCAATGAGACTGATGAATTTATTTCCTGACGTGTAATTCAAAAGTCAATGTAATTTATTTTTACTTGCAGAGTTTTGATGGCTTGATCAAGGAGAAAGATGTGGAACTGCAGCATCTCGCAAACACACTAAAGAACCTACAGAGGGCCAAGCAAGACACGGAGGACAACCTGAACAGGTCCCTGAGAGAGAAAGACTCCATCATTAGCCAGTTGCAACTCTCCCTCAATGGCAAGACCAAAGATTTGGAGGTCAGTCTACTAGCTATCGATTAGCTATATAGTTATCTAGCTGGCTAGCAATCTATTAGCTATCTAGGTGGCTGGCTGGCTATCTCGCTAGCTATCTATTAGCTAGCTCTTTGCTCACTTTCTATCTATTTGACTTACTTCCGGGTTGACTGAACGCTGGCGCGTGTGGCTGCCGCTGCTCACCCACAGTAAAACGTATCCTGTGACTGTAAAGGTGACCTTGAGAGTTTTGAAAGCCGCTTAGAAATCAAACGTATTATTATTATTATTATTATTATTATTATTATTATTATTGCAAATTTCCCCATTGCGGGACGAATAAAGGTATTCTGATTCTGATTCTGATTATTATTATCTGGTCTTCTGCGTGAGCAATGTTGACCCCTCGTCTATCCTTTTTGCAGGAATTGTCCGAATCGGTGCTGAGCCAATCGCAAAGTCACGCTCGCGACCTAGCCGAGCAGATGGGCCAGAGGTTAAAGGTGAACGAGGCGATGCTGGCCGAGGCTGTGAAAGCCAGGGAGAGGCTTGTGGCCGAAAACGAGGTTGCTGTGGAAGAACTGCTAGCAACCATTAATAGCAAGGACCAACTCATCAAGGTTAAACGCAAAAAAAAATAATATCTACTGAACACCCTCATAAAAGAAAAAGTCCAAATACTGCTCCGCCGTTTGTAAAATAAAAAGAGAATATTACTCATACATAAGAAAGCGAGAAACAATTTTGAGTGTTCCAATTTAAGACTGTGGTCTTAGCCATTGCATCAACATTAAATGAAAAAAATTAATAATAATAATAAAATCTGTTTAATCCTTTCTATTTTAGTTTTTAATATATTTATTTGAGTCTAATGTCATCATCAGGAGTCCGCCGAGCACTACAACCGCATGCTATCTGAGCGTTCCCAAGAGATTCAAGAACTGAGGAGACAGCTGAGTGACAGCCAACAGCAAAGCTCCGCAGCGGCCCAAAAAGACTCTTTGGAAAGCGCCGAGCTCCGATTCCTCCTCAATGAAAAAGACAGCGCCATCGAAGTAAGACCCCCCCGCCCCCCAGCTTACTTCCCCCCACCACAGTCTAAAAAGCAACTCACCACTGTCAAATGTGCTTAACTCAAAGGTTTAAGAGGAAGAGGGGAATGAAATTAGAACACCGGCCCACACACACAGTAATCCTGTCCTTTAGTTTGACTTGTTTTAAAGGACAACCGACAAACACCCCCAGACAAGTTGCGTCCATAATTTGTCAAATGATTCCACCACATATCGCTATACTATATTTGACCTTTTAAGACTCCCGCAGAATATTTAGGAAGTCTTGTTTTCCAGTTGATGATGATGATGCCCTAAGTGACGTCACATCTGGACCGCCCCTGACCGAGAAAGCGACACGCAATGCATTTTGGGTACTTTCTTTCGTCTGAAAACTTCGTGTTGATGGCGAAATTAGAAGGAAACCGACATAAATAATGCGATGCTGAATCGTTGTGTGTTGCACTGAGACGACTATTTCATACGAGTTGCCACAAATTCCCAGCGGACAAATCAGCCCATTTCCAACGGAGCTTGGGCGCCATCTTGTGCATTTTCTGGGTGCTACATTGGAGTCCACACAGCTCGAATTGATATGGAAGGACTTCTTGAATGGATGGCAAACATTTATGCTTTCCTCCCCAGAACTATTTGAATCATATTCATAAGTGGATGAGTAACAAGAAAGCATCTTGTCCCAATCTGAAGCCATTGTTTTGATTCCGGAGCAAGGCAGTTTGTGAAGGCGTGACGTCACGAAAAAGGGGACGGGACTTTCTGAATCTGCCCAGTTCCGAGCTAATTTTGTGGCTGTTTTGGGACACTTGAAGTCATTTTTCTTGGTGTTTTGCATTTGACTAAAAATATCATCCTGCGTGTTTTGGCTATTTTAGATGCTATCAAACGTTTTTCTGATGTCAGTTAGGAAACAAAAAACATGGTGTCGGTTGTCCTTTAATGACTGGGCCAAGTTAGACGTGGCATCTCCGTGAAATGGTTGAATTTTGCAGCGGCTTCTCCAACGTGGTCGGGAGACGGATCACGACAAGGAGCCGGATTATGTGCTGGAGCTCCGAGAAACTATCCTGGTCATGCAAGAGAAGTTAGACCAGCGCCAAGGTGAGACTCATTCGGCTTGTCAACTTTCGGAATGAGATGATACATTCACACAATTTATCTTTTTTTTTTTTTTTTGTCTTTTTTTCTCTGGCAACATAGCCAAGCTCTCCAGGACGAACAGCGACGACAGCATGGAGAACAATCCGCTCTGCAAAAAGACCGTGGTAGTTCTGAAGAAAGAGCTGGCACAGAAAACGGAGGCTCTCAACAAAGCGCTGAAAAGGGAGAATGAGCTCAAGGTCTTGTTTACCTTCATCACGTGGCTAATCCCTTTTTTCTTTTTATTCCTTCTACTCACTGGTGCTACTATGCCCATCTAGATGTCTCTAGCCAAGCTGCAGGCATCGCTGTCCGAGCTGGAAGGTCGCAGCGAAGGCCAAGCCGCCAACATCGAGTCCCTGACGGCTACCCTTGACACCAAAGATGACATCATTCATGTAAAAAGCCTCATTTTTCATTTGTTTGCTCCTTTCTGGTGTTGGCAATTTTCTGAAAAAAAATATTCCAAGCCGTAATGTTTACACTTTGCTCTCCGAGCAGGATCTCCAACTACGCCTCGGCCAGCGAGGGGACACGCAAGGTGACGTGGCCCCGGATCGGGTCATCGGCGGCAGCATTGATCGACCGCCGTCGGGGCTCCCAGAAAGAGAAAGAACATTGATCGGTGGAGACAGCCAGCAAGAAGTAATTTACAGATGGACCACGGCTTTTCTGGTTGAATTTCAAGTTTAATCGCTTTTACTTGCTTTTCAGACGCTTCCCAAGCTAGCGGCTTTGCAGCAGGAACACGAGGCTCTCAACAAAGCGCTAAGGGCCGAGCAGCAGCTCTATTCCAGTCTTGTCAGGACTGTGAAGGAGCAAGACAGGTGGGGACAAGGATTGGGATTTTTTTTTGTCTTCATGTTGTGCTTACAAAAAAAAACAAATGAAAATGCTGTACCAGTTTTGCATAAAAACATTTTTGGCTATATAGCTTATAAGCTAGATAGATAGAGGTAGAGATAACTAGCGAGCTAGATAGAGATAACTAGCTAGTGAGCTAGATAGAGATCTCTAGCTAGCTAGCTAGCTAGATAGATAGATAGATAGATAGATAGATAGATAGATAGATAGATAGAGCTAGCTTGATAGACAGAGATAGATGGATATCTTCAGTGTCTATTTATTGCTAAAAACAAACATTCAAATAACTTGAACACTTTCAAAGAAAGCAGAAAAACAACCGCTTGATATTTTTTGTATTTTGAATAAGTTGCTGTCTTCAATTTTTTTTGACTAAAAAATCTTGCATAATTTGGGAAAAAAATGGAATATTCGTTCCACCATGAAGATAAGTTATCCCTTGAAGAAAGAGCCAATATTTGATGTTTGTTTTGCAGCGCCCAACGTCTTCACGCTCTGCAGATGGAACTGACGTCAGTGCAGCTCCTCAGGCAGCAGCTGGAGGACGGCGTCCAAGCCAACGAGGAGCTCCGAGACGACTTGGAGAGAGAGCTAGACAGAGCCAAAGTCACAGAAGGTGGAGTGACAATGCACGAGAGGCCTTCATGAGACCTACTTTATATCAATCCGGTTGCTAGGAAACACCGCAAATCTCAAATGCTGCTCGGAAATGAGTCTAGTCATCATGTGGGAAATACACAGACGCAGACAGAGCTGTTCATCTTCTAATGTCTGCTAATGCTAACGAGGACCCCCCCCCCCCTTCTTGATTCCATCATCTGTGTCCGTTTTTCATCTCCATCATCACTCGTGCATGCTGACTTTCTGTTTGTTTCCCTGTGGCTCTCTTTCCATGTTCACTCTTCTCCCTTTCATTTTCCTGACTTGTCTCTATGTTAAAAAAAAATGTGAATAAAAGCTTCCGTTGGTCCATCGTTGTGCTTTCTCACACGCCTGCTGATGACTTCACATCGCCGCCAGTATTAATCCGCTGCCACCGTAAATTAGTTTCATCTAAAAAAATCCCGTCCATGTCCTGTTATGTAACGACGCAAATTGGTTTGTTGATTTAAGTACAACTCTCCGCTCTCCTAATCTCAAGTCAAGTCGGGGCATGACTTTGAGGCCGATTGGAAGTTTCTCTCCGCACGCAGGTATTCCTGTCATTGAAGACTCTCACCGCACCTGTGTTATTTTTTTTTTTATTAAATGAGCTGTTCTTTTTTAAAGGCTTTCCCGACCATCCACTTCTTCCTCTCTCACATGTGATTTAATAAAACCTTTCTGTCATCCGTTCTTCCATTTCTATCAGTTCTCTTCATTTCATTTTTCTTCATCCTCATCATCTCTTTACCTCCCTCCTCCAAGATCAACTAAAATGTTGCAAAGCGCTCATGCAAGACTGGATCCTTGATGGATTCAGATATACCAATATAAATATATGTTATTATGAACGAGCATGATACAGTATATAGCATGTCAGAGGTTTTCACTCTACATCCTAAATAGGCACTAATTTCATCATAAAACATAAAACCAAAGAAAACAATCATTTAGTTCAAAAAACGTGTTTCACCTGCGCTGGTAATGTATTTGAAGCAATAAAAACTTGATATGATCCTTACCGCTAAACAAAAGGCTGAATCTTCATGTTTTCACTTGTATATGTGTCAGGTTGGCACTCTGCAGCCTAAATAGACACTCATTTCATCATAAAACTTAAAACCATTGAAAAAAAAAAAAACATTTAGTTCAGAAAACGTGTTTCATTCCCTCTGAAAATGCGTTTGAAGCAATAAGAAAACCCAGAAAATGATACATATTAAAAAATAAAACCAAGATGAAGGTTTTTGTAACACTATAAACTATTTGTGTTCAGGCGTGAACCTAGTTGATTCCAAGGAACTGGAGAGCATGCAGCATCAGCTGGAAGATGCTCAGCGTTGGAATGCGTCTCTGCAGGCCCGCTTGGGGGCCATCCAGAACCGAGGCGGCGGAGTGGGCGGTACCAGCGACAGCAGTATGCTATTTACAAAACACGTATGCTCTGTGTGGAGAATATTTCTGTTCAATGTTGCGTTGCTTTCCCCAAAGGAGACTCGCTGAGTTTCATCGGTGACCAGACCTCTTACATGAGCATTTGTGTGGATGAGGGACATGATAACAGTTCGCCGCAGGACCTCAAACAGAAGGTGAATTCATTTTTAGCTACATGCTACAGGCTAACGGACATTAGCATGGAAGGTGAATATTTAGGGTTTTTTCTTTGTTTTTCTTTTACTTCAAGATGGCGGCGCAAGAGTAGCTGCCTTTCCAGCAGCTCTTGTATTTAGTTTTTCTACTTATTTCTTTCCTTTCCTCTTCCTTCCATAACTTTGCTGCTGTGACATGTCAATTTCTCCAATGCGAGACAAATTAGGGTACATCCAACCCAATTCGTTTTTTAGGAACATGCTATATTAGTATAGAAGGTGAATTAATTTCATGGACATGCTACATGCTAACTGACATTAGCAAAGAAGGTGAATTCATTTTAGGCACATGCTATCGGCTAACTGACATTAGCATAGAAGGTGAATTTATTTTTAGCTACAGGCTAACGGACATTGTGTGTATCTTTTAGATCCGAGAGCTGCAGGACGCCGTCGGCAGTCTTCAAACTTTAAATGCCGATCTCCAGAGCAGGCTGGCAGCGTACGACAAAGCTAACCAAGATGTTTCCTCCAAGGACGAGCAAAACTTGGCGGGGAGTCATCCATGGAAACAGGTTGGAGGCCACAAAGGCCGATTCTTATTTGTATTTTTTTTTAATAATCAACATAATAGCCACCTTTTAGTTTGAGTAACTCCTTGACATCTAACCTTTGAACCTGACTTGACCACTGTGTCTGTGTTGTTACTACAGTACTACAGTATCCTCCTGAGTCTTTCCTCCATTGTTCCTAACCAAGCCCGTCTTTCTATCTCTATGTGTTCCCCACAAAACGGTGTCCCTTCGTCGCCATATCACATTAGACACATCATCCCATTCCGCTGTGCCTCATTGAGTTTTCTTCTTTTTGATTTTTATTTTGGAATGGAGTCACATATGTCATACTCGCCTCACATCCCATGACTTTAGCAGCCAGACACAACAACGATGCCCAAAGTGCCGCCTGCGGCTCATCAGACGTGCCGCTCTCAAGACAAAGAGAGTCAGACGGATGTCACATTGGGCCAGGTATGTACCGCTTTTAAAAGGTCAGATTTCTTCAATCATCATTTGAGCTAAACCGACACTACGCACGTAAGCGGATGTGGAAGCTGTTTTTGTACCCAGGCACACCCGGGATTGTGTTTAGCAAATTGGCGATACTGCAAATAATTTAGCACGCAAGTGTGTACTTAAAATAACAAAATGAAAATCCGCTTTCCTTGCCTTTTAGCTTCTTGGAGATGAGAGTGTGGACAGCAGCCACGGCCCGAGCAGCGAGAATGCAGATTGCGCCACAACAGAGGTCGATTCTGTAAAATGTCTTTTGACTGAAAATACTGCTGCATCGCATCTGCAACTTGGGTCTGCATATTCCCCATCTCCACATTACCTAAAAAGTGACGTCTTTAAACGTAATATATTATTTCTGTTATGACAGAGACGAAGTCCGCAGGCTCACGGCTGAAAATGAGCAACTCCAAAGTCTGCTGAACGAACAAACGGAGAGCGCAGAAGCGTCAGGAAACAGCAGCGATGAGCTGCAAGGTCATACTAAGGACAAAAAAGAGGATTGCGTAATGAACGGGAAGGCCACGGTTACCACGGAAGAAGTGGGAACTCTACAAACTGCCGATCAGCGTAATATTTCAAAAACCATGGTGTGTTTTATAGAACATATGAGCGCCGGTTATGTATTTATCTTTTTAATGTCCAACTGTTTTGTGTGTTAGCACAATTTCCACACTGTGTGGCTTCTCTCACAAGTTTAGTCTCTCCCACAAAATAAACAAACACATAAATAAATAAATGCATACATGAATCGATAATTAGCTAAATAAATGAATATATAGAAAAATAAATAAATAAATAAATGCATACCTAAATGTATAAAGAGCAAAATAAATGAATAGATAAATAAGTGCATGCCTACATAAATGGATAAATGGCAAAATAAACAAATGGATAAATAAATACATGAATAAACACATGAATAAATAAATGCATACAGACATGTATACCTAAATGTATCAATAGCAAAATAAATAAAAGTAATAATGAATAGACCTGCTACCCTCGAAATGAGCCACTGGACTCATAATTGTCTTTTTTTTTGTTTGTATATTTTTTTCAGGGCTGCTTCAGATCTCGTCTGCCCGTCCCCGTGAAGCCGAGATCGGAATCTTGCAACGGCGCGCATCCACAGGCAACAAAATGGGACGCGGCGCCGCAAGTTCACGCCGATGGTGACCGTCATTCCACCCCAGACTCCGCCGCGTCATCCCAACCAAGCGCCGGCTCCTCTTCTTCCTGCGGACGCGCTCACGATAGCGGCTATACAGGAACGCAAACCTCTGATGACGCGCAAGACCACGGCGCTCTTTTTACCCAGCTGGAGCTTCTTCAGCAGGAGTGCCGGGAGAAAGAGGCCTTGATCAATAAGCTGGGCGAGCAGCTGGCTGATTGGCAGGAGCTCCGTGCGCAGCTCAGCGACACGGAAAGTCTCAATCGGCGGTACGTGGAGGCCCTGCGAGCTGCCGAGTCCACCATCGCCTATCTGACCGCCTGCAGTCTGGACGGCCAGGGTGGCGTCAGACAAGGAGCAGGACCTCGCGAGCTGGCCTCGAGCAGCACGTCCCTGGATTTACAGAAAGCGCTTCAGGAAGAGGAGGGTGTCGACAAGCACTTTGCGCAACTTTTGAATTTGGCAGAGAAACATTTTTCATTTCCAGACTCCAAAATTGGAGATCTCCGTTTGAAGATGGAGGCCGTAAAAGCGTCAATAAGCGACCAGAAGCAAAACGACTCTTCTCCGCTTGAGTTGAAATTGAGTACCTCCGCGCAGACGGAATCTCTCCCGGGCAATGAGTCCCAAACTTCAAATCAGGAGCTGAGCCGAGTTCTGGCGAAATGTCTTAGCTGCGCAGAATCCGTCATCGCTATCCTGGCGGCCGCGTGTACAAATACGGACTGGTTGGCCAAGCCTCACTTACGGGAGCGCTTGGACGACCTGCGGAACGCTTTACAAAAAAGGCAAGAGCTGGATCGCCTCACCGGCGCCGCTCGGCCAAACGTTCTCCCCGAGGAGCTTCTCAACTCCGACTTACTTACCAATCTGGAAATGCTCTGCAAAGCCCTCGACGATCACTCTCAGAGGATTCAGGAGCTCCAAGCCGCTCTCCGAGAAGAAAGGGCAAATAGAGAAGCGAGCGAGCCCCGTGCAGCGCTATCGGACACCGAGGGCTTAGCGCCGAGTGTTCAGGCCCAGCTGGAAGCTCTGCACAAGGCGCTGAGGGAGAAGAAAAAAGCCTGCAAAAACCTGGAGGAGAAACTCGCCACGGCTCAATCCGCGCCGGCCATGAGTAACATCGCGCAAAGAGGTGAGAGTCATTTTTGCTCTTTGCATCCTGTGTGAGCTTTCAGTCGTACGGGAGCGCTCCGTCGATGAAAAGGTCTCTTCAGACGTCATCTCTGTGGAGGTGTCGGACGTTTCGCGAGCACTCAATTGACGACAATGAGGTTAAAATCTTAGCGAATGAAAATAGATGATTTGAAAGAGAAGCTATTTTTTATAAAACAGCAAAACCCTTCACTAAAACGCAACGGTGGGGATCGTGAAACGTCCGACACCTTGAAAGAAGTCCAGATGACGGCTGAAGAAACCTTTTCATCCATTCTGTGTACAAAAACATTTTTTTTTTGTTTTTTTTTGGGGGGTGAGGGGGGTGATGCTGTCGTTGGACAAATCCCACTTGTGTAATTTGGCTACCTCGCCGCTAACTTGACATGACCGTTGCCTTCAATAACCAGCTCCGGAGCGCCATGACAAAGGCGTGCAGGTGGACCTGACTTACGAAACCGATAGGCAAGAAAGCAGTCGCGCAGGTCAGACGCCTTTTGAAACGGACGCCGCATCGTCTGTCTTTTTTCCGAACGGACGCTTCTTGGAGGCTCTCACGGGCCGCATGACAACTTTGAGTCTTCTAACATCCCAAATGTCTTCTTCTCTGGTTGTCGCAGCTTTTTGCTGCCGTGGAAAGTTTTGCATGGATGGAAACTTTGCATGTCCTTTCAGCACCTACTAATCCTCACTTTCTTCTTTATTGGATTGAAATGTTTTGCTTACATCACGCCAATAGGGCACAAAAATATCCTGGTGGTGTTTGAAAGTTCTTGATGTTATTGTTGGTATCTATCCCCACTGCTCCAGAGCCCAAAGCAAGCGGAAGCGCTTCCAGTCTCCCGTTGCTGCTGATTCCTGACTTTTCCTCCACTGAAAATGTGGACTCTGCCGCCAGCACACCATCCCCGATTCCTCCCACTCAGGTCATTTCATCACTAAAGTCGCCCGCTTTATATTTTCAAACGCAATCTAAGCTAACGCGCCGCGCCCGCTACCGGAAAATCCCTCAGAGCTTCGATGACTACGAACTCTCGAAGAACGCGCAGGTACGAGAATTGAAGGTCCAAAGCCACCGGATGCAAAGCAGGAACTCCGCTGACCAGTTGAGCAATCGGGACGACGCAAGACCCAGTAGGGTCCGGATGAGAGAGAAAGACCGCGACAGACACGCCGCGAGGGGTGAACGCAGTGAGGTGGAACGCAATAAAAGTGTGAAGGAGCCGATGCAGCACGCCCGCAGTCGCTCTGCCTCCCCCGCCAGGTTGCAACAATGGCAAAACGAAGCCCCCGACACTTCACAGGGGACATTCTTTGCTAATTTCCACGCCCTGGTTTCCACTTCCACGTCCCCAGTTTGGACTCCCTGGTGCAGTCGCAGGCCAGGGAGCTGTCGCGGTTCAGGCAGCAGTTCAAGGAGACCCGGCGGCTGGCGGCTCTGCAACGTCGGCAGACGGTGGAGCTGAAAAAGGCTTTCCGGGAAATGCTTCGCGCCAGCCCGGCCGACTGCGACGTCAGCGAGGTGCTCAAGCAGCAGCTGGACAAGAGCCTGAATATTCTGGATCGGCTGGAGGGACGCTTGGATAAAGGTACATCTCCTGTCCCGTGTCAATCCGCTTCAATTCCAAGCCGCAAGCCCCTCAGATATTTATTTATTTATTCATGTATATATTCATTTATTGATTCTTATTTTCATATATTTATTTCAACTTTCATTCATGTATTTATTTAGTATTGTATTATTTATTTTATTTATTTTTGTTTATGTATTTCTTTATATTTTCATGTATATACAGTAAAGTCTCGTTATATCGATATCGGATATATCGATAGTCCCGGTTATATCGATATTTTTTCGGACTCCCTTGAATATCGATATAACGAGACTTTACTGTATTTAAACTTTCATTCATGTATTTATTTATTTAATTTGTGTGTTCTAGGAGAGTGTCATCAAGCTAATGAAGATGTGGCGGCTCTGGAGCTTTCTCGCAGGTACATCTCAACCTTCCACTCTGCCCGTTTGTTATTTAGTCAAAGTCAGCTTTATTTTATTTAGCATCTCTCTCAATCCTGAACGAGAGCTGCCCTCTTTGTTTGAGACTGAGCTGTTCACTACTTACAAAGAATAATCATACCGTGATACCTTGGCTTACAAATGTAATTGGTTCCCAGAAAGTGTGTGCAAGGCGAAAAGTATTGTGATTAAAGAAATCAACTGTACTGTATAATAAAGTCATTTGATTGACCTTTGTGATGGTCGTTGATGGCTTGATGGAATGGAGTGGGCGAAGGTGGGGGAGGGAGTCAAATCCCATAAGGACTGTAGGAAGGAGGGTTCGCCTATCTTTCATTTGTGTCACTGTGTGAGCTTTAATCAATGAGTGAACAATTTTACTCAGCGATGCAAAAAAAATGTATTCAATGTAAAAAAAGCCACTCTATCGGCCATTTTTGCTCTTTACTTTTATTGACGACAACCGCCACGTGCGACCAATGGAAGATGTTTTGGGCTAGCGACTGATGTTTGCCTCGTGACCTATTTAAAAGCCCCCATAATCCTTTCACCTCATTGCCTTTTAACCCCGTCTGGGTCGCTCCGCCTGAATGGCGTCTGGCTGGATGCTGACCTAATTTCATCTGTGCGTCAAAAAACAAAAACAAAACAATTGATGATACAACTGGGTCAGTGTTGTCATAGGCATCAGAACATTAGAAAGCAGGATCTCGCAAAGGAGCCGGCACCATTTTCTCGCCATTGATTTGTAGCGCTTGACGGACAGCCCCTTGGTCACCTTCTCCCTTTTCCTCCTCCTCCTCTCAGGTTGGCCAGAGAACTGCAGGAGAAGAACCGCCTCATCCAGAGCCTGCAGAGTCAAGTCCGAGGCCAGAGTCCCGACAGCTCCCACTGTGATACGCCCCCCCATCAAGACACCCTACCCACGCAAGGCACTGCGAATAAAGGTTATTTTATCTTATTTATGTTATCTTAGCTTACCTTAGCTTATTTTATCTCATCTTACCTTATTTTATCTAATTTTATTTTAGCATTTCTTTGTTTATCTTAGATTATATTATCTTATTTGATTTTATATTACTTTATTTTAGCTTATTTTATACTATCTTATATTATCTGAGCTTATTTTAGCTTAGTTTAGCTTATTTTATTTTAGTTTACTTTAGCTTGTATTATCTAATCTTTTCTGAGCTTGTTATTTTAGCATAGCCTATCTTAGTTTATTTTAGCTTAACTTATATTATCTGATCGTATCTTAGTTTATCTTATTTTAGCTTTTCTTATTTTAGCTTATCTTGTTTATTTTAGCTCTTAGCTCATTTTATTTTATCTTAGTTTTGATTAGTTTAGCTACCTTATGACCGGAAATGCGATCAAGTCCTTCCGTTTGCATGAAGGACATTAAAATCTCTGATGTGACGTAGATATATATTCTTTTCCGCTAAATACAGCCCAACAAAATTGGAATTCAGATGATCCAAAAAAAATCTATATTAACTCTTGCTCACACGCAGTTGCAAATGAAGTCATTCCAAGTCATGAAGCATCTCAAGCGCAGATATACTAAATTATTATTTGCCTTTTTTCAAGACTCTTTTTTTTTTTTCCCCAACAAACTTTTTGTTTCAAATTATTTGGTGGTCTCATCACTGGGATAAACTGGTTGAATGGAAACATTCCCCAAAACCACCGTTGCATTTGCATTGGTAGTCTGGTATAATGTAGTTTGACGCCACACTAGCAATTATTTTCTACTGGCAGCCATTGTGGTGCCAGACTGGGGGTGGGGGGGGGGCTCCGGTGTCGGTGTCCGCTTCCAAAACCCCTACCACTCCATCCACTTACAAGTTACATTATTAAGTGGCCCCGATTGGTTTCAGCCTAGCAAAAGAAAGAAAGAGTCTTGTGTGTTCATCCGCAGAGGACGCAGTAGTGGGCGTGTCGGAAGGCCGACTTTTGGGCTTGCAGAGGGAAAACGCGCTTTTACACGAGCGTCTGAGGGACAGCAAACAGCTCAACAGCAGCCTGCGTAGCGAGCTGGACCTGCGCCTGTCCGTCATGGCCCATCATGGGGACAAGCGCGACTCTCCGACGCAAGCGACCGATCCCGACGACAAGGTTGTCTCGGCGACAAATGCTACCGCGGAAGCACGCGACGTCACTTCAGGTAGTCGTCGGGCAGATTGATGAATCACTTGTGCTAAGAAAATGAATCCAAATGTTATTTAACGGGTACAAATGTATTTCGTCACAACAGAAAAATGCATCTCACTGCTCTATATTCTTTATCCTCTGCAAAAAACAAAGAAAAATGGTTGTTTTTTTTGGGGGGGCTAAAAACGCCTTACTATGTACTGTACATGGTCATTTTTTTTGACTAAAATGGCTTACTATATATGCCGTGGTTTTTTTTTTTTTTTTTTTCAGCTAAAAAGGCCTTACTATACATGGTGTTTTTTTTTTTCGGGCTGAAAACACCTTACTATACTATATAAAAAAACAACCCAGATGTTTATTCAAGTCTAAAATCAATGATGCTCTTTTTGTTTGTGCTTTTCACGCAATTTCATCTTGTCGCAGAAGTGCTGGGTGAGCACCTGGAGGAGATCCGAGCGTTGAGGCGGAGACTGGAGGAGAGCATCTCCACCAACGACCGTCTGAGGGAGCAGCTGGAGAAGAGGCTCGCCGAGGTGGAAAACGACACAGGTGACCCATCGCTCTCTACTGCTTTTAGGCCGCAATGGATGAACTAGTGTTTATTTTTGTTATCACGGCAGCCACCAACATCTTCATCCACGGCAGCGAGGATCAAGCTCAGCTGCTCGACGAGGTTCGCTTCCTGTGGGGTCAGAACCAAGCCTTGAAGGAGCAGCTCAACCTGGAGAGCAAAGGTACACGACAAGCGGGGAGGCTTTTGCCAAACAAAATGGCCTCACGCTGGATTGTCGCTCACCTCCAGACAAACGGCGCGAGGGCGAGAGGCTGCGGGAGAGCCTGGCCGGGCGCGCGGCCGAGCTGGAGCAGAGCAGGAAGGACGGAGACGTCCTCAGGCAGGAGAAGGCCAGGATGCAGGAGGAACTGGAGCTCGGCCACCGAGAGAACACCGGGCTGCTCCAGTCGCTGCGCACCAACGAGGAACACCTGAACAGGTGGCTGGAAATCATTCAGAATAATAATAATAACGCAAGTAATTTATAAGCACCTTTCTAAACTCTCAAGGTCGCTTTACAGTCACAGGATAAGTTTTTCTGTGGGTGAGCAGCGGCAGCCACATGTGCCAGCGTTCACTCAACCCGGAAGTAACTCCAATAGATAGATAGCTAGCTAGATTTTAGTTGTGTCTTTAACTCATTCACTGCCAGACGATGTGCAAAAACGTGTCTACTCCAGTGCCAGGGTTTTTGTCATTTTCACTCAAATTGCAGGACCCACAGAATTTTGAGTTTTAGGACTACATAAACATTTGATGCAGTGTAAGAAACGTTACACTCTCTTCTTTCATCAGAAAATAAGAGTTAATTCCCGAGTTATATGGGTCTGGAGTTATATGAGCTTGAAATGGGGGCGGCTGTACAAAATACAATACATATTGGTTTATATAGCGCTTGAACAACAGCTGACGCTGGAACAAAGCGCTAACATGGACAAAAGGAAGATGCTGCCCCCTTGTGCAAATGAAAAAAAACACATTGCCAGAGGCCATGGCCAGCGCTTTATCGGCACCCCAACGATCGTTATAATATTTTCAATGTCCGAATAAATTGGTGAATGAGTTAATGTGGAGCTGTCCTTCCAACCAGAAGCTAGCGACGTGAAACCACGCAATGTTTCCGTTGTCACCATGACGACACGCCGCCAGTACAATTTGCTGCTGCGCTCATCCGTTTTGCTGACCGCCATTGAAATCCCAAACCTGCGCTGTCGCTTACATTTCACTCCTCTCCCTTTCGCTTGCACCAAACGCGAACGTCTTGTTGGTTGAAAAAGAAAACAGATATTTGTATTTATTTATTTATTTCCCCCCTCAGTTTGCAGCGTGAGGTGAAACTACAGCGGCAACACGTCACCGACTCGCAGCGTCTCCTGCAGTCGCTGCGCGTGGAGCTGCAAGTTCGGGAGAAAATGGAAACGGCGGCGCTCAGTCAAGGTTGCTTTCTTCGACTCACTCCCGTCGCAACACGTTAGACCACGTTGAAAGGACAGCCGACACCATTTTTTCACATCAGAAAAACGTTTTAATAGCATCTAAAATAGCCAAAACTGCGTGTTTTGGCTGATAGTTTTAGTCAAATGTAAAACACCAATAAAAAGGACTTCAAGTGTCCCAAAACTGCCACAAAATGAGCTCGCAGATGGCGAGTTTGAGAAAGTCCCCCCAAAAAAAGAAAAGTCCCCCCAAAAAAAGTACCCAAAATGCATTGTGTGTGGCTTTTTCGGTCAGGGGCGTTCCCTCCTTGACGTCCCTTCGGTCATCGTCATCAACTGGAAAACAAGACGTCCAAATATTCAGCGTGAGTCTTAAAACGTAAAACATAGCCACATGCGGTGGAATCTTGATAAAATACACTCAACAGAAGTCATTTGACGAATTATGGACGCAACTTGTCCGCAGGTGTCGGTTGTCCTTTAATGACTGAGAGAAAACGAGTTCAACGGTGACGCTCCTTCTTTCCCAAAGGCGTTTGCACGACAGCGGATCCCGCCTCTGTTCCCTTGAGCAATGGCACGGCGACCGTGGACCTCTCCGAGCTGTTGTCGGAGATCCGCCACCTGCGTACGCAGCTGGAAAAGAGCATCCGCACCAACACGACCCTTCGGCAGAGGCTGGAGGAGCAACTGTGGCGAGGAGGCGCTCGCGCCAAAAGCATCAACATCAACTACCGGGTCTCCTCGGCAGGTAACTGCACGACCGCCTTCTTTGGCCTCCAATTCAGGCAGAGCAGATGCATTCGGCAGCAGCAGGATTCACCACATTTTTACACTTGCGCTGAAACACTTTACGCCTAAAAACGCCTTACTAGACATGGTCGTTTTTTTCGGCTAAAAACGCCTTACTAGACATGGTCATTTTTTTCGGGCAAAAAATGCCTTACCATACATGGTGGTTTTTTTTGGCTAAAAACGCCTTACTATACATGGTTGTTTTTTCGGCTAAAAACGCCTTACTATACATGGTCGTTTTTTTTGCGCTAAAAACACCTTACTATACATGGTCGTTTTTTTCGGCTAAAAACGCCTTACTATACATGGTCGTTTTTTCGGCTAAAAACGCCTTACTATAAGTGGTCGTTTTTTTCGGCTAAAAACGCCTTACTATAAGTGGTCGTTTTTTTCGGCTGAAAACGCCTTACTATACATGGTCATTTTTTTCGGCTAAAAACGCCTTACTATACATGGTCGTTTTTTTGCGCTAAAAACGCCTTACTATACATGGTCGTTTTTTCAGCTAAAAACGCCTTACTATACATGGTCGTTTTTTTGCGCTAAAAACGCCTTACTATAAGTGGTCGTTTTTTTCGGCTAAAAACGCCTTACTATACATGGTCGTTTTTTTGCGCTAAAAACGCCTTACTATACATGGTCGTTTTTTCAGCTAAAAATGCCTTACATGGTAATTTTTTTCGGCTAAAAACGCCTTACTATAAGTGGTCGTTTTTTTCGGCTAAAAACGCCTTACTATACATGGTCATTTTTTTCGGCTAAAAACGCCTTACTATACATGGTCGTTTTTTTCGGCTAAAAACGCCTTACTATACATGGTCATTTTTTTCGGCTAAAAACGCCTTACTATAAGTGGTCATTTTTTTCGGCTAAAAACGCCTTACTATACATGGTCGTTTTTTCGGCCTAAAAACGCCTTACTATACATGGTCGTTTTTTTGCGTTAAAAACGCCTTACTATACATGGTCGTTTTTTCAGCTAAAAACGCCTTACTATACATGGTCGTTTTTTTGCGCTAAAAACGCCTTACTATAAGTGGTCGTTTTTTTCGGCTAAAAACGCCTTACTATACATGGTCGTTTTTTTGCGCTAAAAACGCCTTACTATACATGGTCGTTTTTTCAGCTAAAAATGCCTTACATGGTAATTTTTTTCGGCTAAAAACGCCTTACTATAAGTGGTCGTTTTTTTCGGCTAAAAACGCCTTACTATACATGGTCATTTTTTTCGGCTAAAAACGCCTTACTATACATGGTCGTTTTTTTCGGCTAAAAACGCCTTACTATACATGGTCATTTTTTTCGGCTAAAAACGCCTTACTATAAGTGGTCGTTTTTTTCGGCTAAAAACACCTTACTATACATGGTCATTTTTTTCGGCTAAAAACGCCTTACTATACATGGTCGTTTTTTTGCGCTAAAAACGCCTTACTATACATGGTCGTTTTTTCGGCTAAAAACGCCTTACTATAAGTGGTCGTTTTTTTCGGCTAAAAACGCCTTACTATACATGGTCGTTTTTTTGCGCTAAAAACGCCTTACTATATATGGTCGTTTTTTCAGCTAAAAATGCCTTACTATACATGGTCATTTTTTTCGGCTAAAAACGCCTTACTATAAGTGGTCGTTTTTTTCGGCTAAAAACGCCTTACTATACATGGTCGTTTTTTTCGGCTAAAAACGCCTTACTATAAGTGGTCGTTTTTTTCGGCTAAAAACGCCTTACTATACATGGTCTTTTTTTTTCGGCTAAAAACGCCTTACTATAAGTGGTCGTTTTTTTTTTTTCGGCTAAAAACGGCTTAATACATGGTCGTTTTTTTGCGCTAAAAACGCCTTACTATACATGGTCATTTTTTTCGGCTAAAAACGGCTTACTATACATGGTCGTTTTTTTGCGCTAAAAACGCCTTACTATACATGGTCGTTTTTTCGGCTAAAAACGCCTTACTATAAGTGGTCGTTTTTTTTCGGCTAAAAACGCCTTACTATAAGTGGTCGTTTTTTTCAGCTAAAAACGCCTTACTATACATGGTCATTTTTTTCGGCTAAAAACGCCTTACTATAAGTGGTCGTTTTTTTCGGCTAAAAACGCCTTACTATACATGGTCATTTTTTTGCGCTAAAAACGCCTTACTATACATGGTCGTTTTTTCGGCTAAAAACGCCTTACTATAAGTGGTCGTTTTTTTTCGGCTAAAAACGCCTTACTATAAGTGGTCGTTTTTTTCAGCTAAAAACGCCTTACTATACATGGTCATTTTTTTCGGCTAAAAACGCCTTACTATAAGTGGTCGTTTTTTTCGGCTAAAAACGCCTTACTATACATGGTCATTTTTTTCGGCTAAAAACGCCTTACTATACATGGTCGTTTTTTCAGCTAAAAATGCCTTACTATACATGGTCGTTTTTTCGGCTAAAAACGCCTTACTATAAGTGGTCGTTTTTTTCGGCTAAAAACGCCTTACTATACATGGTCGTTTTTTTGCGCTAAAAACGCCTTACTATACATGGTCGTTTTTTTCGGCTAAAAACGCCTTACTATACATGGTCATTTTTTTCGGCTAAAAACGCCTTACTATACATGGTCATTTTTTTCGGCTAAAAACGCCTTACTATACATGGTCGTTTTTTTCGGCTAAAAACGCCTTACTATACATGGTCATTTTTTTCGGCTAAAAACGCCTTACTATAAGTGGTCGTTTTTTTCGGCTAAAAACACCTTACTATACATGGTCATTTTTTTCGGCTAAAAACGCCTTACTATACATGGTCGTTTTTTTGCGCTAAAAACGCCTTACTATACATGGTCGTTTTTTCGGCTAAAAACGCCTTACTATAAGTGGTCGTTTTTTTCGGCTAAAAACGCCTTACTATAAGTGGTCGTTTTTTATGGCTAAAAACGCCTTACTATACATGGTCATTTTTTTCGGCTAAAAACGCCTTACTATAAGTGGTCGTTTTTTTCGGCTAAAAACGGCTTACGAAACATGGTCATTTTTTCCGGCTAAAAACGCCTTACTATACATGGTCGTTTTTTTCGGCTAAAAACGCCTTACTATACATGGTCATTTTTTTCGGCTAAAAACGCCTTACTATACATGGTGGTTTTTTCGGGTAAAAACACCTTACTAACCATGGTCGTTTTTTTCGGCTAAAAACGCCTTACTATAAGTGGTCGTTTTTTTCGGCTAAAAACGCCTTACTATAAGTGGTCGTTTTTTTCGGCTAAAAACGCCTTACTATACATGGTCATTTTTTTCGGCTAAAAACGCCTTACTATAAGTGGTCGTTTTTTTCGGCTAAAAACGCCTTACTATAAGTGGTCGTTTTTTTCGGCTAAAAACGCCTTACTATACGTGGTCGTTTTTTTCGGCTAAAAACGCCTTACTATACATGGTCGTTTTTTTCGGCTAAAAACGCCTTACTATACATGGTCGTTTTTTTCGGCTAAAAACGCCTTACTATAAGTGGTCGTTTTTTTCGGCTAAAAACGCCTTACTATACGTGGTCGTTTTTTTCGGCTAAAAACGCCTTACTATACATGGTCGTTTTTTCGGCTAAAAACGCCTTACTATAAGTGGTCGTTTTTTTCGGCTAAAAACGCCTTACTATAAGTGGTCGTTTTTTTCGGCTAAAAACGCCTTACTATACATGGTCATTTTTTTCGGCTAAAAACGCCTTACTATACATGGTCGTTTTTTCGGCTAAAAACGCCTTACTATAAGTGGTCGTTTTTTTCGGCTAAAAACGCCTTACTATAAGTGGTCGTTTTTTTCGGCTAAAAACGCCTTACTATACATGGTCATTTTTTTCGGCTAAAAACGCCTTACTATAAGTGGTCGTTTTTTTCGGCTAAAAACGCCTTACTATAAGTGGTCGTTTTTTTCGGCTAAAAACGCCTTACTATAAGTGGTTGTTTTTTTCGGCTAAAAACGCCTTACTATACATGGTCATTTTTTTCGGCTAAAAACGCCTTACTATAAGTAGTCGTTTTTTTCGGCTAAAAACGCCTTACTATAAGTGGTCGTTTTTTTCGGCTAAAAACGCCTTACTATAAGTGGTCGTTTTTTTCGGCTAAAAACGCCTTACTATAAGTGGTCGTTTTTTTCGGCTAAAAACGCCTTACTATACATGGTCGTTTTTTCGGCTAAAAACGCCTTACTATAAGTGGTCGTTTTTTCGGCTAAAAACGCCTTACTATACATGGTCATTTTTTTCGGCTAAAAACGCCTTACTATACATGGTGGTTTTTTCGGGTAAAAACACCTTACTAACCATGGTCGTTTTTTTCGGCCTAAAAACGCCTTACTATACATGGTCGTTTTTTTGCGTTAAAAACGCCTTACTAACCATGGTCGTTTTTTCAGCTAAAACGCCTTACTATACATGGTCGTTTTTTTGCGCTAAAAACGCCTTACTATACATGGTCGTTTTTTCAGCTAAAAATGCCTTACTATACATGGTCATTTTTTTCGGCTAAAAACGCCTTACTATACATGGTCGTTTTTTTCGGCTAAAAACGCCTTACTATACATGGTCGTTTTTTTCGGCTAAAAACGCCTTACTATACATGGTCGTTTTTTTCGGCTAAAAACGCCTTACTATAAGTGGTCGTTTTTTTCGGCTAAAAACGCCTTACTATAAGTGGTCGTTTTTTTTCGGCTAAAAACGCCTTAAAAACTATACATGGTCGTTTTTTTGCGCTAAAAACGCCTTACTATACATGGTCGTTTTTTCAGCTAAAAATGCCTTACTATACATGGTCATTTTTTTCGGCTAAAAACGCCTTACTATACATGGTCGTTTTTTTCGGCTAAAAACGCCTTACTATACATGGTCGTTTTTTTCGGCTAAAAACGCCTTACTATACATGGTCGTTTTTTTCGGCTAAAAACGCCTTACTATAAGTGGTCGTTTTTTTCGGCTAAAAACGCCTTACTATAAGTGGTCGTTTTTTTCGGCTAAAAACGCCTTACTATACATGGTCATTTTTTTCGGCTAAAAACGCCTTACTATACATGGTGGTTTTTTCGGGTAAAAACACCTTACTAACCATGGTCGTTTTTTTCGGCCTAAAAACGCCTTACTATACATGGTTGTTTTTTTGCGTTAAAAACGCCTTACTAACCATGGTCGTTTTTTCAGCTAAAAACGCCTTACTATACATGGTCGTTTTTTTGCGCTAAAAACGCCTTACTATACATGGTCGTTTTTTCAGCTAAAAATGCCTTACTATACATGGTCATTTTTTTCGGCTAAAAACGCCTTACTATACATGGTCGTTTTTTTCGGCTAAAAACGCCTTACTATACATGGTCATTTTTTTCGGCTAAAAACGCCTTACTATACATGGTCATTTTTTTCGGCTAAAAACGCCTTACTATACATGGTCGTTTTTTTCGGCTAAAAACGCCTTACTATAAGTGGTCGTTTTTTTCGGCTAAAAACGCCTTACTATACATGGTCGTTTTTTTGCGCTAAAAACGCCTTACTATACATGGTCGTTTTTTCAGCTAAAAATGCCTTACTATAAGTGGTCGTTTTTTTCGGCTAAAAACGCCTTACTATAAGTGGTCGTTTTTTTCGGCTAAAAACGCCTTACTATACATGGTCATTTTTTTCGGCTAAAAACGCCTTACTATACATGGTCATTTTTTTCGGCTAAAAACGCCTTACTATACATGGTCGTTTTTTTCGGCTAAAAACGCCTTACTATAAGTGGTCGTTTTTTTCGGCTAAAAACGCCTTACTATACATGGTCGTTTTTTTGCGCTAAAAACGCCTTACTATACATGGTCGTTTTTTCAGCTAAAAACGCCTTACTATAAGTGGTCGTTTTTTTCGGCTAAAAACGCCTTACTATAAGTGGTCGTTTTTTTCGGCTAAAAACGCCTTACTATACATGGTCATTTTTTTCGGCTAAAAACGCCTTACTATACATGGTCGTTTTTTCGGCTAAAAACGCCTTACTATAAGTGGTCGTTTTTTTCGGCTAAAAACGCCTTACTATAAGTGGTCGTTTTTTTCGGCTAAAAACGCCTTACTATACATGGTCATTTTTTTCGGCTAAAAACGCCTTACTATAAGTGGTCGTTTTTTTCGGCTAAAAACGCCTTACTATAAGTGGTCGTTTTTTTCGGCTAAAAACGCCTTACTATAAGTGGTTGTTTTTTTCGGCTAAAAACGCCTTACTATACATGGTCATTTTTTTCGGCTAAAAACGCCTTACTATAAGTAGTCGTTTTTTTCGGCTAAAAACGCCTTACTATAAGTGGTCGTTTTTTTCGGCTAAAAACGCCTTACTATAAGTGGTCGTTTTTTTCGGCTAAAAACGCCTTACTATAAGTGGTCGTTTTTTTCGGCTAAAAACGCCTTACTATACATGGTCGTTTTTTCGGCTAAAAACGCCTTACTATAAGTGGTCGTTTTTTCGGCTAAAAACGCCTTACTATACATGGTCATTTTTTTCGGCTAAAAACGCCTTACTATACATGGTGGTTTTTTCGGGTAAAAACACCTTACTAACCATGGTCGTTTTTTTCGGCCTAAAAACGCCTTACTATACATGGTCGTTTTTTTGCGTTAAAAACGCCTTACTAACCATGGTCGTTTTTTCAGCTAAAAACGCCTTACTATACATGGTCGTTTTTTTGCGCTAAAAACGCCTTACTATACATGGTCGTTTTTTCAGCTAAAAATGCCTTACTATACATGGTCATTTTTTTCGGCTAAAAACGCCTTACTATACATGGTCGTTTTTTTCGGCTAAAAACGCCTTACTATACATGGTCGTTTTTTTCGGCTAAAAACGCCTTACTATACATGGTCGTTTTTTTCGGCTAAAAACGCCTTACTATAAGTGGTCGTTTTTTTCGGCTAAAAACGCCTTACTATAAGTGGTCGTTTTTTTCGGCTAAAAACGCCTTACTATACATGGTCATTTTTTTCGGCTAAAAACGCCTTACTATACATGGTGGTTTTTTCGGGTAAAAACACCTTACTAACCATGGTCGTTTTTTTCGGCCTAAAAACGCCTTACTATACATGGTTGTTTTTTTGCGTTAAAAACGCCTTACTAACCATGGTCGTTTTTTCAGCTAAAAACGCCTTACTATACATGGTCGTTTTTTTGCGCTAAAAACGCCTTACTATACATGGTCGTTTTTTCAGCTAAAAATGCCTTACTATACATGGTCATTTTTTTCGGCTAAAAACGCCTTACTATACATGGTCGTTTTTTTCGGCTAAAAACGCCTTACTATACATGGTCATTTTTTTCGGCTAAAAACGCCTTACTATACATGGTCATTTTTTTCGGCTAAAAACGCCTTACTATACATGGTCGTTTTTTTCGGCTAAAAACGCCTTACTATAAGTGGTCGTTTTTTTCGGCTAAAAACGCCTTACTATACATGGTCGTTTTTTTGCGCTAAAAACGCCTTACTATACATGGTCGTTTTTTCAGCTAAAAATGCCTTACTATACATGGTCATTTTTTTCGGCTAAAAACGCCTTACTATACATGGTCATTTTTTTCGGCTAAAAACGCCTTACTATAAGTGGTCGTTTTTTTCGGCTAAAAACGCCTTACTATAAGTGGTCGTTTTTTTCGGCTAAAAACGCCTTACTATACATGGTCATTTTTTTCGGCTAAAAACGCCTTACTATAAGTGGTCGTTTTTTTCGGCTAAAAACGGCTTACGAAACATGGTCATTTTTTCCAGCTAAAAACGCCTTACTATACATGGTCGTTTTTTTCAGCTAAAAACGCCTTACTATACATGGTCATTTTTTTCGGCTAAAAACGCCTTACTATACATGGTGGTTTTTTCGAGTAAAAACACCTTACTAACCATGGTCGTTTTTTTCGGCTAAAAACGCCTTACTATACATGGTCGTTTTTTTCGGCTAAAAACGCCTTACTATAAGTGGTCGTTTTTTTCGGCTAAAAACGCCTTACTATAAGTGGTCGTTTTTTTTCGGCTAAAAACGCCTTACTATACATGGTCGTTTTTTCGGCTAAAAACGCCTTACTATAAGTGGTCGTTTTTTTCGGCTAAAAACGCCTTACTATAAGTGGTTGTTTTTTTCGGCTAAAAACGCCTTACTATACATGGTCATTTTTTTCGGCTAAAAACGCCTTACTATAAGTGGTCGTTTTTTTCGGCTAAAAACGCCTTACTATACATGGTCGTTTTTTTCGGCTAAAAACACCTTACTATACATGGTCGTTTTTTTGCGCTAAAAACACCTTACTATACATGGTCGTTTTTTTGCGCTAAAAACGCCTTACTAACCATGGTCGTTTTTTTCGGCCTAAAAACGCCTTACTATACATGGTCGTTTTTTTGCGCTAAAAACACCTTACTATACATGGTCGTTTTTTCAGCTAAAAATGCCTTACTATACATGGTCGTTTTTTCGGCTAAAAACGCCTTACTATACATGGTCGTTTTTTCAGCTAAAAACGCCTTACTAACCATGGTCATTTTTTTCGGCTAAAAACGCCTTACTATAAGTGGTCGTTTTTTTCGGCTAAAAACGCCTTACTATACATGGTCATTTTTTTCGGCTAAAAACGCCTTACTATACATGGTCGTTTTTTTCGGCTAAAAACGCCTTACTATACATGGTGGTTTTTTCGGGTAAAAACGCCTTACTATACATGGTCGTTTTTTTCGGCTAAAAACGCCTTACTATACATGGTCGTTTTTTTGCGCTAAAAACGCCTTACTATACATGGTGGTTTTTTCGGGTAAAAACACCTTACTAACCATGGTCGTTTTTTTCGGCTAAAAACGCCTTACTATACATGGTCGTTTTTTCGGCTAAAAACGCCTTACTATACATGGTCGTTTTTTTTCGGCTAAAAACGCCTTACTATAAGTGGTCGTTTTTTTCGGCTAAAAACGCCTTACTATAAGTGGTCGTTTTTTTCGGCTAAAAACGCCTTACTATACATGGTCGTTTTTTCGGCTAAAAACGCCTTACTATAAGTGGTCGTTTTTTTCGGCTAAAAACGCCTTACTATAAGTGGTTGTTTTTTTCGGCTAAAAACGCCTTACTATACATGGTCATTTTTTTCGGCTAAAAACGCCTTACTATAAGTGGTCGTTTTTTTCGGCTAAAAACGCCTTACTATACATGGTCGTTTTTTTCGGCTAAAAACACCTTACTATACATGGTCGTTTTTTTGCGCTAAAAACACCTTACTATACATGGTCGTTTTTTTGCGCTAAAAACGCCTTACTAACCATGGTCGTTTTTTTCGGCCTAAAAACGCCTTACTATACATGGTCGTTTTTTTGCGCTAAAAACACCTTACTATACATGGACGTTTTTTCAGCTAAAAACGCCTTACTATAAGTGGTCGTTTTTTTCGGCTAAAAACGCCTTACTATAAGTGGTCGTTTTTTTCGGCTAAAAACGCCTTACTATAAGTGGTCGTTTTTTTCGGCTAAAAACGCCTTACTATAAGTGGTCGTTTTTTTTCGGCTAAAAACGCCTTACTATACATGGTCATTTTTTCCGGCTAAAAACGCCTTACTATAAGTGGTCGTTTTTTTCGGCTAAAAACGCCTTACTATAAGTGGTCGTTTTTTTCGGCTAAAAACGCCTTACTATACGTGGTCATTTTTTTCGGCTAAAAACGCCTTACTATAAGTGGTCGTTTTTTTCGGCTAAAAACACCTTACTATACATGGTCATTTTTTTCGGCTAAAAACGCCTTACTATAAGTGGTCGTTTTTTTCGGCTAAAAACGCCTTACTATACATGGTCATTTTTTTCGGCTAAAAACGCCTTACTATAAGTGGTCGTTTTTTTCGGCTAAAAACGCCTTACTATACATGGTCATTTTTTTCGGCTAAAAACGCCTTACTATAAGTGGTCGTTTTTTTCGGCTAAAAACGCCTTACTATACATGGTCATTTTTTTCGGCTAAAAACGCCTTACTATAAGTGGTCATTTTTTTCGGCTAAATACGCCTTACTATAAGTGGTCGTTTTTTTCGGCTAAAAACGCCTTACTATCCATGGTCGTTTTTTCGGCTAAAAACGCCTTACTAACCATGGTCGTTTTTTTCGGCCTAAAAACGCCTTACTATAAGTGGTCGTTTTTTCGGGCAAAAAATGCCTTACTATAAGTGGTCGTTTTTTTCGGCTAAAAACGCCTTACTATAAGTGGTCGTTTTTTTCGGCTAAAAACGCCTTACTATACATGGTCGTTTTTTTGCGTTAAAAACGCCTTACTAACCATGGTCGTTTTTTCAGCTAAAAACGCCTTACTATACATGGTCGTTTTTTTGCGCTAAAAACGCCTTACTATACATGGTCGTTTTTTCAGCTAAAAATGCCTTACTATACATGGTCATTTTTTTCGGCTAAAAACGCCTTACTATACATGGTCGTTTTTTTCGGCTAAAAACGCCTTACTATACATGGTCGTTTTTTTCGGCTAAAAACGCCTTACTATACATGGTCGTTTTTTTCGGCTAAAAACGCCTTACTATAAGTGGTCGTTTTTTTTCGGCTAAAAACGCCTTACTATAAGTGGTCGTTTTTTTCGGCTAAAAACGCCTTACTATACATGGTCATTTTTTTCGGCTAAAAACGCCTTACTATACATGGTGGTTTTTTCGGGTAAAAACACCTTACTAACCATGGTCGTTTTTTTCGGCCTAAAAACGCCTTACTATACATGGTTGTTTTTTTGCGTTAAAAACGCCTTACTAACCATGGTCGTTTTTTCAGCTAAAAACGCCTTACTATACATGGTCGTTTTTTTGCGCTAAAAACGCCTTACTATACATGGTCGTTTTTTCAGCTAAAAATGCCTTACTATACATGGTCATTTTTTTCGGCTAAAAACGCCTTACTATACATGGTCGTTTTTTTCGGCTAAAAACGCCTTACTATACATGGTCATTTTTTTCGGCTAAAAACGCCTTACTATACATGGTCATTTTTTTCGGCTAAAAACGCCTTACTATACATGGTCGTTTTTTTCGGCTAAAAACGCCTTACTATAAGTGGTCGTTTTTTTCGGCTAAAAACGCCTTACTATACATGGTCGTTTTTTTGCGCTAAAAACGCCTTACTATACATGGTCGTTTTTTCAGCTAAAAATGCCTTACTATACATGGTCATTTTTTTCGGCTAAAAACGCCTTACTATACATGGTCATTTTTTTCGGCTAAAAACGCCTTACTATAAGTGGTCGTTTTTTTCGGCTAAAAACGCCTTACTATAAGTGGTCGTTTTTTTCGGCTAAAAACGCCTTACTATACATGGTCATTTTTTTCGGCTAAAAACGCCTTACTATAAGTGGTCGTTTTTTTCGGCTAAAAACGGCTTACGAAACATGGTCATTTTTTCCAGCTAAAAACGCCTTACTATACATGGTCGTTTTTTTCAGCTAAAAACGCCTTACTATACATGGTCATTTTTTTCGGCTAAAAACGCCTTACTATACATGGTGGTTTTTTCGAGTAAAAACACCTTACTAACCATGGTCGTTTTTTTCGGCTAAAAACGCCTTACTATACATGGTCGTTTTTTTCGGCTAAAAACGCCTTACTATAAGTGGTCGTTTTTTTCGGCTAAAAACGCCTTACTATAAGTGGTCGTTTTTTTTCGGCTAAAAACGCCTTACTATACATGGTCGTTTTTTCGGCTAAAAACGCCTTACTATAAGTGGTCGTTTTTTTCGGCTAAAAACGCCTTACTATAAGTGGTTGTTTTTTTCGGCTAAAAACGCCTTACTATACATGGTCATTTTTTTCGGCTAAAAACGCCTTACTATAAGTGGTCGTTTTTTTCGGCTAAAAACGCCTTACTATACATGGTCGTTTTTTTCGGCTAAAAACACCTTACTATACATGGTCGTTTTTTTGCGCTAAAAACACCTTACTATACATGGTCGTTTTTTTGCGCTAAAAACGCCTTACTAACCATGGTCGTTTTTTTCGGCCTAAAAACGCCTTACTATACATGGTCGTTTTTTTGCGCTAAAAACACCTTACTATACATGGTCGTTTTTTCAGCTAAAAATGCCTTACTATACATGGTCGTTTTTTCGGCTAAAAACGCCTTACTATACATGGTCGTTTTTTCAGCTAAAAACGCCTTACTAACCATGGTCATTTTTTTCGGCTAAAAACGCCTTACTATAAGTGGTCGTTTTTTTCGGCTAAAAACGCCTTACTATACATGGTCATTTTTTTCGGCTAAAAACGCCTTACTATACATGGTCGTTTTTTTCGGCTAAAAACGCCTTACTATACATGGTGGTTTTTTCGGGTAAAAACGCCTTACTATACATGGTCGTTTTTTTCGGCTAAAAACGCCTTACTATACATGGTCGTTTTTTTGCGCTAAAAACGCCTTACTATACATGGTGGTTTTTTCGGGTAAAAACACCTTACTAACCATGGTCGTTTTTTTCGGCTAAAAACGCCTTACTATACATGGTCGTTTTTTCGGCTAAAAACGCCTTACTATACATGGTCGTTTTTTTTCGGCTAAAAACGCCTTACTATAAGTGGTCGTTTTTTTCGGCTAAAAACGCCTTACTATAAGTGGTCGTTTTTTTCGGCTAAAAACGCCTTACTATACATGGTCGTTTTTTCGGCTAAAAACGCCTTACTATAAGTGGTCGTTTTTTTCGGCTAAAAACGCCTTACTATAAGTGGTTGTTTTTTTCGGCTAAAAACGCCTTACTATACATGGTCATTTTTTTCGGCTAAAAACGCCTTACTATAAGTGGTCGTTTTTTTCGGCTAAAAACGCCTTACTATACATGGTCGTTTTTTTCGGCTAAAAACACCTTACTATACATGGTCGTTTTTTTGCGCTAAAAACACCTTACTATACATGGTCGTTTTTTTGCGCTAAAAACGCCTTACTAACCATGGTCGTTTTTTTCGGCCTAAAAACGCCTTACTATACATGGTCGTTTTTTTGCGCTAAAAACACCTTACTATACATGGACGTTTTTTCAGCTAAAAACGCCTTACTATAAGTGGTCGTTTTTTTCGGCTAAAAACGCCTTACTATAAGTGGTCGTTTTTTTCGGCTAAAAACGCCTTACTATAAGTGGTCGTTTTTTTCGGCTAAAAACGCCTTACTATAAGTGGTCGTTTTTTTTCGGCTAAAAACGCCTTACTATACATGGTCATTTTTTCCGGCTAAAAACGCCTTACTATAAGTGGTCGTTTTTTTCGGCTAAAAACGCCTTACTATAAGTGGTCGTTTTTTTCGGCTAAAAACGCCTTACTATACGTGGTCATTTTTTTCGGCTAAAAACGCCTTACTATAAGTGGTCGTTTTTTTCGGCTAAAAACACCTTACTATACATGGTCATTTTTTTCGGCTAAAAACGCCTTACTATAAGTGGTCGTTTTTTTCGGCTAAAAACGCCTTACTATACATGGTCATTTTTTTCGGCTAAAAACGCCTTACTATAAGTGGTCGTTTTTTTCGGCTAAAAACGCCTTACTATACATGGTCATTTTTTTCGGCTAAAAACGCCTTACTATAAGTGGTCGTTTTTTTCGGCTAAAAACGCCTTACTATACATGGTCATTTTTTTCGGCTAAAAACGCCTTACTATAAGTGGTCATTTTTTTCGGCTAAATACGCCTTACTATAAGTGGTCGTTTTTTTCGGCTAAAAACGCCTTACTATCCATGGTCGTTTTTTCGGCTAAAAACGCCTTACTAACCATGGTCGTTTTTTTCGGCCTAAAAACGCCTTACTATAAGTGGTCGTTTTTTCGGGCAAAAAATGCCTTACTATACATGGTGGTTTTTTTGGGCTAAAAACGCCTTACTATACTTACTGCGCCTTACTATACACAATAAACAGACCGATTGTCCCGCCTCTTCTAGATGAAGGAGGCGTGTCATCTGATCTTGGCGGCGCCGCCGACATTGTTCTTGACGGTGATAGCGCAAACGCTCGACTGCGCCATTACGTGGACGACGACGGCGGCGGCGTGAGCAGTAGCTCCAGCGAGAGCATCACAGGCGCTCCCTCGCGTCTGGTTCCGGGCCACCGCTTGTGGGCCAACCGCAACGGTCGCCACATCCTGGCACTGGTGGAGGACTACAGCGCCCTCCGCAGGCTCATCTCAGAAGGACGCGAGTTGGCACGTAGCAAAGACGCGCAGCTGCACCGCTTTTTCAACAAGGTGGCGTCACATTGATTGACACTTTTCTTTCATCACAGCAGCGCAGCATGTTTTTGATATTTCATACAAAACATTGTTTTTTTCCTTTTTTTGGAAAATAGACATTTTTTGTGTGTATTTAAATGTTCTTAATGTAAGACAGCAACTTTTAAAAAGAAGAAAATGTGGCTAAATGTCATCATTCAACCTTATTGCAACCATAACCATGAAAAAAAAAAATCATTGCGTTGAAATCCAAATGCATTTGTTTGTGCGTAGGAACTGGACGAGGAGGGCGTCAAGCAGCTTTGGGGCGACATGAACACCATGCAGCAGGTTCTGGACGAGGCCGCCCGCCTGCTCAAATTGGTGTGGAGGGTCTCTCTGCCAACAGGGGGCGCCGCAGCAACGTCCGATGACCGGCGGGTATGTCAGCGCGTGAAGCCGCCGTCCCGTGCCAACTTTGCTGGCGTCATTCCAAGTGGCTCGCCCGTGTGATCCTCAGCGGCGGGAGGACCTGAAGAAGGAGATCTCGCGTCTGAGGAGTCGATTGTCCCAACAGGACAGAATGCTGAGCGGAGCCGTCAAACGTCTGCACGCAACCAACCGGCTCAAAGAGGGCATGGAGAGGGTCATCATCGATCAGCGTACGCCAGCCGCCTTCCTAACCGCGGTCGTTTTTTCGGCTCAAAACGCGTGATTACACCTGAAGGCTAAAATCGGGCTAAAAACGCCACACTAAACGGAGCCAAATTGTAACTTGTGTACAGAAGGGCGTTTGTGTGCGATGCTAATGTGTTTGTTTGTCTCCTTCCGCAGTGTCTCTCACGCACGGCGTTTTAAAGAAAGCCCGCGGAAACTTAGAGGTGAGTTCGATGCAAACAAACACAAAAGATGCACACGAATGTGGGCCCTTCATTCAAACCAATTGCGATTTTCTTATGTTCATCTCGCCTTCCTATTAACGCTAGAGAAATCACTGTCCTCGCTATGGCCCGCAAGGCCCGACTGGAGGACAAGGTAAAAACGTGTGAGACGCATGCATTTATTATTCTTTCTATTCTCTTTTTTTTTGCATGGGTGACGTCATGCAAAGTCTTGAAGAAAAAAAAAATTGGCTGCTGGATTCCTGCGCTTACTTTTTATTCTTAGCCTGCTTGTCACACAAATGTTCAGAGCGACGCTCACATTTGGACTATTTTCTCAGCCAACATAAAAAATGGGACATCCAAAACAAACAAAAAATAACTGGTTTGGATACTTTTTTTTAGTTATTTTAATCGGATTAAAAAGTCGCATTGGTGTTTTAATGTCGATTTTAAAAATAGTTTCAAAGTACTGCTGGTTTTGACGTGGCATTTAAAGGCATGCTATCATCACTCAACATCTCCAAAAATGTTGAACTTTGAGGCACGGCATGATTTTCCTGCTTTTGTTGTTTCCACTCTGAGAGTGATCACGTGATTCCTTCTTTTTTTTTTTTTTTTTTTCAGGAGGTTCCTGTGAATGGCCAATAGAGGGTGCTGGAGTCATCTCCTCGGACGAACAGTGACCCCCGTTCCTCAAGAACCATATCCTGCCTGTTTTCGATGCCCAATTGTTGGCGATTGTTTCAGTGGAGAGAGAGCAAGGAACTCCGGTTCCTCCATGCGTTGTGTATTTTCTTTGGCGTTTTGGACATAGTTATCTCCTCCGCTTTGTAGGATCAAATTTATGAGATGGCAACTGTATATTTGTAATATTTAATATAAAAGTTTCCAATAGGTCCGGAAAAGTCTTTATTGGCAATTTAGTACAAAAACATTTAAGATGTTCTGAGTAGAAGGCGTAAGACAAATGAGAGCAGTCCAAATGTTGCAGCCTATAAAACTAGGCCTCGTTGGAAAAACGTAGCGTTGCCTTTTTTTTAGCGTGAATATTTGGTTTGTTCACCTCTGCACCAGTCGCACAAAGGCCTGCACCAGTTGGACGATGGGCTCCTGAGCCTCATGGGGTCCTTTGGGTCCCGGCGCGGTCGCCTTGGCTTGCGGCGGGCACGGAAGAATGGCCGCGGCGCCGACGCCCGCCGGGGACGAAGGCGAGCCGCGACGGAAGTGACGCGACAGGCTGGAGAGTAATGTGCTCTGGAATGAAAAAAAAAACCAGCTCAAATGGTGAATTAAAAAAAGAAACGTCGGGTTGGCCCTTACCAGCTCGGAGCTGAGCTCCTGCTTGAGCCGCTGTTTGTCCCGCGCGGAGACGGCGGCGTCTTTGAGGCAGCGCAGCGCCTGTGACACCAGCACGTAGAAGCAGTTCTCCATGGTGAACATCAGCAGGGACCTCGGAAGAACAACAACAACAACCGCGTTGAGCGCATCCAAAGCCGCGAAAAGCCGCGTGCCTTGTCGAGTCCTCACTTGAGCGCCAGGATCTCCTCAGAGGAGGCCAGAGAGACGATGCCGAGCGAGGCCGCTTCCTTCTTCTTCTCCATCTTGACACGACGCAAACAAAAAAAAAAGGCTTCGTTACGCAAGGCTTCTTTCTTTGTCCTCGGGGTGCGTCGGACGTACCTCGGTGAGCATGCCGAGCGCCACGTTGACGGCGGCGAGCAAAGTCCCGAAGGACGGGGAGGCGTCGGGATCGAAGGCGGGCGCCGTGAAGCTCAAAGCGAACAGGGTGCGGTACGGCGACAGGTCCATGCACTTTGTCCGCCGCCGAAAAAAAAACAACAACAAAAACAGACACTGAGGTGCTACTGTTGTCAAGAAAAACATTTTTTTGACATCTACTTAAATAGAAACATATGTATAATAATAATAATAGTAATCCATTCAATTTATAAGCGCCTTTCAAAACTCTCAAGGTCACTTTACACTCACAGGATGTGTTTTCTGTGAGTGAGAGAGAGAAACCGTGAGAGAGCAAGAGTGAGAGATGTGTGTGTGTGAGAGAGCAAGACAGAGAAAGTGAGAGACTTAGAGAGAGCGACAGTGCAAGAGTATGAGAGAGCAAGAGAAAAAAAGATGTGAGAGAGGGAAAAAGAGCATGAAAGCGAGTGTGAGAGTCTAGCGAGCGAGAGAAACAAAAGATGAGAGAGAGCGTGCAAGAGATAGAGAGCGCAAGCGAATGCTGACCTGGTCCAAGATGATTTGACAGCAATCGGGAGTGAAATGTCGCAAGGTGGCGAGCGTCTTGCTGAGGATCCCGAGAAGGGCGCACTGGACGGCCAGCAGGGCCTTCCGCTCCACTTGGTCGCGCTCGCACGGGGCCTGCGACTCCTTGGACGGCGTCGGCGGGGGGCGCGGCGTCCCGCTGGGGGGGAGGGGCCCGGGGGGCAACGCCTCGCCGTTTTTCGCCTTGACGGAGGAAACGACGCATTTGCTGTTGGAATGAAACGACTCAAGACGGCGTCGGCGTCACCTGGAGGTAGTGGCGCAGCATCTTCTTGCTGCGCAGCAGGTACGTGCACGTCTGGCACAGGTGGCAAAGATTCACCTGGAAAGCACATTTGGCACCTTTCAGCCACGCCACGCCGAGCGCTACTTCCCGCTTGTCGCAAAAGCCGCCGTGTTTCCTTCTCCACCACAAAATGGCGGCTTTCTTCTTCCGTAAAAGTCATTTGAAACGCTCTTGCCTGGATGTCGCCGAGCAGCTCGGGGAGGTGGAAGTGCCACTCTTCCGAGAAGCTGGACAGCTGCAGCAGGAAGCCCACCGTGTGGTCGGCCTCATCCAGACACGCCAGACTCTGCGCGCCGCGCACGGCCTTCAGACACTGGGGAAAAGGAGGAGGAGAGTCGGCGCGGCCGTCAGGTCCCCCCCCGTAAAAATGACAGGTAACATCCGACTTACGACCAAGTTCCGTTCTGACCAAATGGTTGTAAGTCGAAATCCAATTCAAATTTTTGAATAGACTCGGATGCTACGTGACTCGCAAACTCCGCCCCCTCTGGTGCCATCGCGCGGTCGATTGCTGTGCGAGCGTGAGATGCCGGCTGGCTGGACAAAACGGTCGGACGCGTTGCCGGCCTGCTGGCGCGTTGCAATCAAATGGCGTACAATCAAAATGTTAAAAATAGGGTCTGAAGGCCGTGGTCATAAGTATGGGTGGTCGTATGTCGAGCCGGTCATAAGTCGGATGTGACCTGTACATTAATTGTTTTTGAAAAAAAAGGCATTTTGCGACGTGGTACCTGCAGGATGCGTTCCTGGTGCACCCCCACAAAGTCGAGCGCCTCGTTGATGAAGTTGTAGCGCAGAGTCTTGAGCAAGCTTTCCATCAAGGACACGCACAGGCGGTAGACGCCGGGCCAGCAGGCGCAGTCTTGAGATTTGCGGCTGAAACTCTGCGAGAGAGAGGGGGGGGGGGGGAGCGGACGGACGGACGGACGCCATTACATAACGTATGCTAAGAGAGAGAGAGAAAAAAAGTGAGTACCTGCGAAGCGCCGTTGTTGCAGACTTCATAGACACTGAGCAGTGGCAGACATATTGTTTGGATGATTCCTGCTCCCGCCACGGCCGACGCCCCCTGGAGGAAACACACATTGGAACCAGTCAGGAAAAAAACACACAAAAACAACAACCGCCTATCCTCAAACATTTTTAACTGGCAAAAAAGAAAAAAAGAAAAACACATGTATTGTATTTTTAGCTGAGAACAAAAGTATGGCAAAGTATTTTTAGCCAGAAAAAAAAAAACAATTATGTATTTTGTAAAGGATTTTTCGCCAGGAAAAAAAAATCAACAACTATGTAATGTAAAATATTTTAGCCCAAAAAAAAAGTAAAAAACTATGTATGGTAAAAGTATGTTTAGCCGGAAAGAAAATAAATACGTGCATTTTGCAAAGTATTTTTAGCCGGAAAAAAAAATTGAAAAACTATGTATTGTCAAGTATTTTTAGCTGAAAAAAAGTATTGTAAAGTATTTTGAGCCAGGAAAGAAAAAAAAGCATTGTAGCCAGAAAAAAAATAATTTTTCGCCCCAAAAATTAAATAAACAAACTAGGTATTGTGAAGTATCCTTAACCTGAAAAAATAAACTATGTATTGTAAAGTATTTTTTGCCTGAAAAAAATATGTACTGTAAATTATTTTAGCTGGAAAAAAAACTTTGTATTGTCAAGTATCCTTTGCCTGAAAAAATAAACGATATATTGTAAAGTACTTTTAGCCCGAATAAAAATATGTATTTAAAAATAAGAATGTTGGTCTTTTTTGTTGTTGTGGGCGGCGTGCGCGTGACCTGCGGCGTGCGCGCCAGCGTGAGCAGGAGATGCAAGGCGGCTTCGGTGAAGTACAGGTTGTGTTTGGCGCGCAGGCTGAGCTCCACGGCCGTCAGCACAGACGGAAGCAGCGGAATTTGACGCATCACCGCCACCCAGTGCTCGCCGTCCTCGTCGGTGCGGCACAGCTCCTTGGCCAGGTGCAGCGCCAGCACGCACACCTGAGGGGAAAAAAATGGCGCCCTCGTAAATACGCCAAATTGAATAAACGGCCGGATCAAGTGAACCCACCCCGTCCTTCTGGTCTTTGTGGGGACCGCGGGGGACGTCCGTCTCCATGCTGTCGTCGTCCTTGGGCTCTTCCGCCGCCTGTTGCAGAAGACGGGTGCTGTCCCTCAGCGACAAGGCTTCGTCTTTCACCGTCTCGCACACGCACGACAGCAGCTGGGGGAGCTGCGACACGTCGCCACCTGGGGGACGGAGTTGGGGGGATTCATCCTTTTGGACAAGCAACAAGGGGATGGTTCTAAAGGACAACAGACACCATTTTTGGTTTCCTAACAGACATCAGAAAAACCTTTAAGGGCATCTAAAATAGCCAAAACACGCAGGCTGTTATTTTTAGTCAAATGCAAAACACCAAGAAAAAGGACTTCAAGTGTCCCAAAACTGCCACAAAATGAGCTAGGAACTGGGCAGATTCAGAAAGTCCCGCCTCCTTGTTCGTGACGTCACTCTTGGTCACAAACTGCCTTGCTCCAGAATCAAAACAATGGCTTCAGAGAGTTCAGATTGGGAGAAGATGCTTTCTTGTTACTCATCCACTTATGAATAGGATTCAAATAGCTCTGAAGAGGAAAACAGAAATGTTTGCAATCCATTCAAGAAGTCCTTCCGCATCAATTCGCGCCGTGTGGACTCCAATGTAGCGCCCAGAAAATGCACAAGATGGCGTCACTTCAAAAACAAGACTTCCTGAATATTCAGCGCTAGTCTTAAAAGGTCTTAAAAATACTGCTATATGCGGTGGAATCTTTGTCAAATGCGCTCACTAGAAGTCATTTGACAAATTATGGACGCAACTTGTCCAGCCAGGGGTGTCGGTTGTCCTTTAAGGTTGCACTGCTCATACCTTGGACCTGCAGCACGGAGATGAGCGCCGATAGGATTTTGGCTTTGGTCCTGTCCATCATCTGCTGGTCCACTTGAAGAACGCATTCCAGCATGAGCGAAAGCGGCAACAGGATGTCGGGAGCCGTCGCCACCACGCTGGAAATGGACGTGATACACAAAATGATGGACGTGATACACAAAATGGCACTTTTTTCCCCAAGCAATTGTTGCGTCTCCATATTGTACCTCCTCCATTGCTTGAGAAGGACGAGGAGAAGCGTGGCCGTCATGGAGCCGAGGCGGAGACACGCCACCGACGCCGGTCTGGTCAGCTGAAAAAACAAAAAACAAAAAAAAAACAGCAAAACTGAAGCGGGCAGAGCGGCAACAAAATGGCGGCCATGCTCTCTGGCATCTTACAGCAGCTTTGGTGGCATCCAGAACATCCATAAAAAGCTTCAGTTTGGTCCGCTCGTCAGTCAGCTGCATCACGTCGGACTGAGAAGATTTAAAAAAAAAAAAAAATGACGTTGAAAACCATTTTTGGCGTAAGCAAGGAATGACGTGACGTACGTGCGTGGTGGCGAGGATGAGGAGCATCCGCCAGGCCAGGATGAGCACGTGGGTCTGCTCGGGGAAGTAGCAGACGCCACGGTCCTCCATGGCGGCCACGTGGCCCACCAGCGACTTGACGTACTGAGACCACCACTCGTAATGGCGCGACTTGGCCAACCTGCGCAGGGCGTCCTTCAGCGACGGCTCTAGCGAGCCGCTGGGGGCCAAATTCCCGGGAAAAAAATTCACTTGACGCCTTATTTGTAGCCATTTACTGATTTGAAACTTACCTGTGAACGTAAAAGATCTCCAGGCCCACGATTTTCATGACAAAAGCGCACGTTTCCAGAACGCAAGGCTGCAAAGCGAAACGTGTGCCAGTTTGTTAGGTCGCAACTCGCCATTTGAGTCAGGAAACATATTAGCTAGCTAGTTAGCTATTAGACATCTATCTATCTAGCTTGCCATCTATTGGCTACATAGCTAGCTATCCAGCTATTTGAGTCAGGAAACATATTAGCTATCTAGCTAGCTAGCTATTAGCCATCTATCTATCTAGCTTGCCATCTATTGGCTACATAGCTAGCTACCTAGCTATTTGAGTCGGGAAACATATTAGCTATCTATTATCTGTTTATCTATCTATCTATCTATTGGTGAGTAAAAAAGCACAAACCTCGGTTGTATCTGAAGGTGGCGCCAGTGTTCCAAAAAGGGGCGTGGTTAAATTCTCCCAAAACCTGTCTCTGTTTCCACACAAAAAAAAAACTCCACTTTTTTTTCCTGTCATTTGTCGCCATCTTATATGAGAGGGCGTTTTTTTTTTACTTGGCGCGCAGGACGGAGATGGCGCTGTCTCGCCGGTCCTGCCACAGCGCCAGCAGGAAAGCCAAGGCCGCGCGGTGGAGCAGTGGAGGGCACCAGTATTTGCCTTGCTGCTTGGAGTCGATCAGGTCCAGCACCGCGTGAAGGCAGCTCCACTCGCCCAGCAGGAATTCCTGCGGGGAACGCAAAGAGCGTGGGGTTGCGAGTCATTTAGCCTCAGAGTCGCTGTTCAACATATTCAATGGATTTTGACTTATGACCGTTTGGTCGGAACGGAACTCGGTCGTAAATCGGATGTTAGCTATATTGTATTTTGTACAGACGCCCCCATTTCAAGCTCAGATAACTCCAGACCCATATAATTTAGGAATTAACTCTTCTTTTCTGACGAAAGAAGATAGTTTACATTTTCTTGCGCCGCATTGAATGTTTATGTAGTCGTAAAACTCAATATTCTGTGGGTCCTGCAATTTGAGTGACAATGACAAAAACCCTGGCACTGGAGCGGACACCAATTTGCTCATCGTCTGGCAGTGAAGGAGTTGAAAATGCCCAGAAATGAACTCTTTTTCGCTTTGGGGGATTTCCCAAGTGATAATTGTAGCGCAATAACCGAATCATTTGGAGGCGAGCGGAATACGACGGCGACGAACCTTAGAGCCCCGGTCGCCGTCTTTCACTTCCAGGTTGAGGAAGAGCTCGATGAGTCCCGGCTGCGTTTCCACGGCGACCGTCAGGAATTCCAGGATCATCACCTTGATCCTCATGTCTTCCGTTCTGCTGTGCAAGCGCGTGAGGAAAGCGTCGCGGATGGCGGCCGCGTCGCCGCCCAAGCAGGCGTAGACGGACATGGGGGCCACCTGGTGGGGGGAGGGGCGTGCGCGCATCACATCAGAAACTTTATTCATACAAAAAATGATGACTGACTGTGGCAAGGCGCTTGAGGAGCTGAATGGCGAGCCTGGGCAGCGCCGGGTCGTGCTTGTGGTAAATATATTTAGCCAGCACGACCACCAGGTTGTTGCCGTGGCCGCCGTGCTGCGTCAGGGCCTGCTCCAGAGGCGACGCCGCATCGGAAGGCGGCTTGAGGCGGATGGTGTTGTTGGTGACCGAGAAGGCCAGCTTGACCATCTGGATCAGAACCTGACCCGGACCTTCGGAGCCGCAGCTGGACCAAGAGGCAATCAAGTGATGATTAGTTTAGTTTGAAGAGACCAAAATGGGCGCTGAGGAGTTTTTGCGCACCTGCTGGGCTGAGCGGCCAGAACCATGTCGATTTTGTCCACCCCGACTCCCATAATGTTGATCACGGCCTGGCCGGCTTCTGTGTTGGCCAGGCTGTAGATGCACAGCGACTGCAAGCTTGGCATGCTGCTGAAAAACAAAAAATAACATCAATAAAAGATGAATTAACTCATTCGCAGATGGTAGTTACGGTTTCCTCTCAGGGGCCATTCTGAATTCTGGAAAGCCATTCGACTGTTTATTTTCAGATTTGAAAATGAGTGATTCATTAATTTGTTTTGCGCTCTATATGTAATATGTGGAGGGGATGTTACATAAAGAGTGTTCAAATTTGAAGTAAAAAATAATGACTGTTATTGGGGTTTACATAGGACAACTTGAAATTTGGGTTTGGACTTTAGCAAGCGTCATGGAATTTTGCAAGTTTGATTTGGCTTTGTGGGCCGAATAAAATGAGGTGGTGGGCCAGATTTGGCCCCCGGGCCTTGACTTTGACACCAGTGGCCTAAGGTTTCTAACGCTGTATTGAATGCTTATATAGTCCTAAAACTCAATATTCTGTGCGTCCTGGAATTCGAGTGGCAATGACAAAAACCCTGGCACTGGAGTGGACACATTTTTGCACGACGTGATGTCATACCTGCTCTGGTCCTCCCCCTCCGGACTCAAGTTGAGGATGGCGTGGATGAGCTCCAAAATGAGGCAGCCTGAAGCGGGACAGACTGGGAGTTGACTTCCCACAGAAAAAGGGAAGAAACACACCAAAAAAACCAACAACCAAAACGCACCGTACGCCGCGGTAGCTCACCGATCCTCTCTCGGACGCCGTAGGCGTTGTAGCGCCACTTGTGGTAGGTGGGCAGCATCTCCTTCAGCACCAGCAGCACGCAGGGGATCAGGCCTTTGTTCTGAGTGCTTCCCAGACGACCCTGAACGCCACGCGACTCTGGTGAGCGGCGGGATTTGCGTACAGCGCCGAGACCAAGCGCGACTCACCTTGACCAGGGTGGTGACCAGCTTGAGGAAGGCCATGGTGACGCCGTACTCCCCCCCGGGCTGCTCAATCTGGACCAGCAGGTTGCCGTAGTTTCCCGCTTTCATGCCCTCGGCGCTGTGGGGGAACAAAAAAAGACGAGAGGGATGAAAAGAGCGGTCGTGATTAGCGTTGGAAGTGAAGGCCAGGCGGGAGGGTACCTGACGCACTGGGCCATGCTGCTCACGGGGTTGGAGGAGAACGGGAGGAAACCCGTACGTTGCAGGCTGGACCACACCTGAGAAGATAAAGGACGAAAATGAAGACGGCACGCGGCGACTCGTCGGCGAGGGGGCGGAGCGTTCGGACCTTGCCGGGCATCCTGGCGGCCAGAGTTGACAGGCAGTTGACGCACGAGGCGATCACGTCCACCGGTGGGTTGATGACTGACGATAATCTGCCACATTGGGGGAAAAAATTCCAATATTTACATAAAATTTGTACAGACGCTCCCCTACTTACCAACATTCGTGTTGCGCACAACGGTACATACAAACATTTTTGCGGCTATGTTGAAAAATGTTTGGACAGACATGCTATGATGTAAGTAAGATTTCGTATTATAATAATAATACATTTCATTTATAAGTGCCTTTCAAAACTCTCAAGGACACTTTACAGTCACAGGATATTCACAGGAAATCATGGTGGAGTGTGCACGTCTACTACAAGCTAAATTTTGAAAGCAAACGCAGCCGTAGCATCCATTGCACGCCATATGTAGTATTCTCTCCAGCTGCACGTGTAGATATCTTTATATAGCATCTATTTTATGAAATAATCATTTTTCAGGACAAACAAATACAGGTTACTTATATAAGCCTCAAACTTACATTCCATACAAAATTTAGCACAGAAGCAACTTACGAACAAATTCAACTTATGAACAACCATTCGGAACGTATCTCGTTCATAAGTTGGGGAGCGTCTGTATCTGCATTTTTAGGAGGCGATAGTACTGCATTTTCCGGTGAATAAGCCGTGATTTTCTTCCAAAGATGAACCTTCGCTTAATACGCAGGTGTGCCTTATATGTGAAGTCATATTGGGCCACAACAGGTCTAGCTATACGGTACATCCTTTTTGAAAGGTATTATTTGACGGCTGCGGGTTTTACCTTTGCAGCAGCATGTAGATGCGTGACGTGAGGGGCAGCAGACAGTCCGAAACGGTCCAGTCGGTGCTGATGATCTTGTGCACCAAGTCCAGGATGGGCTTAACTCGGGCGCAGTGCGCCATGACGTCTGCGCATCGGTGATGCGAACGTGTTAGGGTACAAAAATAGTGCGCGGCTGAAGAAGCGATGTGGCGTACCTGCGGTGGACACCACGTGAAGCAGCATCTCCACCTCGCACGTGAACAGCGTCCAGGAACTGTACGAGTAGTCCCAGCGCACCACGTAACCCTGCTCGCCGCCAATCATCACTTGGCCCAGAATGCCCTGCGGCATCCATAGGTTGGTCTGGCCCGTACCTGGATGAAGATGATATATGTTTTTTTTATTTTAATGACACTTTCTTTGGGAATGTGCTTGAGAGCATAATTTTTTAAAAGAACGAACTGAGCGGGTAAAGAAGTTTGGGTGTCTGTCTCCTCCATAACGTCTCGTCTTCCTTGGCGATGATGTCGCTTGGCTTATGCTTGTAAACTTGCGTATAGAAGGACATCTTATCCAAAAAGTTGTACACCTGCCACACAGGAAGTAACGGCACAGCTTTTGGCTGCTTTGCCCACATTGTCGTGGATATATTCATAAAAAATGACATATTTTAGCCCTAATCCAGCACTTCATATTCCACATTGACAAAGGAAAAAGATTTCTGCAGTTCCCCAGTTAGCAATTGGCACAACTATAATTCCAAAATGTACTCAAACATGTCTTTTCTACAAATAACACCCTTTTTAATGACAAAATCCCAGCTTGAGCATTTTACCTTCTTCACTGTGAACTTGTTGGACAGCAGCGCTGTGAGGAGCTGTAAAAGCGGCACGATCTTGTGAGGGAACATCCCGACGGCGCTGTCAAGGATCATTCCCAAACCCATGTTGGGCTTCTGCGATAGGATTTCAACAAAACGGAGGCCATCGTTTGGAAATCTAATCCCTGTAAAAACGTACGCAATTTGCTCCTCACCATTTCCCAGAAGACTTCGGCCAGGCTGGGTGCAGAGAGGACCTCGCAAGCTGCATCGATCAGGTGGGCGCTCTGCGATCCGGCGCTGCCAGTCTGCGAGGGGTCAAAAATAGATGAACAAGTATGTGTTTGATTGTATCTGACATTTTACAGAGGACTCAAAAATAAAAAAAGAGTGCTGAGATTGACCCCTGAGGAACACCGCAGATTTGATAAGACACAAAATGGACCAGGAAACTGGCCCCTGAGATTCTTACCCATTTGTTCAGTGTGACAATATGCTGACAATATGTGAGGAGGAACGTGGGCGTCAAGCTAGCTGACATACCTGCAGGCTTTCTTCTTCAAAAGATGTGATAACAAACGACAAGAGGCCATAGATGCACATCTTGGCTGTGCTTGCTGTGCACTGTGGCAGATAGATTTGTTTTTTAAAGTTATTAATAGCACACGGATAACAGCAAATTTTGGAGCTGCATTACATTATTCCCTGAAACTCCCAAGCCTTTCAACATGGTGGCAAGGTACTTGAAGACCTCCAGCTGCAAGGCGGTGGTGCCGATCCTCCGAACCACGGGGTTGGACTCATCGGGTCTGAGCGTGTGACGCAGCAGGACCCAGGCTAAAAGGACCGGCCCGTGGTGGGGAATGTCCCCGAAAGTCAACAGTAGCTGGTCCATTTCCTGAGAGGAGGGAAGGAAATAAGACTCGATATAAAACTCATTCGCTGCCATTGAAAATGGAAAATATGACGCAGAGCGCCCTTCCCAAATTTGTTCGGATTTTGTTTTTTCATGCTTGGGTGCTGATAAAGGCCCGAGTTGTCCATGGCTGCTGACAATGTTTTTTACTTTCACACAAGGGGGCAGCATTTCCTCTTTTTCAATGTTAGCGCTTTGTTTCAGCTTCAGCTGTTGTCAAAGCGCTATATAAACCAATATTGCATTGTATTTTGGACAGCTGCCCTCATTTAAAGCTCATATAACTCCAGACCCACATCATTTAGGAATTAACTATTTTTTCCTGATGAAAGTCTACGGTTTCTTACGCTGTATTGACAGTTTATGTAGTCCTCAAACTCAACACTCTGTGGGTCCTGGAATTCAAGTGACAATGACAAAAACCCTGGCATTGGAGCGGACACATTTTTGCACATCGTCTGGGAGTGAAGGAGTTAATGAACTCCAATCAAAGATGCGCTAACGCTACATTTGTGGCCGTCGTCGAACCTTGACAATGTCGGCAACGGCGAAAAACTGATGCTGCTCCGTGCAGTCCTCCAGTGCACATTTGTGAAGGAAATCGACATCCATGCCCTCCACCAGGATGAGAGAGCTCAAGTAGCTGCATTGCACCAGAGAAGAAGAAAACATGTCAACAGGAGCTTATTTTCTAGACCCCGAACACGACAGCGTGTAATTGAAATCAAAAACCAGATCCAAACGTTGGTACCCAATGCGATCGACCAGCGCGTCCATGCTCTTGTCCACCAGGTGCCTGTTGGTTTGCCGCAGGCCGAAGCCCTGCTCCTTGAACATCTTGGTGAAGGCCAGCAAGTCGGCCGGGCTCATCTCAAAGTAGGCATAGTACAAGAAGACAATCTCCAGCAGCAGCGACTGCTCGCGAAGGCACTGCAGGAACCAGCGTGACACCTGCCGCTCCGTCTGAGAGATGGCAAAAAATAAATATGCTTCGTCTTGCATCTTTTCAACCCTGATTGGGCAAAGCATCACCATAAGATTGCCGTGGGTTTCCCACGTAGGTGCCTCGGCTTTGAAGAGGCTTTGGAACTGAACCTGGTAGCCGCTCAGAAGGTCCTTCTCCAGCTTATTGATGCAGTTTGAATATTCGGCCTTGCCAAGGAGAGCAAAAGCCACGTTAAGAAACAAAATGGAGACTGGGAAAAAAGAGAAAAAAAAATCACACTTTTTTGGGGTGGGGGTGCTTTTCTAACCCTGTATGGATGTCGCTCATCTTGGAAATATGTCAGCAAGTGGAGGACGCAGCGGAGAAGACACATACGCTCCTCGTAGTAATAGTCCGCCACCTGCGCACCCGGATGTAGACACACTTCATTGACACTAATATGGAATGTATTTTTTATTTTTTGCAGTTCCTGACCTTGAGCAGCAACGCTTGACTTTGCCGCTCATCTTTTAGCACAACCTGCACACACACAAAAGACGAATACCGTAAATCATGTCTCCATGCATTAGTATAAAAATAATAACAACACATTTCATTTCTAAGCGCCTTTCAAAACTCTCAAGGACACTTTACAGTGACCACCACCCGCAGCGAGAGCTCACCTTTAAAGAATCGCGAGTACCTCTGTAGTCCTCCTGCAGGTAGCACTGAAGCAGCTGCACACTCTGCAACTCGTCCAGGCCCTTCCGTTACAACACAAAGTGGACATGGTCAACAAAAAGTGACAAACAAAGCCTTCATCAAGCGCCATTGACGGAATCTTACCAGTAGTTTACTGAGCCTGAGACCAAAATCCTTCAGCGGTTCTGCGACATCTTTCTTCTCTTTCACTTTGGTGGCCGAGGCGGCGCTAGATGGGTATGATTGCAGTTTTTTTTTTTTTCACGTTTGGGAGGAAGAGAGGGGGGTGATCCACCAAGCATACCTGGGTGGCTTGTAGTAGCTTAGGCCTTGATGCAGTCGCTCCCAGTGTGTTTCCAGCTCTGATTCTATCTGGGCCTTCACAGAACATCAGGAAATGCAATCTTTTGTATATGTGTGCACCCATTGTGTTCATTGTCGACACATCCATGGCTCAAATTACACAATTGGGGAAAAAATAGCATTTCCCATTATGAATGCAATCTTTCAGTATATAAAATGACATGCTTTGGTTTAACGTCTTTAAATATACTGTGTTTATTCAGAAGTACACAATAGTGATTGCAAACACTGTCATATTATCAAACTATCCGAATATCAACGCGGGGAAAATAAAATAAAAATCATACTGGCTCTCTCAGTGCGGAACGTCCCAGCAGAATTGTCCATAATTCTCGACAGCTCCTATGGAAAAAAAGGGGGACTTACGGTGGCATCATTTAGCATAAAGCCATCACATTCAGGGACGCACTGTGTAAATGCAATATAAAGTGATTTATCACTTATTTTTGTGTCAGTGTTTTGTAACATATACTCATTTGAAGACAATATGCGATCATGATTTATCGATAGCTTTAATATTTACACATGTATTTGACAGACGCGGCCCGGCCAATGTTGTCGCCCAAGTACTGTTCGCATCTTATTTTATCCACATTTAGCTGAAGAGTGAACTTTAATGTCCACGATATACAGTACTCATAAAGTTCTGATGGTATGAATGGTTCTGTACACCCTTTTGAGTTTGAGGAGTCTCGAGAAATGATAGTGGATGGCTTTGAATGTGACACTTTTAACACATTGAATAAATATTCAATAGTCAACATTATTTCATCTCACAGCCACAACTTCTACGTTTCGTGGCGACTAAAGGGTGTTCAAACACCGAACCGCAGAATTGCCGAAAGCTTTCCTCAACAGTAGCCAAAATGGAACTGTATAGTGCCACTTAGCAGTTTTTTTTTGACGACGATACTAGTGCAGCGTGTTCTACCGGAAACAAATTCCTTGTGTGTTCTACATACTTGGCAATAAAGATGATTCTGATTCTGAAAAAAAACAGAGCCATCGAGCCATTCAAAGGTTTTAACGGTTAGCACAGTTGCTAAGCTAACTTAGCGTGGCGCCAAGAACCGTAAGAAGACGGCCAGGCCGCAGCCGAACGGATGAATATGCCATGGAACGGTGGTTTGGTGTGCTAAGAACTTCCATGCAAATGTCGCTTAGTTGTTTTGAATGTTTAAAAAGCATAACAGCCAAACGAGAAAAGTTAGACGGAGTTTGCGGGTCATGGCATACCTGAAGCTCATTGTCGATTCCGCCATCTTTGACGGTGCGCTATGATTGGCCAGTAGGGTAGTCGTCACGCGAATGCTCGACTTCTTCGTTTGTCGGCGAAAGTAGTGCTTGACCGCCAACTAGTGGACAGAAATACACTAACGTCACATCAGTATTCTCTTGTTTCGGGGTAGGGAAGTCCGGGTTCTTCTCGAAATAATTCATGCGAATTGGATGTAATATTATGAACAATATTATTATTAGGAATAATATTACATTAATTCGCATGAAATATATTTTTTATAATCATGTATTACTAAAGTTGGGGCCTTTAAAAAATGCATTAGCAAGTTCTCAACGAGTCTTACTGCCGCCGTCTTATGGACGGTGACAATAAAAAAATTACCGGTGCTTTTTTATTAATACATTTTCCGATGGATATATATGGCAAATATTATTATTTACTAAATTAGAAACGACATCCAACTGTGAGAAATACATTTTGAAAAAAAAAATAAATGATGACGCATTGAAAAGGAGCACGTGACCCCGCTGTCATAACATGGCAGCCTCCTACTGGTTGGGGGACGAACGATCGCTGACAAAGGCAACAAAAGTCAGCCGCCCTCCCACTTGCTTCGTCCACATGACTACACGATAACGCGGTGCGGACTATTCTGTCTCTGTGCATCCTCCATTGTAGCGTTGAGGAGAACGCCGCGTTGATATCCTGCAGCATCTCTGACAATCTCGATTGTAAGTCACGAATATCCCGGAAATGTTGCTTTTTTTGTCGAAAATATCTCGTTTGACTCTTTTTTTTTTAGGACTAAATGGGTTAACGATAAACTTGCCCCCTGCGGCCATAAAATGTTGTGCAAGGCGCGTGAATAAACGCCAGTGTGTCAAGGTTCACCCATGAAGCAACGATTTGTGCAGCAGCGGTGAGAAGTCAGTCAGGAGACAAGCAAAGGCCTCTTCTGCTGCCCGACTTTGACATTCGAAAGGGGAACGTTTGTTCTCTGAAATCGGCGTCATTTTGAACGAAATCTTTATTTGCTAGAATGGCAGTGAATGAGTTCAAAGTGGTTCCTAAGCCACAACAGGGCCAAACTATTAGGATGCTAAAGGTTTTTTTCTCAGATTTTTGGGGTGTGTTTTTTCGGATAGCAAAGTTTTTTTGTCTCACAATGGACAAATTACCAATTTACAGTGTTTTGTATGTAAGATTTTTTTTTTCTCTCGAAAATGTTTCTATTTGTGTCTGGAACAGATTAATGTCACTTGCATTCATTTGTATGGGGGAAACTGATTTGATTTAGGAACAGATGCTTTTTTTCATCTTGTAAGAGTTAATCCCTAAATCATATGGGTCTGGAGTTATCGGAGCTTGAAACGGGGGTGGCCGTACAAAAGGCAAATGCTCACGGGAGGGAAAACACTGCCAGAGGTCCGACCAGCGCTTTATCGGCAAGAAAAAGCAAAACCCGAATAAATTTGGGAATGTCGGTGAAGGAGTTAAGAAAATCTATTTGACTTGGTTGGGTGGGCTATTTACGGTGACGCGAGGGGCCCAGACGCGGCCCGCGGGCCTCGACTTTGACTGGCGACCCATCTTTTTTTTTTTGCAGAGGGAGATCCGTCCGTCCGCCCGTCCGTCCATCCCCGCCCGTCCCAGATGAAGAAGCAGGAGAAGGCGCGAGCCGCGAGCACCCACGTCAACGCGGTGGCGGCGGAGTCGGCGGTGGTGTCGGCGGCGGTCCTGTGCGTCCACGCGACGCTTTGGAACCAGCACTCGTGGTGCGCCGTGGCGCTGCTGGTCCAGGCCTTGGACGTGCAGCGCACGTGGGACCGGCTGCTGAAATCGGGCGGCGCCGTCTTCCAGTTCCGCCCCGCCGCCAGCAGCGGCGTGGTGCCGGCGTCCATGGCGATGCCGCTTCTGGGCCTGGCGCTGCGGGCCAAGTGCGCGGCGGCGGGCAGCGCGCGCCTGGAGCGCTCGGGCCTGGTGGCCGCGGTCAGCGGCATGGTCCTGGCGCTCTTCCTGTCGCTGATGGCGCTGGGCGTCAGCCGACCGGCGCCCGCGAGCGGCCGCGCGCTGGCCGGCCTGGCGGCCGCCGCCGTTTTCCGCACGGCCCAGCAGACGCTGACGGTGCCGGAGGCCATCGAGGTGCTGGAGGTGCTGCTGATTTTCGTCTACCTCAGCCTGACGGCGCTGTACCTGCTCCCGCGCTGCTTCACGCCCGGCGAGGCGCTGCTGGCGGTGGGCGGCGTCAGCCTGGCGCTCCACCAGCTGCTCAAGCGCCGGCCGGACGACCCGCTGGCCTACCTGCCGCCCGCGCTGGCGGTGGGCTCGCTGCTGCCGGGCCCGCTCCTGGCGCTGCTCTTCCGCTTCGCCGACTCGCGGACGTGGGCCTCGTCGCTCCTGTTCCACGCGCTGACGGCCGCGCTGGGCCTGGGCGTGGCGGCGCCGCGGCTGGCGCTCTTCCTGGGTCGCCATCCCGCCGCCTGGCTCTGGGACTTTGTCACCCTGGAGCGGCGCCGCCTGGGGCTGCTGGCGTACTGGGCGGCGCTGAGCGCGGCCGCCGCCGCCGCCGTCCTGCGGCAGAACGCCGCCGGGCGGCGGGCGTCCGCCGCCGCGCGCAAGAGCTTCCACGTCATGGCGGTGGCCGCCTTCGTCCCGGGCCTCCTGTACGACCGGCAGCTGCTGCGCGTGGCGTCGGCGGGCTGCCTGGCCGTCTTCGTCTTCCTGGAGTACGTGCGCTACTTTGAGGTCAGGCCGCTGGGCGGCCCGCTTCGCCGCCTGCTCGCCGTCTTCTTGGACCGCCGCGACTCGGGCCCGCTGGTCCTCACGCACGTCTACCTCCTGCTGGGCATGGCGCTGCCCCTCTGGCTCTCGCCGGAGCCGTGCGCCGCCGGAGGGACGGCGGGCGCTTTGGCGGCGTACGCCGGCGTGCTGGCGGTGGGCGTGGGCGACGCGGCGGCGGCGGTTCTGGGAAGCGCGCTGGGCCAGATCCGCTGGCCCGGCACCGACAAGACGGCGGAGGGCACGGCCGCGTCGGTTCTGGCTCAGGCGCTCGCCGTGGCCGCGCTGCTGCTTTTGGACGCGGGCGTCCGCGTGAGCGGCGCCTACTGGCGGATTCTGGGCTCGGTGGCGCTGGTGGCCATGTTGGAGGCGTACACGTCGCAGATCGACAACCTGCTGCTGCCGCTCTACCTGCTCATCCTGCTCGCGCTCTGAGCCATTGGACGGAAACGCCCTCTTTTCATGCACGCCTTTGATCAATGACGACTTCAAAGTCAAATTGAGATCGATTCGCCTCGCCTCAAAGAGCGTTTTCGCTTCCTTGTGAAAACGGACTTTTTTTTTCCCCTCAAGTACAGGTACCATTCAAAGAAAATCAAGACTATTTTTTGCAAGTTTCACAGAACCTCTTTGCTTATTTATTTTTTATGTATTGTTTGCTCATGTCCTTCAATTCTAACATGAAAATGTTCGAGTTCCTCTTTTGTTTGTTTTTCGCAACCACTACAGTAGACAGCCTATCATGTTATGCAAAAAAAAATCCTGCTTAAATCTGTCCTCGTTTCCCAGTAGTATTTATTTATTTATTTCCCGTATCTTCAAATCACGTCACGATGCGCGATGGATCGACTCATGAAACTTCATTTGCATCCATGTAAAAGCATTTGAAAATAAATTATTTGTACAAATAATAATTGTCTTTGTCATTTGCGTTTCTTGTGTAGATTTTTTTTTTCATTAAAAACAAACTGGGAACGAACCATCATCCTGGTCTTCATTTGGTGTAAAGAGGCGGGAAAGGAAGTTCTTCTGTAGGCTGCAGCCTGAAAAACAAACAAACAAAATGGAGAACAAGCGGAACCAACATGATCGGTTTGTTTGTTTTTTCTGCGGTTGTAAATCAGGGACGCACGCATCTTTGTGTTTGAGGGTCTGACCAGTTTTCTGGACTCCAGCGGGTCTGGTGGGCCTCCATGAGGTGGAAGGTATACACGTGACGCGAGTCCTCCGACACATTCTCAGCGCTGCGGTGTACCACTTGGCCATGGATCAATACCACGCCCCCTAAACATTAGATCGACACAATACATAATGATGGTCTTATTGAGTTTTAGGACTACGTAAACATTCAACACGGCGGAAGAAACCTGAATCTCTTCTTTCATAAAAACAAAAAAAGAGTTAATTCCTAAATGATATGGGTCTAGTGATCTGAGCTTGAAATGGGGGCGGCTGGACAAAAATACAATATATATTGATTGATATAGCGCTTTAACAACAGCTGAAGCTGTAACAAAGCATTAACATAGACAAAAGTCAAATGCTGACCCTTTGCGGAAGGGAAAAACATTGCCAGAGGTCTGACCAGCGCTTTATCGGCAACAAGAAAAGCTGGAGAGATTCGGGAATGGCGCTCCACGTCACGCTTTTCAATTCCAGAATAAATTCAAGAATGGCAGTAAATGAGTTAAGTGCGTCAACAAACCTTTTTTGACTTCTACCGGGATAAACCGGTGGCCATCGTAATCGGGCTCCGTCCCGATAAAGTCCGTCAGGGGGAAGGCGCCCGGCGGCGTCCTCACCATCCGGCGAGTCACGCCGACTGCAAACAGAGAGGGAAAACGATTCGGATTGCGCGGCGGGTGTGCCGCATAACGTCTTCTTCTTCTTGTTGTCAGGCTTACTGTTGTGCGAGCCCGGCAGGAAGCACAAGCAGCCATTGTTGACGGTGGCGTCCTCCAAGGCCACCCACAGGCCCATCACCCTGCCCGGGGGCTCCGTGTACAAGAACGTGGCGTCCTGGTGCGGCGTCACTACAACAAATACAGGGAGAAAACATTGCTGCAGGGAGGGATACATCTTTTTGGGGTCACCCCCCCCCCCCTCGAAAGAGGAAAGAAGAGTGCGTCAAAGTGATTGTCAGACGACAACATACAAGTTTGCTTGCAACAAAATTTGGAACACATCACTTGGGAAAGCCAGAAATGGACTAAAAATGGAGAGAAATAGCTGAAACTCTGCTGAATCGTCTTCCATAAACTGAATCACGTGTGGTAGCAATTTGAAAGAAATAGCTTTTTAATCAAAGCCACAATTGACATGTTCATGGGTACGCTTCTTTTTGGGTCACCCTGTATTTGCTCTGTCATACGTAGCTTGCCTTTGATAGTCATTTTTTCAAAAATGAAACATATTTCTGACCTTCTCCGCCAATTCCAGGTTGCTAAAGGGTGAAAAAAAAACACAATTATATTGTCAAAATCAAAACGACTAAACCTGCATTTGCTAGTTGACTAACCTTGAAGATGTACATGCTCTGCAAAATGAGCGGATGAATCAAACCAAGCTTCCGGGCGATTCCCTGAGAGGAAGATGCGGTGAGTAACCTCTCACATACTAAAAAGAAAATTAATATTACAAAACAATGACTCCTTTTTTTCACGCGCTGTGCTTGCTATCTATTATCTATATAGCTAGTTACCTATCTATCTAGCGAGCTAGAGTTATCTAGCTAGTTAGCTATCTATCTAGCTGTCTAACTTATTCTATGACTTTAAAGTGACCTTGAGAGTTTTGAAGGCACTTATAAATGAAATGTGTTATTGTTATTAGCTAGCTAGCTTTCTATCTATTTGAGTTACTTCCGGGTTGAGTGGACGCTGGCGGATGTGGATACCGCTGTTCACCCATTGAAACACTTATCCTGTGACTGTAAAGTAACCTTGAGATTTGAAAGGCGCTTATAAATGAAAGGTATTATTATTATAAAAACCTACTGTAAAATGGTGTCACACGTGACATTAACAAGTGGAAAGAAGCGCTTTTACCATCCAGAGTGAAATGCTTTGATGCACATGCGCATTTTTCTGCATTACAAAAAGATTGACAAGATAGATATCTAGATAGCTAGCTAGCGGGATAGCCAGATAGATAGCTAGCTAGCTAGCCAGCTCATGGGATAGTCGGATAGCTATTTAGCTAGATAGCTAGATAGATAGATGTATTGGTAGTTTCAATGATGTAGGTGAGTGAAATAAAGTTGACGTAGGTGCATGAGTGCATTTCATACGGTGATTGTGGCCTAGTTACTTTCTCACCTGAACTTTGGCTGAATGCGTGACTTTAGCGTACAAAGGTTCATAGGCATGTAGCGCATGTCCCACTTTATTGAGCGAGCGATGCTTGGGCACCGCAAATTCTCCTGCGGGTGCAAAATAAAAAGAGGCTTGACACAAGATGTTTTGGAGCAATGAAATACAATGGACCCACCTTTATCGTCAAAAACGCCCTTCTCAAAGAAAAAGCGGATCTTGTCTCCGCTAGTGATGAAATAGTCGGCGTTTCCCTGCAAGTCCAAAGCACAACAGCTGACTGGGCAGTTGATTCACATCAACATATTTCTTTTTGGGGGATATAGACAAGAATAATGGTGAGCCGCCATTTCAACCTAGTGACAATCCTGAAAAAATAAGATGCCTTTGCAACAGAAATCCACTTTTAAAGGTAAATCGAAAAAGAAAACAAAACCCACAAAACTGTACAGATAGCCGAGAAATCTACTGGAATGTAGCCACGAGATATTTGTAGTCGCTGACTTGGCAGCAGTGAAGCCAGTGACCTGCTTGTGAAGCTGCTCGTCGTGATAGGTGGAGAAGGTGGTGCGGCAGTGCGGCGGCACGTCCATCACATCCACAATCTCGGACATCCTCCGGCGCAGCTCGTCGCATTCATCAGATGTCAGGAGGTCATCCAGGACCACATAACCATCCCGCAAGTACTACCAAAAACACAAAGAGGACCTTTCATTTTGGGTTTTTTTTTTTTTTACATTTGATTTAAATCCCAAAAAATATTTTGAGTTTTCAAAATCCTCAAAAGGATTTATTTGCTTGGTTATCATCACACTCAACTCTTAAACGCCCCCGAATAGTATGTTATTAATCCAAGTGTACCATGTTGTCATTTGTGGTTGATCAAAATACAGTAAATTGCATTATCATTGTTTTTTTTAAATAATTGTTTTAAATCTAGTTGTACAAGAGCATTTTCTTATGTTAAATGCAAGTAGACCAGCAGTTTACAATTTGGCACCGTGCTTCAAAGTTCACAAGCCAGTATTAAGTACAGAAGTACTATTGTACAGTATGCTATTTCCAGTATTCAAAGTATTCACAGCTTAACTGCGTCACCACAGACTTAAAAAAAACCAAATTGTCGACAAACATTTTGCGAACGATTCAGCAGTTTCGAGTTACATTGCTCACCTTTTGCACATCTTGATCGCTTAAAAAATCCATGTTGTCTTCATGTCTCACAATCCCCCCCGACCCCTCAAAAAATAGCCTTGTAGGAGGAGCCACAACGGGCCTACTGATTGGCTGCCTGCGTGAACGGAGTGGCCTACTTCCGGGAATGCTATGACGTCATGACGCCTGGTTGAACCGACTCATCCAAATTGGATTTTCTTCCGATTTTGTTGAGATTCTAGTTCACGTTCATAAAATTTGGCAATGTTTAAATATCGAAAAGCGCATTTTTTTGTATAGCTGATCTATTGTTCCTATTTATAATTGTATCTATTGTGTTGTCATGTTATTTGCTATTTAGTTTTTTGTTTTACTTCAAGATGGCGCTGCGAGAGCGGCTGCTTTTCCACCAGCTCCTGTATTTTGTTTTGTAATAATAATACATTTTATTTCAAGCGCCTTTCAAAACTCTCAAGGACACTTTACAATCACAGACACGCATAGATACAACAATAAATAAAATGCAATTATCAATAGAAACAAGAAATAGAGCGATACGGAAAATGCCCTTTTAAATAGGTGGCTTTTCGAGATGGGATTTGAAGGTGGGAAGAGAATCCATGTTACAAATGTTGGGAGGAAGTGAGTTCCAGAGTTTGGGGGAGAGCAGCTGAAAGCCCTGTCCCCCATCGTGCTGAGACAGGCGAGGGGGGGGGGGCACACAGAGGTGGAGGGAGGAAGAGGATCTGAGGGAACGAGAGGGAATAGAAATTTGAAGAAGGTCAGATAGGTATGGGGGGCGAGGTTATGGATAACTTTCTACTTCTTTCTTTCCTTTCATAACTTTGCTGCTGTGAAATGTAAAATTCTCCACTGCAAGACGGTACAGTAAAGGTACAATACAGTCAATCCAATCCAATCTATGGTTTTATGTATGTCCCTGTTTTATGATTGTAAAGTGTCCTTGGGAGCTTTATTATTATTAAATATTATTATTCAAATAACTCTGCTACACCAATGTGTCGAGACAGTTTGTGTCACCATAGTACAAAAAAGTGCAACAATCAATCAAGGCATGTGTTTTTTTATGACATTGTAAAAACCTTAACTTCTCAACTGTAGCACTCACAAAAGAAAAATATTAGTTTGCTCTCATTTGAAACTTTCCCCAAGTTTTTTTTTTGAGTTACGGTTTTGTTAAAATACTCAAAATTATTTGGAATGGTATGAAACTTACAAAGGTTCTATTTTGTAAAAAAAGAAAGTGCCTCGTTGTCTCTTCCCAATCACACAACACAACACAACAGCTTTTTGTGAGTAAATTCCGATAAGATTGTTCATCTTTCAGTCACCAGAAAAGAGCGCTTAAGGCAGTGTTTGCAACATGCAAAGCCAGCCACGTGGAGCAAGTCTAGGCTGCGGTTCATGTGACCTTTTCACTCATACCGTCACTAGAAAGGAGCAATACTTGTCAAGTACTTTATCATATCGTGTAAACTTGACTGACCGCGGGCGGCTATGTTGTGTAGCCACAATATCATAAAGGTGGCCATCTTGTAGCGCCATTGCAATGTTAAGTGAGTAGTAGTTACACCCTATTTCCTAGCGTCTTAAATACATAATTTGACAGCGTGGTCCCTAGAAAAGCAAGACATCTATCTGCCAGTGCAAGATAGAAATAGCAACACATTTCTTTCATAACTTTGCTGCTGTGAAATGTAAAAAAAAGGCAAACCCAATCCAATCCAATCAAAACAAGGAAGAATATAAAATAACTTTTTTGTCTTTTGGGTGAGACCTTTGACGCGTACCTTTGGAAAACCGCAGTGTGGCAGTAAACGGGTAGATTCCAGTTGATAAATAGAAATGTCCACTGCATTCCAAAAGTACATTTTACGTGATACGTGAGCTATGTAGTCCGCCTCTTATGGGAATAGGAAATGGGTATTGATTACGAAAGCTTTCCGTGTCCTGAAAACATTTGAACCGTTCCTTATTGATGCCCGTTCCGGTCCATTGGCACCGTTTTTTTACTCCGTGTAAAAAGTCATAAAGGGACTTTAACATGCCGATTAGAAAAAGAATAGGAAAAAAGGGGTCTCAGCATAGAGCCCGGATGGCACACCTCACGCTAAACGAAGCTCAGGTATTAGCGACTTTTAAGGCCATATTAAAATCACACAGAAGATGCTCTGGAGCATGTGTGATGGACATTCACCACTTACCTCTTCCCAAGGCAATAAAAACAAACAAAAAACAAAAAAAGAGAAAATGCGTCAGACTTTCTCCTTTTCTATCCCCAGCATTTGCTCTTTGACCTCAGGTGGCAACGTGTTGAACAACTTCTCCTCCACCACGAGTCCGGCGCGCGTGAGGAGCCGACACTCGGCCAGTTCGGGCGGGAGGCTCTCCAGGTTGTTGCCGCGTAGCTCCAGCTGGGTCAGGCTGGCCAGCTCGCCCACGGAGGCCGGCAACGTTTCCAGGCAATTGTTGCCCAGTTGCAGCACGCGCAGCTTCCTGCACTGGAATAATTCTGCCGGCAGCGTCTCAACCTGAGGCGGAGAAAGGTCGAAGCGCTTCAGGAAAGTCAAGACGACGTTCGGCAGTTCTAAGAACTACTGTGAGTCTGCTGTTTTATGGACTTTTTTGTTTTTGGTAATTCAGTCACTGCCAGACATGCAAAAAGGTGTCCACTCCAGTGCCAGGCTTTTTGTCATTGTCACTCAAATTGCAGGAGCCACAGAATATTAAGCTAGATAGATAGATAGCTAGCTATTTGCTATCTGGATGGCTAGCTGGCTATCTAGTTAATAAGAAGAAGAAGAAGAAATAAAACATTTTCTTTGGTCTCACAATGAAGAAATTGCCAAACGACAGTGTTTTTTGTGTGCCAGATTATTTTTTTTCTCTCTAGAAAATGTTTTGTTTATATTTGTGTCTGGAACCGATTAATGGCACGGACATTAACTTGCATGGGGACAACTGATTTGATTTCATTTTGTAAGAGTTGCTGAGCGTTTCTTACTCGGTTTTCCGCGATGGCAAAGTGCTGCAGGTTGTGGAGCAAGCCCACGTCAGGCGGGATGGAGGTCAAGTTGTTGTGGCTCAAGTCCAAGAAACGCAACTTGTGGCAGAAAAAGAGTTGACTAGGTAGGGTCTCCAGCCTGTTCCTGTTGAGGTAAAGCCTCTCCAGGGTGTTGAGGGTACCGATCTGAATGGGGATGTAGGCGATCTGGTTGTACCAGAGCTTCAGGCAAAGCAGACGACGCAGGTGCTGGAAGCTGATGATCTCCTCGATGGTTTTCAGGTTGTTGTCTTTCAGGTTGATCTCTTGCAGGTTATGCAGACTGAAGATGGAGTGCGGAATTCGCTCCAGGTCGCAGTGGACCAGCTCCAGTTCGCTCAGGTTGACCATCTTGTTCATGCTGTTGAGCACCATGAGCTTGCTGCCCTCGTTGTTGATGGAAAGCTTCTGGAGGTGGGCGCTCAGGTCGGTCACCACCTGCGGCAGCCTGTACAGGTTGCTCTTCAGACGGAGCACCTTGAGCCTCTTCAGCTCGCGGAGACCATCGAGGACGATATAGCGATTGTTGTCTGCGCTCAAATTGCCCGTCAGGTGGAGCTCACTGAGATTCTTCAGACTGTAGATCCACAAGGGAATCTCCTTGACATCCGTGAACTTGATATGCAGGGACTTGAGCTTCTCCCGGAGGAACGTCAAGGCGGCCGACTCGATTTTGGCCGGCGTGTGGTACAACCACAGCTCACGCAAGTTTGACAATTTGGCCACGGCGGGTGGGATGGTGACGTCGGGGATGAACTCCAGCTTGAGGCCCTCCAGCTCCACCAGGTCAAAGACCGTCTCTGGGATACCGCCCAGCATGCACAGGTGCAGCTCCAGCTTCTCCTGGGAGTTCTTGGAGATGTGCTGCCGGAGCTTCTCCAAGGTCCACTCGTTGTTGAGGTTGAGCTGCCGCAGCTTGTTCTCGCTCACCTCGGACAAGAAGACGGCAAAGCGCTTGGAGTAAAGCGGATCGTACTGGTCGAGCATGTGCAGCATGAAGGCAAAGTCGTTCTTCAGGTCTGGGATGTCGCTGTAGCTGCCCTCCTCGCGGATGGCCTCGAAGGAGTAACGTTTGAGGGTGCGCCGCAACATCCAGCCTAACGTGTACACGGCGATCAGGCCGTACACCAGAACCAGGCTGATGTAGAAGGACGCCAGGATTTTGAAGAGCGTCGCCAACGGGTGGGCGCACTGGAAGGTGCCGTAGCCCGTCAGCTTCTCCGTCTCCACCGTGCACATGACGCTGAAGCGGATGTAGGAGACGTAGTAGCTGCCGTAGCTAATGATCACCAAAAACATCAGGACCTTGATGATGGTCTGACGTACGTAGAGACTGTGGATGTTGTCCCCTTCTTCCACGTGGATCCTGAACTTCTTGACTTTTTCGAAAAGAGCCTTGGCCTGTTCGCCTTCCTTCTTGTCCAGAACACCAGTTTCCGGTCGATCCACGATCCCTTGCTCGATTTTGGTTTTTGTTTTCGGGGTTACGGGCATGCTGGCCTCTACGTCCGTGGTGTCGGGCAATGCCTGGTACAGAGTCTTTTTGTCGACTAAACCGTTCACCTTCCCTATAGGCTTGGCGTCCCTCTCCTCCACCACCGTCTCCGATAGCGCCCGGGTGGTCCACGGAGAATCAAAGCACTTTTGCAAGATGGAAACAAAGTGCTCCAATTTGGAGCAGGTGTGCGGGAATTTGAACCAAAAGTTGCTACAGGCCAAGAAAATGAGCGTGTGGAGCAGCACCAGGTAGGGGAAGTACTTGGCGAACCAGTGCAGCTTGCTCTCGTAGCACACGGCATCAATGTAGCCGTACTGATTGCGGTCCAGCTCGTTCTGAATGCCGCGAGGTTCCCCGGTGCGCGCAGCCGAGGAGCTACGGGAGGGCGGCGCCTCACACGAGTCATTGGTGACCCACTTACAGGGTAAGCAGATCATCTTGTCCTGCGTGATCTGCAGCGTGCCGCCAAACACGGCGATCATCAACATGACCAACAAGATGTAGTCGTTGAAGACGTCCCACCACGGCTTCAGAACACGGTACGGCGACTGGGTCTCTGCAAAGTACCGCAGCTCGGTGAAGGGAATCATGATGGCTTACCTGCGGGGACCCACACAAGCAGTCGATTAGCCTCCTCGGAGGACATAGTATTTGCCTTTTACGCAGCGACGGAGTCGTCGTGCCTCCCTTAGGTGTCCGATACTACCTCCCAAGGCAGACAACTGGCCTGCTCAGCTTTGTCACTTAGCGGAAGAGTCATTGGTTAAAATATAGACTAGGTCATCGGTATCAAACCGCACTCGTCTACTTCCTCTTTATGTGAAGATCCTCACATGCTTTGGCATTCTTCTTCGGAGTTGAAAGTAAACATAATAAAATGCGCAGTTGTTTAACGTGACTTTTTTTTGTTCAAACAAGGTCAAACTGGTTCTTCACAAGCTAGTGATGTCACGATCCTATATGATGCCATCCAACGCTTCTACCTTGAAAAGGGAATACTATCACATACAAATACACCTCTGGCTCAAGACAAACTGTGGCAGGGTTTACTTGTTGGCTCTCCAGACATTTATAAAGCAGGTAGTGTCCGTGTGTTACTTGGATCAAAGTCAAAGTCAGCTTTATTGTCAAATATGCTAGTATGCATGACATACAGAACAGATGAAATGACTGTCCTCTTGGACCCAGCGTGCAAGGCACTTATAACGTCAGACAATACATGTAATTTGTGAATGTAAAGTGAGGTAGTGTAGTAATGCAAAAACAAAAACAAAAGATTGAAGTGAGATCTTGCAGAAAAAAATTCAGGATGGAGGAGTTCAGGATGACAGTACAGCACATAGCGTGTACTCAGAGTTTCGTGAAGTGTGGCAGTGGGAAGGGGCGGGGGAGGCAGGGCCGGGAGGGAGTAGAGTCTTGTGACTTCCCGGTGGCCGAAATATAGATATAGATATTGCAAACTGGTCATGAATGGACTTATTTGAATAGTGGAAGTAACATACCTCCTTGAAAGACAGCTTAGCGTTTTGTGATCATCAGTTTAAACTTCAAAAAAGACGTGTTTTGCAATTCCTCCAACACACACACACACACACCTTTCATTTTTATGTGACAATTATGAACACGAGTACAACAGTTTTGGCATACTAGTTAGACAACTACATTACACATTGCACTAATTGGCATCTGGTAATCCCAAGAGATGTGAACTAGAAGCATCTTATAATGGCCAGTTGACAATTGTGTCCCTACTGAGGACAAAGTGCATACTAGCAACTTAAGATGGACATCAATGAGGGCGTTTGGTCATTTCATTTTTATGAAAATATCAAAGCCATTTGCACTTTTATTTGGTATGCAAGATGGCCATCTTATTGTCTTACAAGCAGGCCAAGAGTGGAACTCATAGACCTGCAAAAAATACGTTTATAGAACATATCAAAGATGTGAAGTACACACTGCCAGGGTCTCCTGGTCGTAAAAACTCACCACTTTTATGGAGACTGCTGGCTCTCAGCTGCCCCGCACGCCAGGGACGCATTTCTCAAAAACGAGACCGCCCGGACGACACCGGTTCGGTGGTTTTGTGGGTGGCCGGGTACCCAGGCGAGGACAGCAGGTTCAGAAGGCGGAAGTCTGCTGATTCCGGAAGAGTCCACAAGAAGATCGGCGCCGATTGGTCGGTAGGCGCGAACCCACCGGAACTAGTACATATCCTTGTCGTTTTTCCCTACAAACTAAAAGCATTAAATTACAGTTGTGCGGGTCAGTCATAGTTTGTACAGATGTCGAGATCAAACGAAACAAAATGTCTGTGTGCCGTTCTTAAAAACGAACACAACAAGAGTACCATTCCTCACTAATTTAAAAAAAAGCGCAATTCTGTGCGCCAAATTAACAAACGAAATCACATGACGTCATAAGCACACGACGGCCCGGCAGCTCCAGACAACATAAACAAGTGTCATGGCGCTCTACGGCTTTCTCGCCTGTTTACGGGCACCACAAATGTCGAGATGGAGGATGACGTTTGCTGGGGGGTCGCGGTGTCGTTCGTCGGCGTGTGGACTTTGTCGTAACTCTGCGGTCGTACCGATAACGAGACTTTCTCGATTGGACCAATGTACTGCACGTCTTCAAGCACAGTCGGAAAGAGTCCAAACCATTAAAAGAAGCTTCTCGAGTGAGGCTGTTGGGAAAATCCAGTCCACGCATTATTACCTGGTGTACACATGCAAGGTACGTTGGTTTCTTCGCTTTTGTGCAACGTAAAGTGTTACTTAGTGATTGACGTCATTGTGGCAAATTGCAACTCTTTGAAGGTGTGCACCGCCAGATCCAGGCAGAAGATCTCCAAGCAGGCGTATCACGATGGTGTCGTGATTGTGACCTGTCCGGGATGCAAGAATCACCACATTATCTCAGACAACTTAGGCTGGTTCGCCGATCTAGAAGGGAAGAGGTTGGTTGCTTGATACTTCTAAAAAAAATACGGTGTATTTGGAAATCATAGTACAGTGTACCTCCGCAATATTGTGCTCCATCGTTTGTATGTGGTGTTGCAGCTCGAGTAACCATTGTTTTAAGGTTGACAATTAAATATATAATTGCTCACTCTGGGTGTTTTTATGTAAGACCAGACGATGAACTGGGCCTACCTGTAGTGAATTTTTACAAATGTGATAAACGACCAAAAGATTCATTCAAAAAGCGCCTGACAAAATGGCTCCAGGGTTCCGTTGTCCAAAGCGCGAGGATTTTTTTTCTTTTTGAGTGAGCTTCTCTTGACATACTCTATGTGAACGTTGTCAGGAACATCGAGGAGATACTGGCCGCCAAAGGGGAGACGGTGAGGCGGCTGGGAGGAAGTGACGCTCTTGAGGTCGTCCTGAGCGACTCAAGCCAGGAGAAATGTCCTCAGCGGGAAACAGAAAACAAGAAGGATTTGAATGAATGCACGCACCATCCAGTCAAATAAACGGTTGTCATTTGGAATGGCAGATGGGGGTGGAGTCTATTCCAGTCCATTCCCCATTATGGACATTTAGTCTTTTTTGAGGCTTACGTGTGTTTTGTTTGGTTTGGGAAGAAGCCAAAGAGAACCCACCGGCGCATGGAAACGCATGCCAACTGCAGATCGGGAATAGAATGGTAGAGCGGCAAACTTCACTGTGCGGATCAGGAGCATAACAGAAAATCCAAAATAACATCTAATTATGAATCCCAAAACAGTCGCTGAAATTGTATTTCTTTTTATGGAGCTTTTGATGTTTCCTTTTTTGAACATGTGAACCAAATATAAATCCTATAAATGAGCATTCATATCTTTGTCGGAGTAGAACTCTTGTCAGTATTCGGAAAACTTGAGTGTAATTGCATAAATGCGTGGAAATAATAATAATAAATGTAATTTCTAAGCGCCTTTCAAAACTCTCAAGGACACTTTATAGTCACGGGATTATTATTATTTTTTTTTTTTTTGTGCGGGTGTTTTATCTGAGAATGACCAAACTAAAAATATAAAAAGCTTCACTAGCTTGTGCTCGTGTGGCTATTGTAGTACGCGTGCATATTTAGTCCTTTTACCGTTTGATTTTATCCCAAAAATATGTATTTTTAATGTCAATTTACATCGTGATGTACCGTCAAAGTTCGTCGGATGGGCGTTGTCGGCATCGCGCAAACGCGACTTGATTCACATGATCTCGTCATTTCTCGCGAGAAGGCGACATTGCTTGTTTGCTAACGTTGTAGCGTCTTTTTGCAGCTTGTTCGCGCGTCGCCTCTTTCTTTTTGCTCCCTTTCTCGGGTTGGGACTGCGATGGAGGCCCCCGCAGCCGCAGGGGAGGCCGAAGAGAGGCCGCGTCACTGGCCGTTCCTCATCGGCGTCAGCGGGGGGACCGCCAGTGGGAAGGTTTGTTCGAGACGATTAGCATTAGCCGCCGTAGCATCGCCTGTCAAGGCATTTGGCCCGCCCACTTATGACAACGATCAAAATACGTTCGTCTGTCAATTAGAAACGCGACGTGTTTTGATGGTTTTTTTGGGGGGGTAACGTACGCGTGTTTATATTTGTTTTAAATCGCTCGCTTTATCATTGCCTTTAAAAGAGCAAATGACCCGCCAGACTGTACATCACCCACGATACGAAATGTATTTTATTTGTTTACATTCGAATGTAAATTACATTTTGCTAGCAATCGTGGGTTTTAATTTATGAACCGGTTGACAATTGCACGAGTCACATTGATACACACCCATCTGGGCTTGCAATTTAGTGTTCCATTAACATCAGTCACTGTGCTGTATCATTACTATGTTATTCATGCATAAAATGCCGATTTTCTATGCGTATATCCTCACTTTTCTTTTGGGCCACTATGCCAGTCGACAGTGTGCGCCAAGATCATGGAGCTGCTGGGCCAGAACAAGGTGGACCACCGCCAGAGGAAGGTGGCCATCATCAGCCAAGACTGCTTCTACCGCGTTCTCACCGCAGAGCAAAAGGCCAAAGCGCTCAAGGGCCAGTACAACTTTGATCACCCAGGTAGACAAAACACACGGCGAGGGACGCACTCGTTCAAGCGCCGTGTCCACTCGAGCGGGTGACGCTATTTGAGGGATCCACCAAAAGGTTTCTTCAGCTGTCGTCTGCACTGCTTTGAAGGTGTCAGACGTTTCGTTATCTAGGAGGCTTCGTCAGCCAACTAAAATTTTGCTGGTAGCTCTGGTAAAAATGTTTGTTGGCTGACGAAGCCTCTTGGATAAGAAGCGAAACATCAGACACCTTCACAGATGATGGCTGAAGAAACCTTTTCACCGATGGACCACTCCCGTACGACAGACAAACTATTTGAGGGAATGCGTGGCTTGGTCAATTTGAAAGCAAAGGCAAATACCGTACGGCACTTGATAACAGTGAGCAAATGTTGCTGTTTTGGTCTCACCAGAAGCCTTTGACAACGAGTTGATGTACAAAACGCTGAAGGACATCGTGGAGGGCAGAGCGGTTCAAGTCCCCACGTACGACTTTGTCACTCATTCCAGGTCAGACCTTAAACGTCGCCATTCCTTCACAAAGAGAAAGCCAGGAAAAAAAAAATCAATTGCAGTCAAAACATACAGGTAACGTCCGACTTACGACCGGTTCGACTTGCGACCACCCGTACTTACGACCTCCAGATCCTATTTTAAAAATTTTAATTCTACGCCTGGCACCGCAACGCGCTAGCAGGCCGGCAAGGCGTACAATAATTTTGGCCAGCCAGCATCTCACGCTCGCACAGCAATCCGCCGTGTGATGGCACCTGAGGGGCGGGGGTTTGCGAGTCATTTAGCCTCCATTCAACATTTGGAATGGATTTCGACTGATGACCATTTCAACTTACGACCGTTTGGTCGGAACGGAACTCGGCCGTAAGTCGGATGTATTTAAGACATTTACATCAATGGGGAGAAACAGGAAGTATGACCAAAATTGTTGACGCGGACGAAGAAATACGCCACGTTAGTGACTTTAGTGACGCTTAGCCGAGCGACTAGTTTGGGCTTTCTGCACTCTTTTGGCTTTCAGGTTGGACGAGAGGATCACCGTCTACCCAGCCGACGTGGTCCTCTTAGAGGGCATCCTGGTCTTTTACGCTCAAAAAGTGCGAGACATGTTTCACATGAAACTGTTTGTGGACACGGATTCCGACGTGCGGCTGTCTCGCAGAGGTACGCAATACGCTTTGGATTTCTTCGCCGGCCGCGATTGTTTCTGAGATGAGACCGTTTTGGGTCGTTAGTGCTGCGGGACATGGCCCGAGGACGCGACCTGGAGCAGATCCTCTCGCAGTACACTACATTTGTCAAGCCCGCTTTTGAGGAGTTCTGTTTGCCTGTAAGCGTGAGCGCCTGCTTTTATTGAGCAAATAGCTCCCCAATTTTAAGGCTATTTAAAAAAAAAAAAACAACAACTTCTGTCTTGTTTTTAGACCAAGAAATACGTGGACGTCATCATTCCGAGGGGAGTTGACAACATGGGTAAGGCTCATTTTTCCACGTTGACAAATAAGAGATAAAGATCTAAAAGCTAGCTAGCTTTCTACCTGAGTTACTTTTGGGTTGAGTGAAGGCCTAGCTAGCAATCTGTTAGCCATCTATTAGCTAGCTAGCTTTTTATCCAAGTTACTTCCGGGTTGAGTGAACGTGCGGCTGCCGCTGCTCACCCACAGAATAGCTTATCCTGTGACTGTAAAGTGACCTTGAGAGTTTTGAAAGGCGCTTATACATGAAATGTATTGTTATTATCATTTTTTCATGACTTAGAAAAATTATATATTAGCGCCAATGCGTATGTGGAAAAAGTCTCTTTCAGTCAATGGATGCTACAGCTTTGTGTTTGGTTTTAATATTTGGCTTGTCGCAGACGTGCGCACATTCTACCATGACGTCCATGATCCACTGGTGAAAAGGACGCTTTGATCCTTTCCTCTTTCATCTAGAATAGAATCTATATACAGGTAACATCCGAGTTACGACCGCTACGCGCAAGCAGTCAGCGACATGTACAACAATTTTGGCCAGCCGGCATGTCACACACTCGCACAGCAATCTATTGCGTGACTACACTAAATACAGTAGTTATACCGTCTCCTGTAGTACTGTACACTTCTTTTCCTTGGACGTCCGCCTGAGTCCGAGCGTGTGTGTCGGGCGACCGCTTCTGGCCGCTAGCAGGGAGAGCAGGGGAAGTAGAACATTTAGACAGTAAACAGTTTTGTGTACATTACAGGTACACTTAGACAGTAATAAAAAGCGATCATACAAAATATAAAAATGAAACTAAAGGTGATCAAATGTATAAATGAAGTGTAAACAGTTTGGGATATAATAGTATTCAATAGAAAACGTTGCTTAAAAAACAACAGATTGACATTGTGTACTATCCTGTCGTGTAAACCTCGCGTCGGCCATTGTGAATGGATTTTGACTTATGACCGGATGTTACCTGTATTTTTTTTTTTTTTTGGTTCAGGTATTTGATCAAATAAACGTCACAGCACGTTTTTGTGTGATAAAGTACAATGACCAAAGGACTGCTGGACCTTGTTTTGACATGGCGTATTTGTTTGCGTGCCTCCAGTGGCCATCAACCTGATCGTGCAGCACATCCAGGACATCCTGAACGGCGACATCTGCAAGTGGCAGCGGGGGTCCGTCAACGGGCAGGTGCGCAATTTGAAGCGCGCCATGGCGGGCGAATGCCACCTGCAGAGCGCCAACCCGGCCGGAAAGCGAGCCCTGCTGGAGCCCAGCACGCGGCCACACTAGCTGCCCCGTATTGCCGCCGGCATCTTCCGGAAGCTTCCGTCACTATTTCCAAAGAGCTTTATTTTGATTTTGGAATTTGCTGTTACGCTGACGATTATCCGGCAACTCTCATTTGATCCATTGAAAAAAATGGTCCAAATTGCAACTTTTAATGACAATATGGAGTGTTGCGTCAATCAAATGGTTACACCTATTTAAAATTAAATATAAAAAAATAGTTCTGTTATAAAGCAGACATCCGCAGCAAAAAAAAAGCTACCTCTCCTTGTCCACAAGCCACGGTTTGGGGGTACAGCGGTGCCTGTCTCAAATTATCTTCCCTCACTGAAATGAATGCAAATGCCATTAATTAGTGTTGCGTAAATATCACTCCGTCGTACTGAGCCTCTATTAACTCATTCGCTGCAATTCCCGAATTTATTCTGCTTTTGTTTTTTCTTGGGAGCGTGCCATGAAAGCGCTGGTCAGACCTCTCGCAATGTTTTTTCCCGTCCACGAGGGGATAGTATTTGCCTTTTGTCCATGTTAGCTAGCTCTTTGTTCCAGCTTCAGCTGTTAAAGCGCTATATAAATCAATGTATTGTATTTTGGACAGCCGCCCCAATTTCAAGCTCAGATAACGCCAGACCTATATAATTTTGGAATCAACTTTTTTTTCTGATGAAAGAAGAGAGTCTAAGGGTTCTAACGCTGCATTGAATGTTTATATCGTCCTAAAACTCCACATTCTGTGGGTCCTGCAATTTGAGTGAAAATGACAAAAACCCTGGCACTGGAACGGGCACATTTTTGCACATGGTCTGGCAGTCAATGAGTTAATACTAACAAAACATACATTAGCGACAATTGAAGCAATTAAACAGTTGTTTTTCAACTTTGGTGTTGGATGAAAATGTGCTTTCATCCCATAAATTCCCATAGCGAGTTTCCAAATTTTACAACCATATGCACATTGTCCTGTTGTGTCAATTTATCAACATTAAAATCATAAGCGGATATAGGAGGGGGGACTGCACTATGTGACCCATCACAGTGAGATGCCATTCCCCCATGTAAAAGCAATGTTTTTTTTCCCTCCTGCGTTTATGTGAAAAATAAGATAATAATAATAATAAAATATTCTAAATTCATGTATCGAAACAGCTGTTTGCTTGTTTTTATTATTGAGGGCACAGTGTGACGCATTGCTTCTGATTGGTCTCCCAAAGACAAAAGGAAATCATTGACATTTTGGAATGACAAACGACTTCACTCACCTCTCCTCCAACATGTGTTTTTTTTTAAACACATTTTTTACCACAGCACACCGTGACATAACCGAGCGATCACAGCATCTTGCGTCGTTTCTCTTACTGTCTTGTTGCCTGTTTAAACGCCTTTCGTCTTCGATTTGCATGCGTACGGCACTTGCGGGAGAGAAAGACAGACAGTAGAGCACAAACCTCCTTTTCAACAACAAAAGGAGGTGTGTGTGTACATGATATATAATACATGTGATATCCCCACATCTTACACAAGCCAACAAACGTTCCCACTTCCACGCCAGGACTTGACAGTGGGCTATTTTGAGGGGAATGGCGAGCTTTTTGAGTGGAGGTGACCGATTCAATGGCACGTGATAATACATACACACATATATATATATATATATACATATAGACATATATGTATATATATATATATACATATACACACACAAAATACACGCAAACGACTCCGAAAAAGGTCAGCGTTAATCTGCTTTGGATGCAACGTTCCAAACTCTTTGCAAGTTGGGCCTGTTATATTGTCGCTGTTGGGCGGCAATTCCGTGATCAAGTTGATGATTATTAACATGACGTGTCTGAAACTCATGACAAAAAGTTAGCGGACACCCGGGCAAACAACTCTGAAAACTTGCCAGCCCTATTTTTCACATCTTGAAACACAATATTGTGCAAATTATTATTGCATACTCGGCACCGGCAGCCAATCAGAAGCCTGTTTCGGGCTTCGGACTACACCTTGACTGAAAAGTGTACTTGAGAGTTTTAAAAGCCGCTAAGAAAGAGGAGTCCACGTGGCTTGTCGCGGTTTTCTTGATTGAATTAAACAAATGTTTGAGTTGAAAAAAAAAGTTGTCGGCCAGCCGGGCCGAGACGTTTTGAAAGTTGTACGCCCGACGTCAAAGTTGCACGCCGGGCCCGGGCCAGCGGGCAGACGCTATTTCAAACACTGTTATTCCCCAAATAAAGTGAGAGGATAGTACTGCGTGATGTTGCCTTATGACTGAAAACCTGGGTGTATATTGCGTAACGATGACGGAAAATCAATTTGAGGAAGCCTCTTTTTCGCCATTGGCCAAAAAAAAAAAAAAAAAAATGCCTGAGGAACGCGGTAACTCAAGCAAACAGTTTTCAAATTGTGATTTGAGCGACGGCGGGATGGCGCCCAACAGCGACGACGGAGAAACAATAGAAAAAAGTTGAAAGCGTCAATGGACCTTCTCACCTCAGTGTCACACACTCGAGTGGCCGACCGTCTTCAATTTACAAGAGAGCAGACTTTGGTTAGTTTCCGTATTTGTGAGTGTTCATTTGCTCGCTCCCGGTAAATAAGAAGTCTCCCAGCCTGGTACGAGCTCTTCGGTCAAACTCACGTGCGCTTCCGATATTTCTTCTCCTGCAACGAATCTCCCCGTTAGTTCCCGCCAAAATAAAAAGCGTCCATTGGGCGCTTTCTTTAAAGTGGAGTTAGTGTCATTGAAGCACAGTTGGAGGTCGTGTCTGTTTTTTTTTTGTTGATGGCGTCGCTCCGCTTAAGTCTTCTCGTCCCGCTCCGTCTTGCGCCGGGCGATATTTCGCGGCTTGATTTTCAGCGACAGCTCCCACAGCGCCTCCTCTGCCAGGTGGTCGCTGAAGTCGTTGAAGAAGGAGACGATGTCGTCGTTGCGTTTCAGCTCGTAGTGCCTGGAAAACGGAAAACCACACAATAGGCAAATCACTACAGCGAACCCGCAAGAATTTGGGAGGTGGGAGAAATGCAACTGTTGAAAAAAATGCAGTTTTGATATCACTGTGGGGTTCACGTATCCAAATAGTCTCCGAGCCAAGATCGGCGGGCTCAAGGACAGTTTCTGCTAGCAGTCAGGACACTCAACTCCCTCCCGGCCCTGCCCCCCCTGCCCCTTCCCACTGCCACACTCACCCAACTCTGTACACGCTACACGCTGTACTATCATACTGAAGTCTATTTTTTTTCTACAAGACCTCAATTCAACCTTTTTTTTGTTTGTTTTTGCATTACTCCACTACCTCACTTTACATTCAGACATTACATGTATTGTCTGTTTTCAATCGTCTGTCTTTTTTAGCCACATTTAAGTGCCTTGCACGCTGGCTCCGAGACGACAGTCATTTCATCTGTGCCGTATGTCGTGCATACTCGCATTTTTGACAATAAAGCTGACTTTGACAAAATAATCGAATAAAATAGGATACGGCGGTTACGCACACTTGCTGGAAGCGACGCATGCTGTCCAAAATGTTGAATTGCTGCCACCGCTTGGAGAAGTTGACTTTGCCGTCGATGAGGTCGGGGTTGCCCAGGTGGACGAAGGTCAGGTCCTGCAAGATGAGACCCCTGGAGGGAGGTCGCGACAGTTGTCAATGTCAGAGTAGATGGATCCTTCCAAACATTTAGTCCTCGCAAGAAACCATTAAAAGGTGCCCATAAAAGATCCTTTTCTACTAAATAAGCCTTCAAACTACACAAACTATACCTTATTAATAATAATGCATTTAATTTCTAAGTGCCTTTCAAAACTCTCAAGGACACTTTACAGTCACGGGATTTTTTTGTGCGGGTGAGCAGGGGCAGCCATTTATTTCATGTATAATAATTGTGCTATTGGATTGTAATGAAAGAAATAAACTGTAATGTATGTGAGTAGTTTTACTTCATTTGAATGTTATTGTGACTTTGAGCTGGTGGTGTACTTTCCAGGTTGAGTGGCGCGTCTGGCTGCCACTGCTCACGCGCAGAAAAAAAACATGTTGTTCTTATCCTGTAGCCGTGAAGTGTCCTTGAGAGTTTTGAAAGGCGCTTATAAGTACAATGTATGATGACGATTAACTCCCTGTTGTGTATTTTTAAGCAGGCCGTGTACTTACAAGTACGGGATGCAGGGAGGCTCCACTTCGGCCAGAGCGGCCCGATATGCCCGGAAGGACGACGAGCTGTCAATCAAGGTGCAATATTCTTCTAATCCCTGATTGAAGAAATGAAAACCAAAACCGTGAAGAAATATTAGAATGAGCTTCTATGAATGATTGTTTATTTTGGAGCGCTGCAACTCCAGTTGGTGAGCTGACCTCTGACGTCTGCTTCTGCCACTCAAGTCTTCGGATGGGGGCGGAGTCAAGAGCCGATAGGATGGCCAGGTACGAGTTAAAGTTGTTCAGTTTTCTTAAGTGCTGGCCGAAAAGAGTCAAGTTAGTTACAAAAAAAAAAAAAAATACAATGAAATACAGCGACATTTGTTTTGTGGGTGTACTAAGATTTACCTTCATGATCTTGATGAACTTGAGCAGCAGCTTCTCTCGGTCCTGGGCTTTTTCTTGCTGGATGATTAATGAGCGCACCCTGGACGATGCAGGTGGTTACAATTGAAAGTGGCCAGCAGGAGCTCACTCACAATTTTATTTTATTTCATTTCATTTCATCATACTTTATTAAAGTTTATTTACAGTTCATTTAACGTTTATCTATATACATTTTTTTAATTAAAAAAAATACATTTTGTAAGTATTTATTCAAGTTTTTTTCAAGTTTTATTTTCTTCGTTTTATTTTTCGTTCATTGTATGGTATGGTATGGTATTGCACTCACCAGTAGCTCATGTTGTTAAAGTGCTCTGTGAACTGCGTCAGGTTGGGACTCTTCTCTTCGTTTTGCTCTTTGGCCCAAAGCAAGACTTCGGGAATCTGACGCCAACACAATGCAAATACCACAATCAGGATTCTTTTGCTTCCACGTTTATAGCCACTCAAGTGCAGAGAGCGCCGCTCATTCATTTATGCAGCCGTCTTTTTCCTCACAAACAGCAATTGGCTAAGAAAGGTACTCAACTGCTCAAGTGCAAAATGACTCGAGTGCTGAAAATTGCAAGGCGCTTATTGACTTTGCCGCGGCGGCGAGTGGCCTTTTTGTTAGTCATGACAGTCAAGTGCAGAGCGTAGCGGGCGGGCGGCATCATCTACCTCGATCTTGTAGAAGAGCTCCGCGTCCAGAAGCGTGAGCTGGTCTGCGATCTCGTGACTGCGGAAATCGTGAAGCGTTCCGGGCCTGGCGGGGTGGCACGAACACAGACCGCGTTGAACGTTAACTGCGGGTGGGGGTCAGGGGTCACCAGAGGTCGTGGCGTACCGGGCCGAGACGCCGCGGGCAGCGAGCGGCTTGAGCGAGTTGGTGTAGCGCAGCAGCTTCTTCTGCTCCACTTTGTCCAGGATGTTCTTGCGGAGAACTCGGGCCAAGCTGAGCTCGCCGTTGCAGACCAGGGTGAAGACCAGGTCCATGAGTTGCTTCAGGATGTCCTCCGTTAGCTCCGCCAGGCTGCAAGCAGAAACCTCAACTTAGTTTGTTTTTGTTTTCTTACAAATCACCATGACATAAGAAAAAAAAGTCAACAATGGCCGGATTTGGACGGCAATTACTCACCAGAGCTCGTCCACCACACGCACCAACACGAAAAAAGTGTTCTTGCTAACTCGCTTCTTGAACGTGTCTGGACTGTGGCAAAAACTGGTGTATGTGCAAAGAAGTCAAGGACAAAAAAAAAAACACCACCTATTTTGTATATTTAAAATAATTAGGTTTTTTTTTATTCTAGTCACATGGTCCGTTATACCTCTATATCTATTTGCTATCCATTAGCTAGCTGGCTGGCTATGTATTCGCTATATACGGTATCTATTAGCTATCTCGCTGGCCAGCTAGATGAATATTAGCTCACTATTAGCTAGCTACCTAGATTTCTATCTATTTGAGTTATTCGGGGTTGAGCGAACGCTAGCGCGTGTGGCTGCCGCTGCTCACCCCCTGCGAAACGTATCCTATGACTGTAAAGTGACCTTGAGAGTTTCGAAAGGCGCTTCGAAATCAAATGGTTTATTATTATTATAAAAAACTGTGCGGGACAGTATTCGAAGCGCCATTTTGTAAAAAGTACGGTTGGGCTTGAATGCATTTTCACAGCAAAGAGGAAGAAATGTCTACGGGAAGCAAAGGGCGCGAGGATATCTGTAGTGTAGCTTCTTGATGAGGTCCTCGGGGGTTATAAACGTCCGATATGTCGTCAGAAAGGCTTCACAGTACAAAACCAGATCTGCGCGGGGGAAGGGGATGATTAGTGCTTCGTCAGAAGAGAAAGAAAGACAAACGGGAGAATTCAGGTTTACCTTTGCGGTCCGTCTCCGTGGCGTGAACTAATAAAATGTCTCCTGAGCCAGCACGGACATCCGGCCCGTCATCATTCTGGGGAGAAATGGCAATTCCTGTCAATTATCGGCAATGGCCGAGGTTCTCGCTACTATCTAATAGTCGTACGGAGGTGACATCCGACCACCCGTTTGTCACATAAAAAGCAAAACAGAAGAATAAAGACATTTGGGTTGTCTTACTTCCTGTTTTAGCGTTAACCTGCTCATGATCTCCTTGTGATCGATGAGAGACAGCTCGTCCACGTTTTCGTCCTTCTCCTCCGCTGACTCTGTTGACTTTTGCCTCCTGGGAAAAAAAAATTCCACTGTGCGTATAGGAAGTGTCATATAATGCAGCAAATCTATTTTTGGGGGTGTCGGACGGATATTTATGTGTCAATTGTACAAATGAGGCCTTACCGTTCCACTTCCATCGCCTCTTTGCTATTGTTGGACGGCGTGGGAGGGGCGGCGTCCTGAAGCATGTCGTCAGCCATGATGCTTTCCTGATTGAAAAGCAAAGAAGATGTTGAAAGCCCTTGCAAGTAAGGTCCATCTTCTTCTTCTTCTTCTTCTTTTTTTCCCCGTCACACGCTGAGGTGATGCCACCATGACAAACAAAACACCAACATTGAATGCCACCGACACTTTTTCCACCACGACAAACACCCACGGCGTCCACAGCAAACACAGCACCACATGCTAACAGTCCAAACGCCAAAAGGACATATTGACAACCAAACAAACAACCAACATTTACAATCAGCGCACATTGTTTTTTTTTTTTTGGTTTACATTAAAAAAAACAAAACTGAAAAAGCACACACAAAAAAATAGCAATCATATATTTTACTTGCCCCGACGAGGTTAACTCATTCACTGCCATTCACAAACTTATTCAGGAATTCAAAATAGCACTTAGAGCGCCATTCTCAAATTTCTTTGGGTGTTGTTTTCTTTCCTGTTTGGGTGCCGTTAAAGCACTGGCCATGGCCTCTGGGAATGTTTTTCCCTTCCACAAGGGGGCAGCATTTGTTTTCTTTTTCATGTTAGTGCTTTGTTCCAGCTTCAGCTGTTGTTAAAGGGCTACATAAACCAATATGGATGTTTTGCATTGATTTTGGACAGCCGCCCTCATTTCAAGCTCAGATAACTCCAGACCCACGTCATTTAGGAATTAACTTTTTTTTTCTGATGAAAGTATAGAGTCCAAGGTTTCTTACGCTGCATTGAATGTTTATGTAGTCCTAAAACTCAATATTCTGTGGGTCCTGGAATTCCGAGTGACAATGACAAAAACCCTGGCACGGGAGCGGACACATTTTTGCACATGTCTGGAAGTGAATGAGTTCAATAAGCTACTTTAATTTAGCATTTGTGGAATAAGAACTTCTCGTAGCGAGCACTTCTGTGGACCGAAATGGATGTAAAAATGCCTTTGGGCTTGCATGGCGAACAATCACGATAGCAAAACCCAGAAAACAGTCATGTTGCTACGTCGACGTTTGGACTCGTGGGGGCACGTGCTGTGTAACGCGCTCAACATTTTGCCTTGGGAGCGCTTTCTAAAAGTCACTCTTGTGCTCTGCTTTCTTTTTGTAACTATGCTCAAATGTTTCATTTATACTAGAGGTGTCACTTCTTTTATTTAATGTTACCAAAAAAAAGGGACGTTTTATGAAAGCAGCGACGAGTTAGCATCCATAGCAGCAAAGGCGGCCATGACGGAAAGCCTGATGCGGGCGTGTGGAAGCGGCCATGCTCGCCAGATGGTCCAAAAGGGCGACGCTGCCACTTTCAGATTGGCAAACGGAAAGCGTGGTTGCTCGATGACAACCTCGCTACAACTTTACTTACTCTGAGTGAGAGAGGCAGTTGGCCATTGGCCCGGCTGGACGAGTACAAGTTGACATACTCGCCCTCGCCACCCTCGTCATTTGCACTCTCGCTCTACGGGAGGGAGAACCGACAACCCAGACGTCAGACAGCGTGAAAGGGGTAAGAAGGCAGGGTTTGTTTGTTTGTTTGTTTGTTTTTTTGTCTTGAAAGGTTTGCCTCCGCATCATCACCATTTCGCCAGGTGTCTCTCGAGTGCATGCAGAGAAGGAAGACATGCACCACTGAGATTCTGAATGGACCACAACTGCGTCCAGATTCAACGGCCGCCAACTCCAAAAGCTGAAATTTTCAGCGCCGTGACATTATTTCCGGCGCGCTCGATCGCACGTGGCGAATCCCCCCCCCTCCCCCCAGCGATCGAGTTGCAATGGAAGTGATGTCATGTGACTAAAAATGTCATTTTCTGGGGACGCGGTCGGCGAATTTGGACACAGTCAATCAATGACAGGCTGCGATTGGAATCACTCCCGAGTCACGACATACTACATACGTGCATACTAAAGAGTACTGAAAAACATTTTCTATATCACCTCTAGAGTATGGAAATATGTTGTTTTTTTTCAATCCACCATGTGATGAAAGTGTGTTTCAGTGACACTTTGCTATCTCCCCATTTTAGGACTATTAAAGACTTTCTGATACTGATCAGGATTAAAAAAAAATCAATAAAAAGCATACATTGATGACATTTGGCGATCTAGCTAGCTAGCTATTAGCTATATGGCTATTTATCTGGCTAGCTATCAAGCTAGGTATCTATTGACTAGCTAGGTAGCTTTCTATCCATGTGAGTTACTTTCGAGTTGAGTGAATGTTGGTCCGTGTGGCTCCCGCTGCTCACCCACAGAAAAACTGATCCTGTGACTGTAAAGTGACCTTGAGAGTTTTGAAAGGCGCTTAAAAATGAAATGTATTATTACTATTATTACTACTATAGTGCAGAATTTCACACATTGCGGAGCCCTTATGTTGAAAATTTCGGAATAATTCCGAACACAGCCGGATTGATGATGAGCAAGATTTTAGCGGCCATTTTTTTTCTTTTTCTTCTTCGACATCAAAATGTAAACAAGACCATCCCGGCCGGCTGCTCAAAGAGCGGAGAGTATTAGCGATCCGTCCTCACCGCGTGGAGGGAGTCACCGTGAATCGATTCGGAAGGAGGACAGGTTGCCATCGAGGCCATCGAGGCCACCGAGCCGGACGGCGAAGCCCCAGGAACGGCTCCGCCCCCACTACCGTTGGGAACGGGAGCACTGGTCAACAAGGCTGCTTGGTCCAAGCTCTGCGTTGAGGTGTGTTTGTGTGTGTGTGTTTGATCCCCCGGGAAGAGCAGAAGCAAGAAAAGAAGGAGCAGAGAGAAGAAAACAGAAAGCCAAAAGATCAGATCTCTTTAAGAAACAAGATGGCGGAAACAGAAGCAAAAGTGTCAGGTGGAGGAGATGCTTGAGATGGCGTCAACCATGGATGAGAATGACACATGAGAAAAAAAGGTGGCGCACATTTCCTGGCTGACGAGCTATCTATCTATTAGCTATCTCTTAGCTAGCTAGCTTTCGATCGAATTGAGTTACTTCTGGGTTGAGCGAATACTGGCGCGTGTGGCTGCCGCTGCTCACCCACAGAAAAACTTATACTGCGAGTGTAAAGTGACCTTGAGAGTTTTGAAAGGCGCTTACACATGACATGTATTATGATGATTATCAAGAAGATGACTTCAAAGCTTTTCCATCTCTGATCAGCAGGGGTCGCTGTGGGCTGGCCAAAGTCCGAGTGTGGCTGGCTTGAGTTTGGAAAAAAACCTCCAATGGAATTTGACAAACTCACTGAGCACCGAGGGCGATTTATTTTGTATTTCTTTATATATGTACGTATGTATTTATTTTTAGCCTGCTTTTATTAAGATGCGTCAAACCAATTCAGCAACTTTAAGAACGAACCTTGGTGTACCTGCGCTTGCTAACTAAAATGATGTCGATGGAACGAAGCCTGAACTCGCGTGAACACGTTGCGCATTCCAGATGCGTTTCAGCATATACCAGCACCACACACACACACACACACACACACACACACAGAAGAACACAAAACTACACACACAGATGCAGGTGCGTAGAATTGTTCAAAGGAGAAAGCTAATCCGCCCTTTGAACTTCACATCAAGACAGCGTAAACCGACATGTGAAACTGCAAAATGGAAACAGTGTAAGTGAAAATATATACAGGTAACAACCATCCACAACGCGCTAGCAGGTCGGCAACACGTCCGACAATTTTGGCCAGCCGGCCGGCATTTCACGCTCGCGCAGCAATCGACTGCGTGACGGCACCAGAGGGGGAAGCTTGCCAGTCATTTAGCCTCCGAGTCTCGATTCAACATTTGGAATGGATTTCGACTTACGACCATTTTGACTTCGGACCGTTTGGTCGGAACGGAACTCGGTCGCAAGTCAGATGTTACCTGTATTTTTTTTAACCTCTCCCATATGCTTAAAGCCCATCTAAGGTTTCCTTAGCACCTGCTCAGACCCCCTCGCTGGCATGAAAATAGAAGATCACTTTGATAAAATGAGGCGAATTTTCACGGAGTGGGATTCGCTTTAAGTAATGTGAGGAGACGTGGGAGTAACCCCCCCAAACTAAATAAAACGTCACGCCCCCGGGGCGTGAGGAATGCAAACATTCCACACAAACACACCAAGCAAAGGTGTGAGGAGGCGGGAGGGAGAGAAGTCGGAAGAAGACGAAGAAAAGATGACGTGGAAAGATGAGGAGAAGCGAGAGGAATGTGTTTTTCATCACGTCCACGTGTTTGGGCATTCCGCCTGGAGAGACGCGCCCCCGACGCCTCACCCGAGGGAGAACCTTGGACATGGCCAAAGTTCAACCAAGAAATAGCGAGTGGAATAGCGGGAGAATGGCAAGTAATCAAGGAGTAGACGCGCAAGGTGGAAATGGAAAGATTTGGAACGGGCTACGCGCTCACTTAGCAAAGCGAAATTAATTGGCTCAAATATACTGTAAAAAAAAAAAAAAAATCATAGCAAAATAAAATGATAGAAATAACTAAACAAATTGAAATAAATAGATAAAAAAAATAAGCACATATTTATATACAATAAATAGATAAAATATATAAAATGATAGACAATAAATCAAATAATATACCTAAACTATGCATGAACGGATTTGAATAGATTTTTGACCTTATAGGCGGCTACCCTGGTCTCATATATGCAACTACATACTTCCGCTTTTTGCTTTTGTTAGCTTAACATGTAGCGCTTATAGTATTTTTAACTCATTCACTGCCATTCCCCAATTTATTCGGGAATTGAAAAGCATGACGGCGAGCGCCATTCCTGAATTTGTTTGGGTTTTGTTTTTTCATGCTTGGGTGCCGATAAAGCACTGGCCATGGCCTCTGGTAATGTTTTTCCCTTCCATAAGGGGGCAGCATTTGGCTTTTTTCCATGTTAGCGCTTTGTTCCAGCTTAGGCTGTTGTTAAAGCGCCATATGAATCAATATCTATGTATTGTATTTTGTACAGCCGCCCCCATTTCAATCTCAGATAACTCCAGACCCATATCATTTAGGATTTAATTCATTTTCTGATGAAAGAAGAGAGTCTCGGGTTTGTAACGCTGCATCGAATCGAATGTTTACGTAGTCCTAAAAGTCAATATTCTGTGGGTCCTGGAATTGGAGTGACAATGACAAAAACCCTGGCACTGGAGCGGACACATTTTTTGCATGTCTGGCAGTGAATGAGTTAATCAAAACACATTTTAATTGACTTGCCAGTTTGCTGTTTGGTTACTCGCCACTTTATTGTTTATTTTTTTCAAAACACAAGCAACACGGTTGACAACGGAGGAGTGTCACGTGTGGACGCTTACCGTGGGCGTGGCCAAGGCAGCTTGGCCAATCAGGTAGCAATTAGAGACGGACATGCCGAGGCCCAGCCCGGAGCCCGCCTCCTCCATGGCCGCCACAGACGGCTGGAGGTGGCAAGAGAGCGAAGAAGACGAGGAGGAAGAAGGAGAGGAGGAGTGGGAGGCCTAAAGGTCGCCGGATTGAGAAAGGTCAAGGAAAGAGAGGAGGGGGAGGGGCATAGATGGGGGGGGGGAGGCGCAGGAAGGAAAAGTCGGTTAAACAAGTTAAGACAGATTTTAGTAGTTGAAATGAAGTATGAAGGATAGTCAGGAAGTGAAGGAGCATCAAAAGCAGTGCTGTTTTCAGCATTTGAAATTTTAGCTAGCGAAAGCTAACAGATCTCACCCAAGGGCGCTTGTTAACTTCTGTTTTGATTTAGATTAATTCAGTCCCATTAATGATCATGTTACGCTTGATGTTTTTCTACTTCTTTCTTTTCTTTCCTCTTCCTTTCATAGCTTTGTTGCTGTGAAATGTCAATTGCTGCGAGACGAATAAAGGTACATCCAATCCAATCCAATGTAGTTAGTTAGAGATATATATTGTACAGAGCAGACGCTCGCGCCTATTAGCGTATTTATGCTAAGAGTCCAGTTTCAGGTATCCTGACGCTGTGGAATGAGCAACAATTTGCAAACGCATTTTTTTTTTGTTAGGGAGAGCGTTTTAGTCAAAGAGATGAGAAGAATCCAGATCTAGTTAGCGCACGTGCCATTGAGGTCATCTTCCCTTGAAAGCTCCAATGCCTGTCGGTCACGTGACTCAAAATGCTGGCCACTCATTCATTTTCCCTGCCGTCTATGGCCAGTGACACTCCGCTCAAGCGTCCGTCCCCTTTCATGCTGGCGAGCTTTAAGAGCCTTACGGAATTGAGGCCACTTTGCAAACACGGCCAATATGATGACATCATTTCTGCACGCACACGGCAGCGGAAATGACATTTTTTTTGTGTTTGTTTCTCGCCAAAGCTGCACAAAGTCCCCAAAGCACGTAGATTCGGAGCCAAAAAAGCGTACGGCAGAGGCAAACGGGATTATTGCAGAGTCCAAAACATGAAGCCAGATTCGGCTTGGTGGCAGGAGTGCAAGAAAAATGGACATCCGCTTGTACGCCTTTCGGTGTATCTGCCGCCAATCTGCCAATAAGATCATTGCTTGCGGATAGTTTTAACTCATTCACTGCCATTCCCGAATTTATTCAGGAATTGAAAAGCATGACATAGAGCGCCATTCCCCAATTTGTTCTTGAGTGCTGATAAAGCACTGGCCATGTTTCTTCTTTTCCACAAGGGGGCGGCATTTCCCCCTTTTCCATGTTTGCGCTTTGTTCCAGCTTCAGCTGTTGTTAAAGCGCTATACAAATTAATATGCATGTATTGTATTTTGTACAGGCGCCCCCATTTCAAGCTCATATAATTCCAGACCCATATCATATTAGGAATTAACTCTTTTTTTCTGATGAAACAAGATCGTCCAAGGTTTCTAACGCTGTAATGAATGTTTATGTAGTGCTAAAAGTCAATATTCTGTGGGTCCTGGAATTCAAGTGACAATGACAAAAACCCTGGCGCTGGATGGAGTGGAGTCATTTTGGCACATGGTCTGGCAGTGAACGAGTTAAGATGGAGGATCCAACCAATTAATTGCGTAAAAATAGATATTTGATACAAGCTCACTTAAACGCGTGCCACTTGAGAAGGCAAGGCCTGGCGACCCAAAGCCGGCTTCCTGACGCACCAGTTGAGCCTTTCAGCTTACAAGCAAAAGCTTCGACGCGCGACGCACACAGCGGCACCGATGCGTTTAAAGAGGCTGCGCGTGGGTCATTTTGTCGCCCTTACCAGCTGGCGTTGCTTGGGCGGCAGCGCGGGCGGCAGGAGCGGCTCGTGGACCGAGTCGGTGCTGCTGAAGGAGTCGTTGAAGCCGTAGACCTCCTGGAAGCGCTTGTTGCGCTGCTCGTAGATGCTTTCGCTCTGCGGCATCTGGTAGAAGACGGACGGCTGCGGTTCCGAGTAGTCTTCCACAAACTGCATGTACTGCAGGACTGGGGAGAAGATCAATGCAGCGTTAGCAGAGGCGCTCGTCAAGTAGGACGCCGTCATTGGGGACATTAGCATCTCATTCCAAAACTCAAGTACCTTCTGAAGTGCCCCCCCCCCCAGTTGGGCCCTCCGTACAATGAGAAGAATACATGGAATGACATCAATGTGCAAAAAGTGATGTGAAAGGCGTGACAGGAAGTGACCGAGCCATGGCCCGGGTTGCCCCTCCCCCGACCCCAAACTGGAGCCATTGTAGTACTTCCCGGCATTCTCTTCCTGTTGAATATTAACCTACGCCTCGGTGACGCAGTGACGAAATGCCAAATCTCCCAAATGCGCCACTCCCATCCCCTTCTGGATTTTTCTGCAATGGTTGATTTTTTTTTTTGATTAGCGGTCATCAATAAAAAATCGTGAAAAATGGCCTGAAAAAAAAAACACAAAGACGAGTTTGGGGAATGGCGCTTCTCGTCAATTCCCGAATGAATTGGGGAATGGCAGCGAATGACTTAACGTGCACGTTTAGTGCGTCTCAATAAAAAAGACGGAAAGCGGCGGCGCTCACTGTGTCTGCTTTTCTTTTCCGGCAACGGCGGCGGGTCGGCGGGCACGTCGGCGTCCTCGCCGCAAATGTACTGCGCGACAAAGACGCCGCCGTTCGTCTGCGGCATGGGCGAGATGGGCGTAAAAAGCGGAAACGGCGGCGGGTCCTCCTCCGACAGGTTGTCGTAGTGGGAGGGGTGGCGCTCGTACACCTTGCAGCCGCCGTCGGGGAAGGGCGGCGTCTGCGCGCCGCGACGCTTCTTCTGGGGCAGCGCCGGCGGCGCGCTCATGCGATACGGAGGGTTGGCGCGGCCGGGCTGCGGCGTCCGGTACTCGGGCGCTTGCTGGGGGGGCGGGGCGCTGAAACGGGGGTGCGCCGGGCGCTGCCCGGGGACGGGCGACGACGACTCGCTGCGCGACTCGGGCAGCGGGCTCAGGCAACCGCCCACCGGGATCGACGGCGAGCCGTCGCCCACCGAAAGGTCCTGGTGGAGGAAGTCGTAGTCGGGGTCGTAGTTTTCCGTGTTGTCTGAAAACAAAAAAAATGGTGGGGTACGTTACAAATCTGCCGCGCACGTGCAGGGATGAAAATGACAACAAAATGTTACATAACTTTGAGATCATACTCAACATTAATATGAACGGTTTTCCGTTTCTCGCGATTGGTAAACGATCAGAATAAAAGTCAACTTGCCGGGTCCGTACGCAAGTTACTGCTAGCTAGCCTGCACACTGCTCATTAGCTGGCACGCTCGCTTTCTGCTGCCTCTCACAGTCGTACATTGACGCTAACGTTAGTGGAACCTTTTCTCTCCACAAAGGCGAATCAACCGGATTTTTTTGGACCGCTTATTCAAAAGTGGGCGTTTACCTGTTCCGACATCAACGACACCTCAATCAAGATCATCCAATCAAAATGGCGCTTTGCGCCAACACAAGCCCAAACAGGAAATGAGCAGCGAAAAAAAAGCCAGAAGCCCTATTTTGTTGGATCGGGTCCTTTTGGTGTGAAAAAGTGGGAAATGGGCCCGGCTGCAAGTGTCCCGGATCTTACCAAGCGTCTCGCAGCTGGTGTTGCGCGAACACTGACCGCTGTCCTGCTCCGTGGAAGAAAGTTGCTCGTCCGACTTGCTGAGTTTGCCCATGCTGCCGCACGGGGACAGACGCGGCGAGTCGCCCCCGTACGACTGGCTGCCCCCCGAGAAGCGCCGCTGGAGAAACTCCTGCTCGTAGTCGCGCTGCTGCAACACATCAAGCATCACGTGAAGGCTGCTCAGACGTCAGGCATCACTGAGTCCTTTTTCCCTCATCGGTTTTGGGATATTTCTCATTCCATTTGATTCGGAACGACATTGAAATCCGAGTTTACACGTTCCATCAAAACAATAAATAAAACAAAAAAAAAAACCCAAAGTGTTACTTTTACACCAAAAAATCTAAATGTTGTCAATGTTTGTAATTGTTTAAAAAAAAAGACATTGATTCATCAAAATGAGTCATTTGGACAATTGAACGTTTTGCACACGTACGGTGACATCACAAACATTTTAGCCAAGGGGTTTAAGGTCATATTAAAGTCCAATTTTACAATAAAAATAGTTATCAAGTAACCGGCAAAAGACATTGAAAAAGACTTTAGTTGGCTGACGAAGCCTCTTGGATAAGAGGCGAAACGTCCGACACCTTCAAAAAAGTACAGATGACGGCTGAAGAAACCTTCTCATGGATGGATGGATGGATGGACCGCTCCCGTACGACTGAGAGCTTACGCAGACGTAACCGGCAAAAGTTTTGTTATTATTATTGGCTAACTATTAGCTAGCTAGCTTTCGATGTATTTGAGTTACTTGTGGGTTGAGTGAACGCTCCAGAAGTAACTCAAATAGACAGCGAGCTAGCTAGCAAATAGATAGCTATTAGCTAGAGAATAGATAGCTACTCGCTAGCGAATCGATAGCTAATTCCAGAATAAAACATTTGGAAATATAACTTCAAAATGGTCAGAATTCCTCAATAAAATGCCACCATTTCCAGCGGAATGAAATCCCAACAAGAACGTGTGACAAACGTAGCTGAAATTTGCAGGAAATGTCTCCAAATTTGGATTTTGTTTTCTAGCGCGTCTGTGTGGCCACCAACCTGTCTGTGGACGCTGCAGGGCAAGCTGGATCCTCGGCTGATGGGGGCCACCACCGCCACCCGCGTGGGCGACGGGGCCGACTGCCGCTTCTTCGGCGGGAGGGCCGGAGGGGGGCTGTTGTCCACAAACACAAAATGAACAAGGACAGCCAGAAAATACAAAAGCGCCAGCTCGCTCGACACGGGGGCAAAAGGTCACAGAGGCCGATGGGGAGGACACACACACACACACACACACACACACGCTCATGCATTATTTTTTAAACAATGGGTTGGGGAGGGTGCCCAACACACACAACAAATAAATGGCTAAATAAATAAATTGACAAGTAAATAAATAAATAGACACATAAATAAATGGAGAAATGGATGAATAAACAAATAAAATAAATAAATGGATAAATAACTAAATAGATACATATATGAATAAATGGAGAAATAAATACTCGGTAAAAAAAATAAATGAATGGATAAATAGATCAATAAATAAACAGATAAAAAAATAAATGGATGAATATATGAACAGATAAATAGATTAAAAAATAAACGGATAAATAGATACATAAATAAACAAATACATTAAATAAATACATGGATAAACAACTAAATAAATACATAAATAAATGGACACATAAATACATAAATCCTAGGTATATAAATAAATGGATAAATAGCTAAATAAAAATAAATAAAATAAATATGTAAATAACTAAATAGATAAATATAAAAATAAATACTAGTTAAATAAATAAATAAACAAGCAGAAAAAGTAAATAAATAAATTGATACATGAATAACTTTATAAATAAATGGATTAAATAAATAAAAATGAATACCCAGATAAATAAATAAACAAATAACATACATAAACAAATTAAATAACTAAATATATAAGGAAATAGATAAATAAATACGAGTTAGATAAATAGATAAACAGATAAAAACCAAATAAATAAATTGATACATAACTTGGTGAAATAAATAAATAAATAACTAAAAATCAATCAATAAATCAATACATGCCGGAAAGAATGGAAACCATGCAGGTCCATCCAATCCAGAAGCTTGATAAGGAGGGGTGGGATATGGGTGAGGGTCTTTGGGTAAGATGTTATAATGGTCACATGTGATCCATTGAGCTAACATACTTGTCCTTGCGAGTGGGTTTCCTTTGGCCAGCGTCACAATTCAAGTGTGCTCTGTGCCCACAACCCAAAAGGGGGACGGACGGACGGACGGACGGACAGACAAAGGAAGGTTGGGAAGGAGGGAGACAAAGGATGAAAAAGGTTCAGACGCCACAGACAGCGGGACAGGGAAAAAAATGTCATCCAATAAAAAATAAAAAAAGTGAGCGACAGTGGATTTTTGTCTCGAACAGGGCCTCCCTCTGGTTCGACGACAGAATAAAAGGTTCTACCTGAGCTCTGCCATCTTGGCTTCAGGAAGCGGGGGTTTTGGAGGGGCCACGTCCTGGTCGGGCACGTCCGAGGGGCCCTCGACGGGAGTTGCAACCGGAGACGTCTTTACCGGCTCCGAGTCGCGCTCTATCGAGGTGGCCGCTGAAGGAATGTTGCTGCTACGCGCCACGAACAAGACAAAACAACGACAATGAACGTGAAGAAATCGCTGCATATTCAGAGACACGCATAAAGATTTTACAGGCTTCTAAATGTTTCGTCTGGATTTGAATTCATGGAAAGCACAGGTGTCCAAGCCAAGGCCCGGGGGACAAATGTGGCCCGCCGCATCATTTTATTCGGCCCGCGCAAGCAAATCAAACGTGAAATTCCATGATGCTTGCTAACGTCTGAACCCAAATTTCAAATTGTCATATATAAATCATAATAACAGTCATTATTATACATATTACATATTATACCGTTACTTCAACGTGGCCCGTGACAAAAACTGAGTTTGACACCCCCGATGTAAAGCATCTTTTCCTTCGAACATGACGTAAGCGTGCTCACCTTTCCGCCGCGGTGGCAGGCGTCGGCGGTTTGTTGGGGCTGGTGGGCGACGGGTTCTCTTGTTTCTCAATGGTCAGCTTCACCAGCTCCTGTCGGTGCGACGGCGTGGTCAATTTTCTCGGCTACGCGCGCGGCCGGACGCCTTACCTTCACGCCGTCCAGCACCGCTTTGATGACGTTGGTGACCGACGTCACGTTGTCCTTGTCGTCCAGGTCGATGCCGTCCAGCATCACCTGGTCGGCCCAACGGATGAGGTTGGCGAGACTCTGGTACACGCGGTTGTGGCAGGAAGACAACGCTGAACTGTGGGCGCAATACAGTTGCACTCATAGAAGAGGTAGCGCGCGATGCATGCTGGCATATATAAAACACCGTTTCATTTCGGTCATCTATGAACTCATTCACTGCAAGACGATATTCAAAAATGTGTTGCCAGGGTTTTAAAGGTAAATGCTGCCAAAGGTCTGACCAGCGCTTTTTCGGCAGCTACCCCGCAAGAAACACCAAAACCCGAACAAATGGCGCTCCACGTCACATTTTCAATTCCTGAACAAATTGGGGAATGGCAGTGAATGAGTTAAAATCACTGCCAGGCGGAATTTTTGTCTGAGATTTTGCCATCATTTTTGGCGTTATTTATCAAACCTCCGAAGATGGAGGACACTGATTGGCTGTGGCGACCCCTTGAAGGGAAAAGCCGAAAGTCCTGGAATATTTTTGAGCTCATAAAAAAAATGCTAAAAACACTACACATTATACTATTCTGCATTTTCTATTTGCATGTTTGATATTCAAAAGGAAAATGATGGCGAAATCCTTATAAAAGTGAAGTTTTAAAATATGTCATCCATAGAAGTTGCACTTTATCGTCCGAACATGACGCTCTATTTTTCGATAGTAGGTCCTATCTATAAACGATGTGGCGGGCCAGGTTTGGCCCCCGGACCTTGCCTTTGCCACCCGTTCTCTCTCGATGAACGTGGGATCACCGCAATTGCAGTTTGGACCTAACGACTGATCCTCTTCTCAGGAACGACAAGGAGGCGTGGCAAAGACCTGTCACGACATGCCGCAGCTACTTTGCAGCCACTCGGCGTCACGACGCGAGCCGGGTTTGAAAAGACCATAAATCTAGTGATACGCATGGAACCGAGGAGGCAAATATGAATGGAACCATCCCGGTGGTACTCCGTAGAGTCACTTTAAAGCCTAGAAACAAGTCTTCTTCCTCAAACACCTGTTGTCAACTTTGCCATTGAAATCCTTTGAAAGATCACTTCAACTTTCAATTCTAGTGATACAAGTCAGCCATAACAACAATAATTCAAGAACGTGTCCTAAAAATGTTCTTTGAAAACATAGTCAAGTGGCAATTTGAGCACGTCATCGGCGTCCAAACACTTGCGAAAGATTCAAATCAAAGTTAGTCAACATCCAACGAGTCCCGACGTGTCGGCTGTGCATTCTTGCCAATACGGACCTGTGCTGTATGCGGGCCTCCCCCTGAACCAGAGGCAAGATGGCCTCCAGCACTTTGCTAGCCGAGCCAGGGAGCATTTCCAGCACCTTCTGCTCCACCACCATCTTGTCCACGATGGTTTTGAAGTAGCGAAGGGCGCTGACCACGTCTTTCTCGTGCTCCTCCAGTCGACTCACCTTCTGGATGACAACAACAAACATTGAGAAGTCAGTGTGATTCGAAGAAACAAAACGGCTTCTATTTGTCTCTAAACACCTGGAGACGGTGGGAAGTAAAAAGACATCATAGAGAATGGACGGACAAAACAAAAATGTCCCAAACAAGCAGACGTGCGCTTACCTTGTTTGCGGGTTTTTCGGTGGTCTTGGCCGCGGGCTCGGGCTGCAGTTGCTTGCCTTTTTTGGATGGCGTCCTCTTGATCTTGGGGGAATGGAACTTGTCCATCAGCTTCATGGTAAATGAGGACAGATGGGACCGTTGAGAGTCTACGGACGGAGGGGTGGGGGTGGCGGTGGGTGGGGGGGATAGGAGCGGACCAAAAAAAATAATACATAAAAAGTTGTGGTCAGTCACGCTGGAGGAATTGAAGACGAAATCAGATGGTGTCATCACAACCAAATCACAGCCAGATGAAAGGCACGACGCCCACCCAATTTCAACCAACTTGATGCTTTCCTGTGGGGGAAGAATATTTATACAGGTAACATCACAGTTACCTATAAATAGATAGGTAGATATCAAACTAATATAAAAATATGAAATAAAAAATACTTAAATATGAAAAGAAAGAAATAAGTCAAAAATAAAAAGAAACAAAAATAAAGCTCACAGGCGCGCCCAATCACAGCGTTGGCTGCAATCGGCGGACTCGGTCTCCCGACGTATTCAACGGCGGACCACGCGAGAGGGGGAGCCAGACGCGGCGCTGCAGCTGCATTCCGAAATCACACAAAGTGTCTTTTCAGTGGCCGATGTGAAATCATATCACCTCGCGGACCACAGGAGGTTCCTTCGAGAAGAGTCTCTGAGAAAGGAGGACCTTCATTCCTGATTCCAAAAGTCACCTCAAGACTTGACAAAACGGTCCATTCACGAGGTCAGATGCCCGTGATGCGTAAAGACGGTTTGCGGTACCTGAGTTTTTTCGTAGTATGAGGGCGCCGTAAAGCTTTTACAGGCCCCTGGCTTCAATAGTCTCGCTGTTTCAGTTGAACGCCAACAAAGCTGCTTCCAAAGCTCTCTGTGTGTAACATACGACATACTTTCTTCCATCTGTGTAGTCATTCAGAACTTCAGTGGAGCTGAACTGACTACGCATGCGGAGGATGGAGCCCCAAGGTGTAGGTCAGTCAATTGCCCTATATGCTACACGCCGAAACACAAAGCATCCACTGAGCGATGCTTTTTTTTGGCACTTCACACAAGAAAGGGATGCCGCAGGGCATGGTACTAAGCACCCGCAGTATCACTGACCATCATTAGAAAGAGAAGTACAGTGATACCTCGGTTTACGAACTTTTCACTTTACGAACATTACATTCGTGAGAATATAATCTTGGCATATGGACTCGTTTTCGGGCAACACGCAGAGCGCCACAAATGCTGGCGGACTAGTTTTGGGTGGAAGAACACCCAACCGCACGGCCGGACGGCGCCACCGTGGCAGCCATCAACAAGAGGCAACGTCACATCAACGACCATCACAAAGGTCAATAAAACGAATTTATTATACAGTACAGTTTATTTCTTTAATTACAATCCAATAGCACATTTATTATACATAAAATAAGGTATATTTTGTGTCGTTTTAAGGCTGATTTAGTAGAAAATGATGTTTTATGGGGACCTGAAACTGGATTATTCTCATTTTTAATGGTTTCCTATGGGAAATTAATCTTTGGAAAACACACTTTTGGCCTTACACACACTTTCTGGGATCCAATTAAGTTCGTAAGATGAGGTGTCACTGTAAAAGCAAATGGTGGTGAAAGTATAAAGACTTTACCCACCCTCCCAGGTCCAAAATAAGCCCTGATGTAAGATTATCCACGATTGGGCAAAATGTCAGTTGCTGGGTTTAACGTAGATTACACGCCTCCTTCCGTGTTGCCGGCAAAATGTGTTTATACGTTAGTAAAGAGCTTTCCTATTTTATTGTTTACGTGCTCCATATTTCACACTACTAAATCGGCATTGCACACACATATTAAATCGATGTTCAAAAAGCAACCTGCAACACCAGAGCTCCAAATTGTCCCACGGGGGCTAAATGGGGCTCCTGACACTCTTGCCGAGCGTTTAAAGTGGAAGATAACAGACCAGATTTTTGGGGTGTGTTGAGGGGACGTCCCCTCCCTGTTCCTTCCCACCGTGAGGTTGAGGCCGCTGGCTACATTTCCTGTCCCTCGGTGAGCACCGCTCCCTCTTTTGTGGACATAATGACACGGTCTGTTCACAGCAGGCCAGACTGTGTGAGAACCTGACTCACGCCGACGCGGCTGCGCCCGATAGCAACTACACTCAAGGAAAATGGATATGAATGAATACAATTAAGCTACGCTAAGGTCCAAGTAAAGACCAGACTCTCTCTTGCATCATGGTTTTTATGTTCTTTAAGCAGCAAAGTCTTGCATGCAGGAATTAGCACGACAGATAAGTGGTCTGGGGGGGGGGGGGGGGGGGGCTCCCATTTCAAAGTTAGTTCCGACTGTAGCTGATCTAATTCACTGTACATTGAGCATGAAGAAAAATATACATGGAATAGGCTGTCAGCTAAGCGGTTACTTCAATTCGACAATAAATTCAACAATGACGAATCATTGGAATGATTTTGGTTCAACATTTTGGTGTTTGAATATCCAATCAAACTTTGCTCAAAACAGCATGAAAATTCCATCAACGGCGAGGCTACTTGAGATGTCTTCTGGCGCGGAGCATTTTAAGATGAGACGTGAGCGTCTGGACAAAGTGGCAGGCAGACGGCGTGGCGCGGCGTGGCGCGTTCACCTTGGGTAAAAACCAGAAGACATAAGAGAGCCGCCAGGTGCTATAAATACCCGGCGTGTCAGACGCGCTCAAGACCGAAAACAAAGAACGGAGCTTTCGAGAGACGGCAGCTGCGCCGCTCCAGCTGAGAATGACGAGAGAGGAGTGTCGGGACCGTACGTAGATCTGGAACCGGGAGTCGCTGCTTGGAATTGAAGCGGATCTGAACTGAAATTTAAGTGAAAATGACACGTTTCTTTTCCACAAGGGGGCAGCATGTCCAATGTTTCCATGTTAGCGCTTTGTTCCTCCGTCAGCTGTTGTTAATTCCTCCTCTACTAACAAACATTCGAGTTATGAACAACGGTGCATACAAACATTTTTGGACTAACATATGTCGTATTCTCTCCAGTTGCACATGTACATATATTTTATTAAATGTTTATTTTTCAGTGCAAACCAGTACAGGTTACTTATACAAGCCTTAAACATACTTATATAATCCTTAAACATACTTATATAAGCCTTAAATATACATTCCATACAAGATATAGCACTGAAGCAACTTACGAACAACCGTTTCAACGTAATTTGTTCGCAAGTTGGGGATGGTGTGTAAACCAATACGTATATATTGAATTGTATTTGGTACAGCCGCCCCCCTTTTAAGATCAGATAACTCCATATGCATATAACTTAGAAATTAACTATTTTCTCATGCTGTATTGAATGTTTGTGTAGTTCTAAAATTCAATATTCTGTATTTCTAAAATTTAATATTCAATATTCGGCCTGGAATTCGAGTGACAACGATGACAAAAACCCTGGCACTGGAGTGGACACATTTTTGCACACGGTCTGGCAGTGAATGAGTTAATGCGGAAAGAAAAGTGAACTCGCCTCTTTTTTTTGTCAATGGAGGTATATGGAGGTCCCGCTGCCATAAACAGCAAACAATTCAGGCATAATTGACATCCGGGCTTACAAAAAATAATAATAATCAAGGGCCACGTGGTAGTTGTGGTTTCTGTCAGCGGGCTGCGACGACTGAAAGTCATGCAAATGTATGACCACCTCGTTATCTACAAACAATTCCCCTTCGACCGCATCCAAAATTTGGAGCTCCATCCGCAGTGGAAATCAAAGATATTTTTACTTTTGAAAATGTGTACAAGGGCTCATCAAGGACTTCCTACAAACAGGACATAACGCAAATTATTCTTTTTCATTCTTCTTCTGCGGCTCGCTCGTTCCAAGCGGCAAGGTCAAGGCCAAGTGACAACATCCCCGCCGGGGGGGCCCAACGGCGGCTAACGTGGCGTTTTCCAAACAAGGTATTACGGCACCACCAAAAGCTGCGATGACAAACAATAATTGGCTCACTCGACGCAAACGGCCCCGTTGCTCTGGCGCTCACAAGGTCTGCGACGGAAGGATGTGGCGCAGGGGCAGAGGCGGGCGGGCTCCCCCGCGCCGGCTCCGCCCAAGGCCTTTAACCCGGCAAATGAGCACCTTGTGTAAAGCCACAGCACGTAGAAAGCACAGAGAAGGAATGTCCCCTCTGGTCAATTTCATTGGGACGCAGAGGCCATTTTGAATCAGGGATGAGAATGACAAATGAGAAAAAAAGTCGCCGCTTCGCAGCCATCAAACGTCAAAATTGCAGCGCGACACAGTTCAAGTGCCCAGTAATGTAAGGAAAGCGAGGTAGGGGGTGCGGGTTGAGTGACCCTCCCCCCCTGGATTGGATTGTTTTCTATTCCAGCAAAGGGTTTCCCCGTCTGACCGCGGTTTTCCGGTGCGCCTCCCACGATTGCACAATGTTTTTAAAATACCCCTTCAACTCATTCACAAATTTATTTCAGAATTGAAAATATGACGTAGAGCGCCAATTCCAAATTTGTTCCGGTTTTGGTTTTTATTGCTTTGGTGCCGATAAATCGCTGGCCAGACCTCTGGCATTTTTTTCCCTTCCGCAAGGGGGCGGCATTTCACTTTTTTTCCATGTTAGCACTTTGTTGCAGCTTTTGTTAACGCACTATATAAACCAATACGCGTGTATTGCATTGTATTTTGGACAACCGCCCTCATTTCAAGCTCATATAACTCCAAACCCATATACTTTAGGAATTAACTCTTTTTCTCTAATGAAAGAAGACAGTGTATGGTTTCAAACACTGAATTGAATGTTTATGCAGTCCTAGAACTTAAGATTCTGTGGGTCTTGGAATTTGAGTGACAATGACAAAAACCCTAGCACTGGAGTGGACACGTTTTTTGCACGTCTGGCAGTGAACGAGTTAATACCAAAAAAGTATTCAACAAAGAAAGTGTTATTGACCTTGGCAACTGTTCACAAATTCAATGACATATAAAAATACTCAAGTGTATTGTATCAAAGAATGCTTCAAAATAAATCCACGGTGCTCTTTGACACTGAGAACTGTCAATCAAAGATCGCGACCACCTGGACAAAAGGATGCCATATCAGCGAAGCATCTTTCTTATGCCGACATAAATGTTTCATCCACAAAAAAATACAGCCGTTTAAAGGCAGAAGTGTCGTTGCTGTTATTTTGCAAGCCGCAACGACGAGGCGCTCGAGGCAGCTGCGCTCAAACCTAAGATCTGCGTTCACTATCCGTATTGAGCGCGTCAACTCGAACGCGTTGCTCAACGTACGTTTGGCGAAAAACACATCGTAGCACCAGAAATGAAGAAAAAAAAAAGGATTGAGATGGTAATTTAGTCTGCACGTGACAGCTTTCCTGCTTTTGTGTGATTAACGAATCACCGCAATGTGTAACTTGAGAGTGCAAACAAGCGCTCGGCAATATTTTGGAAAGTGTGTTACCAGAAGTCTAAGTGTGTTTAAAGTACGGCCGAGACAGGTCCTCAGGTAATTTGAGTTGAGGACCTTAATTTGGGGGGAAAAATGCTTTCGGTATTTTTTTTCTTCTCCGAATACCCGTTTTTACAGATGCGCCGTCAAGAAGAAAAAAAAGCTAGCAAACCGCAACAACGGCGTACGCTATGCATGGCAAAAACACGCCACCACTGCAGTTCAAAGGTCAAAATCAAAATAAACCCGAACCTACCAAATAACAGAAGGACATCAATGCCTTTGGCTCGCATTTATTTTGAAATTGTTCCCGATAGCGTATTTGCGGCCTTGACAGATAACTTGGCCGGTCTCCCAGACTGTTTGGAGCGTTTATTGCACACACACTGTTGCTAGCAACTGCAACAAACATCACGTTGTCCCGAAATAATGTTCGATCACTAATTAAGGGCTCTTAAAATTAAACTGACGCTGAGATTTTATTTTACGCAGCACTAGCGAGCCTATTTGTCTTCTGTATCATTAACCGAGCAAAATAGGTTTTCATTGATTTTTCTTCTCCAGTTCGCTGATTATTCAATAGAACTTCTAGTAGAGCATCTGAGTACCAAACTATACAATCGTTGCAGTCCTAGTTTGTTGTTTAAATTTGAAGCAAATTTTTATTTCTTCAGATTTGCACCCGTTGCAGGAGCCCCGTAATAACCAGGCCCGCCGTAGTGTGCGAATGCAGAGCAAACCTCTGAGCTTGAAACGGAAAACACGTGTCACAAATTAGTAAGGAAGTCGGGGAGAGACACAAAATGGGAAGTGGCCGTCTTACTTCCATCGACTGCTCACAAAGAGACACAGGGGGGGCTAATTATAAATCATAACTCGTCGCAACCCTCAAATGCCAAACTTGTTGTGTCACACTGGCTGGCTCAGCGGGGGGAAATCACGTTTTCCAATACTGCGAGAGATGCAAAATAGCATGAAATGCATCAACACACACTCATACAAATGATTCATATGAATGTGTTGATTGCAAAATTCTCGGGGCATCCCCATCTGTATTAGCAATATGGCCGCCCCGACCAAGAAGCTAACATTACAACTCAGTCAACTATGTCTCGGGGGGGGGTTAAATCGATTAGCAACACCGAGTCTCAATTCTGACTGGACAAAAAAAGAGCCATAGCTAAAATAGCTAAAATAATAATAATAATAATATGCGACAAAATGAAAATAACACAACACTGCTAAGAAATTAACATATCATACTGGGAAGACATTTTTTCAATGACATCCCCAGTGGGAAGCAGTGACCTAATCCTCTTTTCTATATCTGATTGTGAACACTTTGGAGCAACAGTAGGATGCCTGGGGGGGAGCAGATAAGTGCTGATGACTTGACTCTGGTGGCTTTTTGTTCTGTTCTGTTCTTTAAGTCATCTACTTGCCTGCCAGGCAGTGGCAAATTTTGACACCCCGTGGTTAGGATGTGACACTCTCTTCCCTTGCGGTATGCCCATCCATGTGTGTGGGGAGGTGGGGGGCAATGTCTCAAGACAGCTGGTCAAAGTGGGGATGCGCAAAAGCAGCCGACGGGTGGAAAGTTTCGCCAGTCAAAGCAAACTAACGGGACCACCCTGCGCCTTTTACTGCCTTGTACTTCACATTGTTACAATTGAGACTAAAACACAGAGAAAGCGACTCAAATCGCTGTGAATTGTGAGTTAGGTCAACTTGAGTTGACGAGTCACCGCAACTTTAACACCAGCAGACACTCATGACTGATTTGGATTCTTAGTCGACTCCAGTCACCCTGACTTGGGAGTCGAGTAGACCTGAATCACTTGAGCCGAACCAAGTCACTGAGGCTTGGACTAAAGCACTGACGGCTCGTGACTTGGGAGGAAAAACAGAGGAGGAAGAGAGTTAAAAACTGACTTGAGACAAAGATGACTTGCCTGAGTTGGTTCGTTTTTTTAATTGTATATATATTTGCCGAAAAGATCCAATTAAACTCATGTTTAGGCTAGTGTTTTTAAGATGAATAACCATCGACCTCAAGACCTGTTTTTTCTTCTAGAGCAGGTCTTGCAAACAGCAACAAACATTAAGATGATTTGACCGAAGACAAGATTTTGATGATGTCCAATAACCTGACCCGATTCGGAGCATTCTTGAGACTCGGAAGCTAGCAAATTTTGAGCCAGCGTGGCTTGACGAACGACCCAATAAATGCATCGGCGCGGTCGTCTTCGGTAGCATACACGTCAACGATCCAAAGCAACCGACCGAGCCCAAGGCTAAACCGTTAGCCGCGCGGCTAGCTGCCGTCAAAAACGCCAAACGGAGGCTCAGAGTTCCCAGCTTCGTCGGTTTAAGCCAGAGCGAACCGGGCGACTCGCTTTGTCCTCGACGAAAAGTGAAAGTAGAAGTCGCACAGCGGAAGCACCCGCCGTCTCAAATCTCGCAATACTCAAGTGCGTTTCCTTGCAAAGAAGGATGCCGGCGAGGCGGTACCCCCCTCGACCCTCCAAAAAGCTAAAGAGCTAAGCTACAACCAAAATGTACGAGGCCCAATTGAACAAGAACACACAATGAAATGTGACCGCGGCAGCAGAGCGAGCGAGCGTCGCCGGTATTCAACGAACCGTTACACGGCAGAGTCGTACCTTGCTTACTCTCGATTTTCCCCGACATTTTCTTCCCCTCAGTGGTCCGCACTCGGCGGTTCCCGAGAAAAACGAAGGCGCCTCGCAGCTGGTTCGTCGCCGTCGCCGCCGACGACGACTATTCCCTCCTTTTCCGCACACCGTAGTGTCCGCCAGACGGTTCCGGTGGGCTCGGAAAGATGTATCCGACTTCCACGCACATGGTGCGGGTCCAGGCGAGAGGGGTTGGGGTGGTGGGGTGAGGCCGTTCCGCGGCCAAGTCGCTCCGTCGGTGGGTGAGCTTCAGCCGGGTCCGCGCTACAAGCGCACGCGTTGACGTCTGGTGGCCGAGCCCGTCAACTCGCTTGTGGGGTAAAACAACCAGCAAGCAAGCAAGCAAGCAAGCCAGTCAGTCAGCCTGTGACGATCCAGGGAGAGCCCAGACGACGTTTTAGCGACACCGCGTGGCAGGAATGACAAACTGCAATCTGTCAACAAGAAGATGGGCGTGTGTGGGGAAGGTCGAGTCCGCGGAAGGAGGGCAAATTTACACCAGGCGGACACCCGAGTTTGAGGGGGTGCGGTGTGAATTTGTCGTGCACTGGTCCCTAATAGTTCCCCTGCAGGTGCGACAAAAAGTGCGGTTGTCGAAATCTTTCAGGAGAAAAAAAACTGTGAGGGTTGAAGCAAAGAATCCGCCCTAGTAGGACAATCACAGGACACACATAGACCTACAATAACCAGAAACACACCCCGGGACACTTTTGAATGTTCACTTAACCACCAGTGCTTGTTTTGGGAGTGTTAGAGAAAATGAGAGTACCCAGAGAAAACCCACACAAGCCCCAGAGGAGACCATGCAAAAGTTCACATAGGAAGGCCGGGAGCCCGGAATGGAATCCACAATCTTTCTAGTTGATACTAAAAAGTATGGGTGTTGAAACCTTTCATAATAATAATAATAATAATTTCATCTGTGCTGTATGTCATGCATATTAGCAATAAAGCTGAATAATAATAATTAATATACATTTTATTTATAAGCACCTGGTGGATGTTCATAAAATGGTTAAAACAAAGATTACCCTGGGAATATGTGGGTGTAGGAAAATCCGGCGTTGAAACAGCGTCGACAAGCACGGTTGTTGTAATATTTTTTTTCTTCCTCTTTTATGAATTATTAACTGGACACTTGTTATTGCTTGAAGTGATCTAGGTCAGCTCGTGAAAGCTGCCAGCGTGCATCCTAGTGCAGACACGCGTGCCTATACGTCACGTGTGTTGACTTAGTCTTTAGCCCAGTTGCTATTTGGCACATATTCCACCCATGTTGCCGTTTGCCTCCTTAGCTTCGCACACGGTACAAGGCCACGCCCGTGCAAAGTGGAATACTTTCCCCGAGGCTACGATAAAGTGGCACACAGAGGCAAGACAACGGAGTCCTTTGGCAGACTTGTCCGGGCAGGAGTGATGTGCGGTCTTTACGCTCGCTTGCTTTCTTGGATTTTCTCCATTGGCTAATTTGGGAACAAACTGGTGTTTTTGTCCTCACTCGGGTCGCTGTTACCCCCCAAACCTTCATAACATTCAGTTTACGTTTTTCACCAGCCATATATACAGATAGGTAGCGAGAGAGCGACACGATTAGACGTCAAAGATGACGTTTAGGAGGTTACGTGTGAATGGCAAAACAAACTTCTCGGTTTTTTTTTACAGCGTTTCTGCCTTTGCTTCCCATTTCTGAATCCACTGTACGTTTCATAGCGAAAAAAACGCGACTCCGCTGCCACCTGGTGGTTATTTGTACTCATCGGCGAAATGTTCTGGTTTATACTGTAGTTTTAGAAAAGATGAGATTAGATTAAACGAGCCTTCATTTGAGAAAATTATATTTCATAGCAGCAAAAACAAAATACAGCAGCTGCTGCAAAGGCAGCCATTCTCGCGGCGCCATCTTGAAGTCAAAAACAAACAAAATACAACTTTCAATTGGATTCAAATGCAAAGCTATATTGCTTTTTTTTAAAGATGTGATCAAATCACGACCGGTCTGAATGTGTCAAAGTTGCCCTCAATCTATTATTTAGTCCTGCGATGGATACAGTGTAGTCCAACCGCGTGTTCCTGTAGAATCGACCCGCAACTGCCATCATGCGTTTGTCCACAAGATGGCAGAAAAGTACACATTATGAGAGTGACTTGCTGGACCTCTGTTATTGCTGGCACGGAGATGCTCCGAATAGATGAAAACATTTTTTTGTTCATCTATGATTGTCGAATTGTTATTCTCTCCGGAAATATGACTCGAAGAATTTGTGACAGAGAGACGGGCGGGGCTCGTCTGTCTGTTAAAGACAGGAAACTAGACGGCGTTTTATTTCCCTGGCAGGCTTTTGTTTCCCAAAGTAAGCCGACGCGCAACTTAAAGCTCTGTTAAGCTTGTACAGGCAGAATAACGTCCTCTTGACTTGTCGGCCAGAGAGTAACGTGGGGAGGTCAGGCAGACTTCAACTGAAGACACTTAACCGAGAAAAAATCAAATGAAAATACACACGGGTGGTGTATTTTTAGCCTTTCCCATCGTGCAATAAAGATGAATGGCTCTCAACGTGTGTGTGAGTAAAGATGGAAAACTGTGGAATGAACGGGACAAGATGACTGGGTCATAACCTGCTCAATACTGCATGAGAATGGGAACACTCTGTCACTGCCAAGAGCTAACGTGCTGCGTGTTGACAAGGTCGCGCCCAATACAAGGAGTTGTTGGGGGCGGGGCTCTTTTACAAGGAAAAAAAAAGTGGAAAAAAAGGAAAACAAACCAAAAAACAGAACACACACCCTCATAGGTACACACGCAGAAGAAGCGGAGTCAAAGCGAATGTTTTCACCATGCAGTCGTCCGCAGGAAGAGGCTCGACGTGCAGCGTGAAGGCGTGCTGGGCTTCACCGGAATTATTTATGTGCTGAGGCAGGCAGCGTCGGAAACGCCGCTTTTCAACATCTCACAGTCTCCTTTGCGCTCTCCACTGACATTTAGCTGAGACGGACGGACGGGCCAAAGAGACTGACCGGCGGGCGCAAAACACTCCCCCGCTTTCTTACACCTCGGCCTCCATTAGCCCTTAGCGTCTCTCCCGGGGGCAAACGTGGGTAAGAGGGGTGGGGGGGGGGGGGTCTCCGAGGTGGCCTTTTTACCTAGTCGCTGAGCGCCCGCCTGAGGTGTAAATGCACGTTACACGGCGACCGACCCTCTTTTGTGTGTTCTGAGATACTTTAACGTATCCAAAGTCACTTTTCAAAGAATTCCATCCCATCTGTTCGCAATTTTTCACATTTTATTTATTTTATTTTTGGATCACTCTCATTTGTTTCTTCATTAAATGACTCCTGTGAGGCTGACTGTTTAAATTGCTGTATTCGCTGCCCTGATTGACGGCAGGTTGCCCGTGCTACACTTGCGTATTGAGTCACAAGTGTTGACTAAGCATACAACAGCATGAAACTTTTAAAAATGTGATAACTTCTTATTCTCTAATCTCAATCAGTCCTCGGAAGCACAACGTGAGGTCGTGTGAAATGTTCACGCCGGTCGCCATCGATGATGCGCTAGCAGATGAGCGTTGCGCTGGCGGCGAGAGCCGAAATCGCGTCTCTGGCACTAAAAAAAAACCCCTCCAGAAGTAGGCTCGCCTGTCAGTCCAGTCCAGTTCACAGGCCAAGCAAACGCCACAGTCTTTGATCTGCAAGCCTCCTAATGAGCTTTTCAGACCAGAATCCCAGATGAGAGGACGGACGCTTTCAAACGTAACCTTCATTCGGGGGGCCAAAAAAAAAAAAGAGAGAGTTGTAGGCAGGCCTAAGATGTTGCCCTGACCAACATTAGTATTCCCTGAAGTCTTCCCATCTGCATTAGTCAAAGATGGCCGCTCGCAAGGTGACTCTCATCATGACGAGTCCGCTGAGACTTTCTAATACGACTGCACCGTCAGCCCCCCCTCCCCCGCCCCACTGTAAACAAATCGATTAATAATGCCAATAATTCTCTTTGTAGCTCCGCCCAGCCTACGGGTGGAGGCGCTACTTGGGATTTGTCGGGATGGCGAGAAAAGCACCGGTGGGCGCGCCGCCTTTCGGGGGAGGGGGAGGACTATTTGTTAAACTGTGTGCTTGTGTACAGCAGATTGGCTTAAAAGCGAAGAGGGAGGGGGGTGGGGGGGAGAAAAAAAAATGCCCCCCGGGGCCAGAATACGCATCTGCAGTGTGAAATCAAAAAGAATTTTTAATGTCTCGTTCATATTCAGCGGGCTTCCTTTTTCGCTGCTTGGTGACAGGCATACATTAGCGACATTACATACATTAAGAACACGCCTCATGACGGGGGCTCATAGGCTACAATTTTTAACCCCCCCCCCCCAAAAAAAAAATAAGTTCACTCATCAATTTTATAATAATAATAATACATTTCATTTAGAAGCGCCTTTCAAAACTCTAAAGGTCACTTTACAGTCACAGGATAAGTTTTTTTTTTGTGGGTGAGTAGCGGCAGCCACACGGGCCAGCGTTCACTCAACCCGGAATTAACTCAAATAGAAAGCAGGCTAGCTAGCTAATACATAGCTAATATTAATAATAATAACAACTCATTTCATTTTGTGTCAATTGTGATGCCCAACTAACTCAAATAGATGGAAAGCTAGCTAGTTTGCTAGCTAATAGATAGAATAGAATGTTGTCCACTCCATAGTATATGAATGAAGAAGGACCTTATAAATCCACTTGATGATAACTTTGCTGAAAAATGCTAATGTATCTTTTATGGCAATTTTTTGCCCAGACAATGAACACAAAGCAAAAAATAACTATGATAATGTTTTGTTTTTTTACTCCATTTGTAGCGGATAAGTTGAGGAGCTTCATTTCAACAAAAGTGGTACTCGTGTAACTATTTGGGGGTTCACTGTCCATTTGCTAACTATTTTATAACATAACTGGCTTCATTGACGTCGTCAACATGGCTGCTGGCATTTTCAAAATGGCGCCACAAATAAAATGAATACATACATGTTGTTGTCATGTCTCATCAATGGCTGGCTATTTATGGACAAATAAAAGGCGAGTCAAGTTCCCTTGACGCTGGAAAAAAACAAACACAAGAAGGGAGGCGTCAGTCATCTTTGGACGTGCGAATGCTTCATGAGAGGCGAGCGGCAATGCCACATCAAAGCGCGCCACCACTTGCACGTTGAAAAGCCCCTCATCGAGCCACCAATATTGAAATTAAACTCAGGCACACCAAAGAAAACCCATCACCGCCATCATCATCCACAAGACAGGGACATCTCCCTCCACCTGAAGACATCTTTTTTTCCCCCCGAATTTGTGAAATTGTTCAAAGGGCTCAAAGTCGGTGGGGTAGCCATTTTTTTTGTCCCCCCGTCCCATCATTAGAGCGGCGAGCCTTTTAACGACAGGAGCTTTCCCGCCTCAAATGAAAGGCGCCGCTCATTTAGCCAAACGCGGGCGGGCACACGCCTCCAGGCAAAAAAAAAGAAATAAAAAATCCACAAAGGTCACTGAAATAAGTCAGGGAGCGGCAAATGGATAGCGCGCGCGCGTTAGCAAGGCTTTCAGGCGCGGTCTCCGTTCGCCATGTTCTAACTCGTTTCGGGACAGCTGATGCTTGCCGTTTGTTATTCTGCACATTTTTGGTTGAAATAATCTGCCACTGAACTTGTTTTCATTCTATTATGGCTTGCAGCGATGCGGGCTAGCTTCAAGACGTTAGCTTTTTGGACTTTGGCTAACACCGGATGTATCCATCAGCTTACTGCTCGAAAGGTGGCCCGTTATTGTCATTATTTTATTTTATTCGTATTCGGTTTTTTTTTTAGAACAGTAACATTCAATGTCTCGAACATAACGGAGTGACATTTGGAGCTGTAAAATTTAAAGAATAAAAATGGTTAAAAGGTACATTGGTTCTGAGGCATTCCCCACCAAAGCAAGCAGATTTATTTATTTATTTGTGTATTAATTAATTAAATTGTTTGCATATTTATTATGTTTTGTTTGCATTAATCTATTTATTTATTTATTTGTGTATTAATTCATTAAATGGTTCATTTATATATTTATATATGTATGTATTTCTGTATATATTTATGTATTTATTTTTGTATGCATCAGTTAACTTATTTGCATATTTATATATTTTTTGTCTTTGTTTATTTATTCAGCAAGATATCAATTTACTATATTTATCTATTTATGTAGTTATTTATTTATCTATTGATGATTTATTTGTTCATTAATGTATCAATTTATCAATGTATGTATTTATTTATGTATTTTATGGTATTTATCAGTTTATTTATTTATGTGTGTATTTGTTTGTTTGTTTGTTTGTTTGTTTATTTGTGCGCGAGCTGGATCCGTAGGCAGGATTTCTTGCTCTTTTCCCATCTTTGGCCTGTCAACTCAGCGCCCAAAGTCATTTTTTAAAGGTGGCAAGAGGCTGATTGAGTTGCAGCCTTTTCCCCGAGTGGCTAAAGAGCAAAAACTGACTGATTGACGAAGGGCAGGGCGGAAAAAAATGAGCTTGTCGAATAAGGCCAATAAAGAAACTTGCTTTCAATCTCTCTCACATTGATCCAAGCCTGAATGAAAAACCATCGTCCTGAACCGCAACGATGACCGCCTTTGGAGACCGCGGCGGACATAAAACATGCTTCATTTGATGAAGTCTGCATTCTAACCACACCCCGGGATGTATTACCATATTTCCAATGAGGAAAAAAAAAATATATATATATAAAAAAATATAAAATAAAAAATAAAATATATATATATATATATATATATATATATATATATATATATATATATATATATTGATGAGTCTATGTGACCAAAACCGCTTCCTTGTGAATGTACCTTGCGTGTGTGTGTTTACACGTATATGCAAATGTAATCAAATTAATAAAACAGAATTTCTCCCTCGCGGGTCAATTAAAGGATTCTTCTTCCGCCTTTTCAGCCTCGCGAAGGGAATGTGAATGTGGTTTCAGCGAGGAAGAGGAGGAAGAAGAACGATGAAGAGCGAGATGTCCACAAAGAGGTGCACTTTCTCATGAACTCTCTCTCTCTCTCTCTCTCTCTCTCTCTCTCTCTCTCTCTCTCTCTCTCTCTCTCTCTCTCCTGTTCACTTAGAGCTGAATAGCTGATTTAGCACACATTGATTAGCACAGGCTCATTAGCATCCTGTTTGCGTTGCTCCTGCGTGTGTGTGTGTGTGTGTGTATGCACACACATACACAAAGTGCAGGCGGTGAAGCACCGAAAGGATTAACAAGCACAATATTTCTAGCCGGGACAGGAAATCACTGAACACTTGTCAGGAAAGTGCAAATCAATAAGATCCACATCATTGACCAGCACGCACACATTCATTTTTCCTAAAAAGGCTCGGTGACCAAAAGAAATTTCGCCTAAAAATCAACGAGAAATGTAACGCCGCGATACACGTGTAACATTGTACGGGCGCTTTTTGTTGAGAGGAAGCGGGTAGGTGTCCTTAGATTGCATTTACGATAAAAGGAGACCATAAATGAAGATTTTAACGTTTTCATTTCACAAATGCACACACACACACACACACACACACACACACACACACACACACACACACACACACACACACACACACACACACACACACACACTGTGCTTGCTATTCAGTGCAAAGGATGATGTAAGATTATTTTAGAAAATCCTTTGGAAGACATTCAATGGTGCCTGCGCGGATGTCCAATTGCGACACATTTTTGTTAAAATAAGCGGCAGAAGAAAATAAACGTGTTGCTGATTTCTCCATCGGCCATCTGTTGCTGGAAGATTCACACAGAGAGAGCGAGAGCGCAAAAAAAAAAAAAGGAAAAAGGGAAGAGGCGGCCAGAAAAACACATTTTCGAAGCTTGTTTTTTCTTTTTTCAGACAATTCTCTGTCGGGTTTTGGTTAGGATTCGCTACATTTGTGCTAAAGAACGAAAAATGGACCGCAATACAAGAATATCGCAACATGCTGGTTTTGATACACAAAGGGCGGATACTGAAAAGTAACCACACATTCACACAACAACATCAACACAAAAAAGACATCAAAACACACACATTTCCATTGATTCTCCAGCGTTGTCACACTGTGCGACGGATGAGACACCCACCAGGTCAGCGTGATACCAAAAGTAAACAAAAGCAACAAAATGATCACACTGTCGTTTTCCTTCGGAACCTTTCTTGTTATCGCAAGCGAGCCTTGTGGAGTGTGACAAATAACCCGGCGATCCGACGTGCCAAAAACAGCATATTAAGCCATTAATATTTCATGTCTAACGCTGGGCGAACAACATGTAGAGCCCCGACCCTCTTCCGTGCGTAATGTGTTGAACGTTTAAAAAACATCAAACAGATGCTTACCTTTAAAATATATATATATATATATATATATATATATATACAGTAAAGTCTCGTTATATTCAAGGGAGTCCGAGAAAATATCGATATAACAGGGACTATCGATATATCCGACCCTGTTTGCATGTAATTTTCTCCGTGCGTGCATAGAAATAGTATCGATATAACCGGGACTATCGATATATCCGATATCGATATAACGAGACTTTACTGTATATATATATATATATATATATATATATATATATATATATATATATATATATATATATATATATATATATATACAGGTAACATCCGACTTACGAACGAGTTCCGTTCCAACCAAACAGTTGTAAGTCAAAATGGTTGTAAGTTGAAATCCATTCCAAATGTTGAATAGAGACTCAGAGGTTAAATGACTGGCAAACTCTGGTACCATCACACGGTCGATTGCTGTGTGAGCGTGAGATGCTGGCTGGCTGACTGGCCAAAATTGTCGTACGCGTTGCCGGGCGTAGAATTACTTTTTTTAAATAGGATCTGGAGGTCGTGGTCGTAAGTAGGGGTGGTCATAAGTCGAGTTGGTCGTAAGTCGGATGTTACCTGTATACATATTTATCAAATTAGTTTTCCTATCCAGAATATTGAATTTTGGGACTCCAGCAACATTCAATTCAGCGTTAGAAACCTTACACTCACTTCTTTCAAAAGAAAAAAAGGGTTAAATAAGTAAAATATTCAATACAAATTGAGAATGGCAGTGAATGAGTTAATTATTAAGTCATATGGAGCAATGGATTTTTTTGCTAATAGGTTCTTAATTGTAATTTTATTTTCTTAACTCGGCTAAGAGTGATGATTAATGCTTCGTAACATGCGCAGAGAGGCAACATATACAAACAGATGGAAGTATGGAAAACCAATCAGTTCATTAAAACTCATCCATATGGCGAATACGTATGATGTGACAATTTCCGTAATGGCTGTCATCGCGGCGTTAAAAAAACAAACAAAAAAAAAAACATGGCGTCTACCTGCCTCACCCCGGACAGGCGGCGCCGTCAGATGCGGCCGCCATTAGCGGGTACGGCATGTGTGCGTGCGACATGGCGGCGGCGTGCGGGAAAGCGTTGAGTCACTGAAACAAACGCGTCAGCCGGCGCCGGGCGCCAACCTGGCGGGCGGGCTAATTTTGTTCGAGGAGGCGCCGCCAACGAGTGTATGTTGCGTGACATGTACGTGTGTGTACGTGTGTGCGTGGGAGAAAAAGGGACAGATGGGCGGGGGAGGTGGACTCCTGCGGCGTGGAGGATCTGAGCGCCCGCCGCCTACGTCCCACCCTGGGCTGACGGTTACCCGCTACAGCGCATGGAGCTGGTCCAGCCCCTGCAGCCGATGTTGGGCCAGCCTCCCCCCCGGAACGCCATCTGTCTCCCGGGACTGACGACTTCACCCCCCCTCATATCGTCGCCCCAACGGTGGCACAAAAGTGTCGACGAAGAGGAGGACGGCGGGAATTTTGGCAGGATGATTCACGTGCACCGAAATGGGAGGCCGTGGGAGCCAAAGTCAGCGATTGGTGGGGAGCCATTTTGGCACGCTGAGAAAGCGAAGGGAAAAAAAAATGCTTTTTAGTTTGATACGGGCGCTACTTTTTGAGGTGAATCATTTATGTTCGGGTTCAAATTTGCCCATTGTGGGACGAACGAATAAAGGTTTTTTTCATTCGGATTCAATTTGACATGAGGAGGGGCGCTTTGCCCCTTATTTAGACCAATGGATGAGCCTGAAGAACAGGTGCGAAGGAACACCGTCTTTCCATATACAGGGAACATCCGATTTACGACCGAGTTCTGTTCCGACCAAACGGTCCAAAGTCAAAATGGTCGTAAGTCGAAATCCATTCAAAATGTTGAATAGAGACTCAGAGGCTAAATGACTCACAACCCCCCCCCCCCCCTCCCCCGCTGATGCCATCACGCCGTCGATTGCTGTGCGAGCGTGAGATGCTGGCTGGCTGACTGGCCAAAATTGTTGTACGCGTTGCCGGGCGTAGAATTACTTTTTTTTTAAATAGGATCTGGAGGTCGTGGTCGTAAGTAGGGGTGGTCGTAAGTCAGATGCTACCTGTAATCATTTCTGGGTCTGGATGGATGAATGGCTTGAGGAGCCCACGAAGAGAAGAAAGGAGCGTATGTGGAAGTGATGCGGCTTGGAATTGAAGCGGATTTACGCGGGGACGGGACATGTGAGACAATCGCTTCTCGTCAATGGATGCTACAGCTTCATGTTTGCTTTTAACGTTTAGCTTTTAGCACATGTGCACAATCCGCCACGACATCCCTGATCCACTGGTGAAAAGGATGCTATCATCTCAAACTGTTTCATACAACAAAGAGGGTGCAGAATGATATTAAATGACACATTATTTGTTTTTTGTTGTTGTTCTTTTGGCTTCAAGATGGCGCCGCGAGAGTGGCTGCCTTTACAGCAGCTGCTGTATTTTGTTGTTTCTACTTCTTCCTTTCCTTTCATGACTTTGCTGCTGTGAAATGTAAATGTCCCCGCAGTGAGACGAGTAAAAGCTAATCCAATGTTTGCAATGACAAAACGAGGCTTCACTGGACTTTGATGTACTTTTGCTCACCTCGCACAACACAAGAAATGGCGATTTTGACTCTTCATTTGCTCTCCGGTTCCCCCTCGACGGATCATCTGAATTCCCACAATGCCCTGCTTCGTCTGCAGAGCTAATGAGGCTGCCGCCATGACACCATGCTGGGCGGGAAGGTCGCGTCGGGTGTCGTAAGGACCGATAATGAGGGACAAAGTGGCGCGTTGGCAGAGGTGGCAGAGGTGGCCATGCGCCGAGTTGGAGGCGAGCGCAGCGGGACGTGAAGGAAGAGGAGGGAAGGCAACGTGCCGACCTCCACTGAGAGATTCAGGCAAGAAAATGGCGAGCGAGCCGCGGCGTTTACTGGCCGCGTTTACATGACAACGATGACATCAGCTCCCTTTGGGCTCCTCCATTAAAGTTGCAACGAGCGTGCTCAACGAGACACTCCCCGCATTCCAAATAAAGGGGTCTCGACGGATCACGGCCGCACATCCTTTTCCCCCATTTTTTCTTCAAAATCATTCACATCTTCTTCAGTCTAATGAGATTTGTCCTTTGTTTGTTTCTTTGCACGAAAACGAGGTTGACTGTACTATATCGGCAAGCCACAAGGCTAATAGACAGCAAATAGATAGCTAGCTAGGTAGCCAACCAGACAGACAGCCAATAGACAGCATCGAGCTGTTTATCTATCTATCTATCTATCTATCTATCTATCTATCTATCTATCTATCTATCTATCTATCTATCTATCTATCTATCTATCTATCTATCTATCTATCTATCTATCTATCTATCTATCTATCTATCTATCTATCTATCTAGCTAGCTAGCTGTTACCTATCTATTTGAATTGCTTCCAGGTTGAGTGAACGCTGGCGCGTGTGGCTGCCGCTGCTCACCCACAGCAAAAAAAGTTATCCCGTGACTGTAAAATGACTTTGATATTTTTGAAAAATTAAATGTATTCTTATTAACATTATTATGAATAAACTCTAAATAGAAAACGGGACTTGGGATGTAAATGCCGATGCTTTGAACGCACCTTTTTAGGTGTTACCGTCCTTC